>NC_045637.1:1547796-1847796 GCF_009829145.1 Chiroxiphia lanceolata | reverse complement strand
CAGCCTCTCCGAGGGGCAGATCCTGCTCCTTCACTCTGGATCCTGCTCCTCCACTATGGATCCTGCCCCACCAATATGAATCCTGCTTCTTCCCTATGGATTCTGCTCCTCCACTATGGATCCCGCTCCTTTATTATGGATCCTGTTCCTCCCCTATGGATCCTGCTCCTCCACACTGGATCCTGCTCCTTCCCTATGCATCCTGCTCCTTCACTCTGGATCCTGCTCCTTCACTCTGGATCTTGCTCCTTCGCTTTGGATCCTGCCCCTTCAATATGAATCCTGCTTCTTCCCTGTGGATCCTACTCCTCCACTATGGATCCCACTCCTTTATTATGGATCCTATTCCTCCCCTATGGATCCTACTCCTTCAGTATGGATCCTGTTCCTCTACTGTGGATACTGTTCCCCCCCTTCAGGCCCTGGAAGGGGGTCTCAGGTCTCCCTGGAACCTTCTCTTCTCCAGGCTGGACATTCCCAAAATGACCCCCTTAAGGGATGAGGGAAAGGCTGGGGATGTGTCTTCCTGGAGTTTTGTAAAGCCTTTGGTGCCCATTCCCACAATATTCCCCTGGAGAAACCAACGGGAGCGTGTCCAGGGAAGGAAACGGAGCTGGGGAAGCGGTTGGAGCACCGGGAGCAGCTGAGGGAGCTGGGGGGGCTCTTCCTGGAGAAAAGGAGGATCAGAGGGGACCTTCTGGATCTCTCCAACTCCCTGACAGGAGGGAGGAGCCAGGGGGGGTCAGGCTCTTATCCCAGAGAACAATGGGAACGGCCCCAAGTTGCACCAGAGGACGTTTAGTTGGATACTAAGGAAAATTTCTTCATGGAAAGGGTTGTCCAGCCCTGGCATGGGATTCCCAGGGCAGTGGTGGATTCCCCATCCCTGGAAGTATTTAAAAGTTGTGTGGATGTGGCACTTCGGGACAAGGTCAGTGCTGGCCTTGGTAGTGCTGGGAATTGTTGGACTCGATGATCTCTCAGAGGGTTTTTCCAACCTAAACGATTCCATGATAGTTTTCCTCAGAATCAAGAAATGAAGGGAATAAGTGCCTTTTTCTTTGAGTTCAGAGGATGGATTTGCTCCCCCCGGAGTGAGTTTCCTGGTTCAAGACTCTCCTGTGGAAAAAAAAATTAGAGAAATGGGCAAATCTGAGAGAGCTGGAACACACCCGAACTGGGGGGATGTCCCACAGTCAACATGGCAAGGGATAATATCCATGGAAAAATAAACAAATTAAAAACCAATTAAAAAAAGAAACAAAAAAACCAAACAACAACAACAACAACAAAAGAAACAAAACAAACAAACAAAAAAAAACACCAAAAAAAAATCAAATGAACAAACAAACAAACCCCCAAAAACAAAACACCTAAATAGCCAAGAAAAAAAAAAATGAAATAAAGATGATTTTAACTTTAATCTCTAGATTATTTTTATAATCTAGAGATTACAATATTTTTATTACATAATATTTTATTATAAAATAATAAAATATTTTTATATTTTTATATAAATATATAAAATAATTTCATTTTAGTATAATAAAATTATACTTTTATTTATAATATTCATACCATTTAAATAATATTTTAATAATTAAGTAATGTTTTGATAATTATTAATTTTATAATTTATAATATTTTTATAAATAAAATATATTACATATATTTATAATATTTTAATGTTATGATATTTTTGCCATTGTTTTTATAATATTTTATAATATTTTTGCCATTTTAATAATATTATATTATTAAATAATATAATAATATAATATTTTTTGCCATTATTTGACACAGGCATTTTCCCATCCTGTGGAAACACAATTTTCCTTCATCAAGGACTTCAAAATCAGGGAAGAAAACAAACTCAGTTATTTTTAAAAGGCTTTTCTGTGTGACAGAATAGGGGGGGGAAATATTGATATTCATCCATAAAAAGCAAATACAGATTCTACCCCCAATTTCCAACGATTGGAATTCCGTGTGATTGGAAGTCTGCAGGGACTGGTCAAGGGCAGAGTTCAGGTTCTTTGGATACTGGAAAACTCCCCCACCTTAACATATTGATCCCTTGTGAAAGGGTTTATCCTTCAGCCTTCACTGGAGGAGAATATCCCAGTTATCAAGAGTAATGGAGAAGAGGAGGAATAACCATTAATCCTGAAGAAATCCTATTTAAACACGACACAAGCCCAGTTTTGAGTGGAGTTTTGGTGACACACAAGGTCCAGATCCACCTTTTTCTTTCACCAAAACCCACGGAGGGCAAAGATAAAAATATTTGGTATCCGTTACTCCTAAATTCCTGGGCTAACAAATAGGTTTCCTATTAATTCTGGCAAATATTCCTGGTTCCCACAGAGCCAGGACTGTGATTTGGGAAGGACTGGCCAGGTTTGAGCACGGGATGGGGAAGCAAACATCCCATGCTGCTTCTCCCACCAGGTTTCGGATTATTGTGGATTCCCCATCCCTGGAAGTGTCCCAGGCCAGGTTGGACAGGGCTTGGAGCAACCTGGGATGGTGGAAAGTGTCCCCACCCATGGCAGGGGTTTGGAACTGGATGATCTTTAAGGTCCCTTCCAACCCAAACCATTCCATGATTATTATGATGATTATTATTATTTTTCCATTCCGTTTCTGACCCGTTTTTATCTCAGTTCCCAAATCTGTAAGGCAGAGGCTGCGCTGCCGTTACTTTTGTTTGGCTCATGGTCTCCAACCAGTGCTGATCCCAAGGATTTGGGACAGCCTGGACCTCTCAGGCTGTGATTCCCACACCAACATCCCACGCAGGCAGGCGGTTAGCCCAGCATCCAGGTAGGATTCCATCCAGAGATAGATCCACACCCTGCTATTGCACCACTTCCAGGTGTGTGAGAAACTCCAGGCTCTTCCCTGGATGTGGTCTTGGAATCATGGAATGGTTTGAGCTGGAAGGGACCCCCAAGGATCATCGAGTCCAATCCCTGGCCCTGCACAGATCTTAAAGATCACCACATTCCAACCCCCCTTCCACGGGCAGGGACACCTTCCACCATTCCAGGTTGCTCCAAGCCCCATCCAACCTGACCTTGGGCACCTCCAGGGGTGAAGAGTTGGGTCAGGACACCTCAGCCATCCAGGCTCATCCCAGGGGGAGAAGACACTTGTCAGGGTTCATCTGTGCTTAATCCCTCCAGGAAATATCTGAACCATGGAGAGACCTCACTCCAAACCCCGGAACATCCTTGTAAGGTATCCCAAGTTCCAAACTGGACTGGGTACCAGGATCTTTTTTGGTTGGCATAAGGGAAATATAAAGTTCCTAAAAATTAAAATCTTTCTGGGCCATCTGGCAAATTCTGAACACGGGGTTTCTTTTTCTCTCTGGGCTAAGAACAAAAGAAATCCTTCGTTTTTGACAGAGGACGCTTCATAGCCAATTGGAAGGAAGGGAAAGTCCCTTTTTGGAGAAAAAGAAACCTTTTTAGGCAAAAATGAATATATGAAACTTATCTGAAGAAGGGTGGGATTTTGTAAAACTATAAAAGGCAGGAGATTTAAACCCAAGGGGTCTTTTCCCCCAGAAATTCAGTGAGAGAAAGATCCAGCACGCTGAATAAATTCTTCCTTGTCAATATAGTTTCTTTGTTTCCTGACTTTGTGCCATCTTTCTAAATTTGAGAGAGGAATTTTTTTTCTCACATCCTGGTTTCAGGACTCCTTTCCAAGACACAGAGGCAAAAACTCAACCCCGAGAGTCCAGGAGCAACCACATCCCATTTTCCCAAGAACTATTTCCTGCTGGGTGAGGAAAGATGGACCAAAGAGCTGCTCGACATCCGGGAAACAGCTGGAGATGGATGAGGAAATAGTTGGAGCCACACACGAGAAAATCAAAGAGCTTAATTTCTCTTTTTTTATAGAAATGAAGCCTTGGAGAAAGTGCTGAACTTGGAGGCAATTCCTCAGTGAGGAGGAGGCACAAATCAGAAGGTTGATCCTCACCCCAGATCTCTCCTGGTGCAAAGACACCAGTTGACCCTACATGTGTCTCCAGAATTTATCACCTGCTGATCTCCCAGAGAGCAGAGCTTTTCCACTGGGAAAAAATCCCTTATAGGTCAAAAAAACCCCCAAAATTAAAAAAAAAAAAAGGAGGGTTTTAACGATATCAAACCATTTCTGAGCTGCCTTTCGATCTCATTGAGGTTTTGGGTGCTTAAGTTCCCTCCGTAATTCTGAGACATTAAAAAAAAAAATGGAATGAAATGCATTAAAAGAGCCATTTTCGTTTTGCAGCTGGGAACAAGGAGTGGAATTTGTCTTGAATAAAAAAAAAAAAAAAAAAAAAAGGTAAAATTTGCAGCGTTTGTGACTGAAACAAAATATTGCAGCTCCCTCACAACCAATTGTTTTGAGCCAATTGCTCGATTGGCCTAAGTCACTTTTTTTTTTTTCCCAAGGAATCAATCTGCTGGAGTAAATAAAGAAATGTTCATTTCCATCTCGATCCAATTTCCAGACTAGTGATGAACCCGATGGTTTTTATATCTGCTCGGCTCAAAGAGCGTACACAGATTTTTCTGCCTGTCTAAATTTCCCTTCTGAATCTTTGCTGCTCTCCCTGCAGACCCAGTTCCCACTGAGTGATCCCCAACTCCCACTGGGTGATTCCCAACTCCCACTGGATGATCCCAAATGGATTTGGGCGGGCTGGTTGCGTCACTACCAAGAGAATCCTCCTCTGAATTCATCCCATCTCCAGTTTCAGTTGATCAAAGTGTCCCTGCCCAGGGCAGGGGGGTTGGAACTAGATGAGCTTTAGGGTCCCTTCCAACCCAAACCATTCCAGGATTCTATGATTATTGTTATTATTTTCCCTTCTTTTTCTGTCCTATTAAACTGTCTTTATCTCAACTCGCCAATTTTCACGTTTTTTCCCTAATTCTCTCCCCTTCCCACTGTGTTTTTGGGATTGAGTGAGTGGCTGATGGGTTAAACCACGGTACTTTTGGGCCAACAGCCTAAAATCCAGGATGGACTGTTTCCCACTCCCCTTCTCCCAGGCAAGGTTATATTTCTGGATGTACCAGGAGATAAATCAGACCGTTCCATGAGGGAGCAGGGAGGGCTCATCCTGGAGAAAATGAGGATCAGGAGGGACCTTCTCACTCCCTACAATTCCCTGACAGGAGGATGGAGCCAAGGTGGGATAGGGCTCTGCTCCCAGGGAACAATGACAGGACAAGAGAAAACAGTCTCAAGTTGTGACAGAGTAGGTTTAGATTGGATATCAGGAAAAATTCCTTCATGGAAAGGGCTGTCCAGTCCTGGCACAGCTGCCCAGGGCAGTGGGGCAGTCCCCATCCCTGAAGGGATTTAAAAACCCTGTGGATGTGGCACTTGGGGACAGGGTTCAGTGGTGGCCTCAGCAGTGCTGGGTCAACGGTTGGACTCAATAATTTTAGAGGGCTTTTCCAACCTAAATGATTTAATGATTCCATGATATATATTCCATGGAGATCCTGCTGGTAGGCGACGGGAAAAAGCACCCAGCGATGCAGGAATCCTGCTAGAGCTTGAAAAGTGGGAACAGGAGTTTGCAAAGGAGACAACACCACAGTACAGGCAAATTTGGGAGCTGGCAGGAAGGGGAAGAAAGAGGGAAAGTCACAAATTGCCTCAGAGAACAAGAGGCACCAGGAAGCAACGATTTGCCCTACCCGACCATTTGGGAGGGGAGAGGGGCCTGTGGGATTGTCCTCTCTCTGCCTCCCTCCTCTCCCTCCCTCCCTCTCAGACAATGAAGTGAATTAAGTTTGCCGAGTTCCGTAGGGCGTCAGCTCCAATTACTCACCCGCTGCATCATAATTACTGCAAATGGGCCATTAAAGGAAAATTATCATCAATATGATATTATCAGACAGAGGGTAAATGAATAAAGGAAAGTGCTTATTCTTCCATTGTCCTGTTAATAGAGACGTCTTTGAAATGGATAATGTGAAGGATTCCACCTCACCCGGGGCTGTGGGATCACACACAAACAGGGATGCAAATTTGGACCTGCCGCCTTCACCTGATTATCCAAGCAGAGGGTGAGGAGCTGGGACTCTTGGGTGAGGTGTCATCCCTGTTCAGGACACCCCAAGGCATCCGGTGTCACCTTCTGCACACAGAGCTTGAATCCCATAAAATTTTAAGGGGAGCTGAAGTTTGGTGTTCAATCAAAGGTTGGACTTGATGATTCCGGAGATCTGTTCCAGCCTTAATGGTTCTGTGAATCCAACCCAAAATGCAAACCCAGGTCAGGGCTGTATCATCCTTCTCGGTCTCTCCTGGAGGCTTTTCAATGGCTACATCTGGGAGCAACCACACCTGGAGAAGGTGGGACCAGAGCTGCTCCTCGTGGAAACGTGTTTTGTGCTCATCAGGCTGAAATTTGGCCACGAATCGCAGAAAAAACATCAAGTGGTTGCAGCTCTGGGTCAGAAAAGGTGATGGTTTCATGCAATGTTGGGCTTTGAGCATTGAATTCCTCCAGGAAGGTCAAACTCCACCTTCACAGCTGGGAACTGCTCTTTTGGAGGCTGAGGGGACAATTGGGGGTTGGGGAATGGAGCAATGAATGCCCAGGGTGACACCAAGTGTCCCACAGAATGAGAAAAAGGAGACAACTGGATGAGATCTGCGGGTCACCAGGAGATGTCCTGGATGCTCAGACCACCTGAATAAATTCTTCCTGCGAGGCACAACCCGATTATTGAACTGCTTAGATTTGGGAGTTATTGCAGGAGAGGAATTATCCGAGAAAGGGGAAATCTCTTGATGTGGCAGGAGCAAGGATGGAGCTCCAGGAGATGCATTTACACCACCTCTTGAATCTTCCTCTGGAAGAGCAATTTCCAGCTGAACTGTTCCTGAACCTGAACACACACAGATTTTTAAGGAAAACACCACCAAACCTTTTCCAGCTTCCAAATCCTTGTGCAATCAATGGATGCAATCCTACAGCAGGTGTGTTTTCACACCCACGTCATGGAGATCTGGATAAAAAAGGAGTTTTCATGGGATTCCTCTGGCTAAACCTCGTGGAGACGCCTCTATCTCAGCACCCCCCCCTTTTCCCATTGAGCTGATAAAATTCAGGGAACTGAGGGAATTTTTTTCCACTCTTCCCAAAGCAGAAAACTCCATCTGAGTGGACAATTTACTCTCCCAGCTTTGTGGATGGCACAGATCTGAACTTCTTGGTGTCACAGGAGCCCCACTCAGATGGAGACACCCTTGGGACGACCCCCAAAACTGAAGGGATGAATCCCAGCCTTTAAGTGACTGGGAAAGGGATACTTAGGAGTTCCTCAGCTCCAGTGGAGGGACATCCAGCTGTTGTGACTCCTGGGCTGTCATAACAAGGTGAGAAGCCATTTTGGTGCCAGGAGCAGGTCAGCAGACCCCAAGACCCAACCCTTTCCTCCCAGCACTATCAAGGAATCATTAAGGTTGGAAAAGATGATCCGAGATCATCTTCAAACACCTCTGAGATCTTGTCCTGGTTATTTACAGTCTCCTTCTCTCATCTTCTCCCAGAAATGAGCAGAGACGGAGTTTGTGGTCCTAAATTATCCCAAGGTTTGCACTGCAGCATTCGCTTCCTTGTGGGAAAGAGGGGTCAGAACCACATTGGGACCCACTTGAAGGAGTTGGATTTGCACTAGGACACTCCCTGAGGATGAGTATCCCATGGTCTGCTCACTAATGAGCTGGTGGGACACCAGGAGACATTACCGACATCCCCAGAGCTGTGATCAGTCCCATGGGACGAACAAGAGGTGCCACCACAAGGCAAAGTGTCACCAGCAAAGCGCAGGCGGAGTGGGAGCAAAGCCACCCAGAGTCAGCCCCGGCTGCAGGACCAAGGAGCATCCTCACATCAGCTGCCTGGCACATTCCCAGTGGAAAACAGGGGGAAAAGCCACCCTTTACACTCTTCTGAGGTGACCTGTTAGAGCGGGACCGTGTTTTCCCTCCTCCAGCACGTCAGTGGCCGGACACCGCAGCCACCGGGAATCTTGTAAGGTGAGGAGCAAGGTGGACAAGCTCTTCCCAGGACAACCAGCCCCACTCCCTGGTTCTTCCCGCTCTCCCAAGAGCCCCCCCACCTCGAGAAGTCCCGGGATAGGACCCTTCCCAGAGGAGCGAGCATCCGGCCGGAGCAGGAACGCGCCCGCGGGGCCAGGTTTGGCAAAGCTGCCTCGGTCTCAAGGGTAGAAAATAGTCGGTGAAGGGAGTAAAGAGGATCTGCTGCTATTCATTTCACAGCTGTAGTGGGATTAGTGGAACGAGGGCGCTGGGGTAAGCTGCCCCTTTTATCTCATTCAAACATGTTGCTAATTCAGCAGAGCACCGCAGCCAGGAGCAGCTCCCGGCCTAATCCACTGTATCATTCTCACCCAGCGTGAAGAAACGAGAATTTTAATCCGCTCCCCACCCCCTCCCCGCCCCCTCAGCCGCTCCAGTGGGCCCTGCCCGGTCTGACCACTCGTGGGGACCCCACTGGGCACATGGCGTGGCTTCTCCCGGCTCTCCGGGATGTGGGAAAAGAGGTGGATCCTCAGCTGCAGCTCTGTTGGGATGTCGGTGGTCCCGTGGTGGCCACAGGAACAGAAAAGCAAGAGCATCATTGTAGCCACGGTGGGGTCGGGCTCTGCTCCCAGGAACCAGCAGTAGGACACGAGGGCACACCCCTGTACCAGGGGAGGGTTAGGTTGGACATTGGGAAGAAGTTCATTCCAGACCTTGGAATGGGCTGCCCAGGGAGGGGGTGGAGTCCCCATCCTCGGGGGTGCTGCAGCAGAGCCTGGACATGGCACTGGGTGCCATGGGCTGGGTGCCAAGGTGGGGTTGGGGCACGGGTTGGACTCCATGATCTCGGGGGTCTTTTCCAACCTGGTTCGTTCCGTATGTGTGATCCAGAGTAAAGGCACCTTGAGGGGTGTCCACTGGCTGCTCTCGGGTTGGTCTGAGGATCTTCTCCCAGGCTGTGTAAACAGAAGTGGGGAGGGGATTTTACCGGAGCAAACAGCAAAGCCCCACAAAATGTGCCACAGGGACACACAGTGGCCCAGCCAGGCCTCCAATTTAGGAAGAGGACAAGCCAGAAGCGATAGAAGATGCTCTGTCAGGGTCTCATCACCCTGAAAATCAGCTCTAATTGTGCAGGGGGGTCACAGCTCCTTTTCCAGGCAACATCTGCCTCTCAGTGCAACAAACTGTGAGATGTTTTCCTTCCTCTGGAAACAGCCCCTAAACCAGCTCCCAGCACAAGGAATGCTGCTTGAGATACCTCCTTCCTGGAAGGCAGGCCTTCTGCGTTCCCCGAACCTTTCAGCCATGCCTTTTTTCCCAAGGAAATATTCATCCACAGCCCCATCCCTTTTTTCCCTGAGGAAATCCTCATCTACAACCCCATCCCGTGTTTCCACCTGTGGCTCTCAAAGCACTGTGAGAACGGAGGTAGCACAGTCTGAGGTGACAGGTGACAAAAACGAGGTGGACGAGGAGGTTCTCTCTTACCACGGGTCACACACAACTGGACTCTGAAAAACTCAAGCAGAAATGCAGAGTCTGAGCACAAAGGAGAATTCAATGTTTATGCTCTGCTCCTCAAGGCTCAAATCTTAACTGGTACCATTTCCAAACCTTGTAGACCTTAAGAAATATTTGTCTGTATGATCAGTGCCTTGTCCTCTCCACACACATCCAGCCAGGCCTGAGCACACCAGTGTGGGCCAACAGCACGTTCCTCAGGTCTCACTGGACCCAGTCTCAAGCAGAGCTTAGTAAAACTCAGCTAGGCTTGTGTAAAACCAGTTAAGAGATGGCAAGGTCCCATCCCACCACTGGATCCTTCTTTGCAACAAACAGCACCTGCAAACAAGGCAGGAACAGCAAAGCCTCCATCATTTATGGACCCCAAAGAGACCTTCAACCTACTCAAGTTCTGTTGGGTATCACTGAAGTCTAAATTGTGCTTCTTGTTTCTCCAGCAAAGAGTTTGGATGTGTCCCCCCAGGTTTCCTTGGATTACATCAAGGGGGAAGTCTTTCCTCGCAGCGTAGGAGTTTTCCGGAGTTTCCCTGGATCAGGCCACACATGGAGCTGTCAGTCCTGAAGCCCAACACAATGTTAAAACGAGGTATAAGTTGTACAGATCACCTCCCCCCACCCCCGAAAAAAACACCCCACGAGCACAACAAAGCCCAATGGCTCAGCGAGAAATTGGGGGGGAAAAAAAACCACAAAAGAAACAAAGAAATGAGCGACACGAAGTGCAAAGTTTCCCTGAATTTCTGGAACCAGTAGCACTGTGGAGAGGATCAACTTGGAGGCTTTATCGAAGAGGTTTTAGGCGGGAAGGACCCCTTCATGAAAGAACTTCCTCTCCCCGAGGGATGTATTTTGCCCAAATGTAGAGGGAAGGGCAGAAGTTATTTCTGGTGGAATTAAAAAAAAAAAATAGATAAAATAGGGAGGGGAAAAAATCAACATCAGCTGAAAGCACCAGTTTTGGAAATATCATCCAGTTTGGTGTTCAGGAAAATAATATTTCCCCCGAGGACCTAAAGCAGAGTGATGGGAGAAAGGGAGGAAGAGACAAGAAGTCCTTGTCCCGAGTTTGGGCAAGAATTCCCTCCTTTCTCAGAGGAAATGCTGGGGGTGAAACAAGAAATCCTGACCCTTGGGCTTGGCTTTCTGCTTCTCCCCATTCCCCACATGCCCTTGGATGTGGTGGGAGATGTTCAGGAACCGACACGAGCGGCTCCCGCTCCCTGTGGATCAGAGATGCAAAGCCCAGGGTAGAGCAAAGCCAGGGTGAGAAATGTCCTTGTCCCAGACCAGGCCTGGAGCACCTGGAAAATATCCAGAGAGACAGGGAGATGGGCCACAGGGAAGGACTGGGTGAGATGTTCCTTAAACAGAATTCCGGAATTTTGGTTGGAAAAGACCTCCAAGATCGAGTTCAACCTGTGCCCCATCCCCACCTTGTCCCCCAGCCCAGAGCACCGAGTGCCACATCCAGTCATTCCTTGGACACCTCCAGGGATGGGGACTCCAAACCTCCCCGGGCAGCCCATTCCAATGCTTGACAACCCTTTCCATGAAGAAATTCCTCCTTGATGTCCCACCTGAACCTCCCCTGGCACAGCTCGAGGCCGCGTCCTCTCATCCTGTCACTTGTTGCATCCCTCGGGGTTGATCCCAAGCCACAGTGGGATAGAGCCATGGGATACCCGCACAGGGACACCCCCCCCATCTCTACCAGGACTTTTGGGATTGAAGCTAAAAAACCCAGACTCGCCCTCCCCTATCCCACCCCCACTGCCTGGTCCGAGGCTGCTCCCCAACCACCTCCCTCCTCCCAAATCCCCCGAACCTCTTCCAGCCGCGCAGCAATAAAAAGGGCATTATTAATACCCCTCTCCTTCCCTCCCTCCCTCCCTCCCGCTCTCCGACGGGCAATGAAACCTCCCCGAACGCTGCCGCTCATCGCGCTGACGATTTAATTACTCTTAAAGGCAATCAAGAGCTCGTGGAGCCGAGTGGCTGTTAAAGGATTGCAGGGGAGGGGCGGGAGGAGAGGATCGGACAAAGACCCCCCACCGCCACCACCACCCAGCTGATGTGCAGGACGCACCAACATCGCAAAACCACGAGCATCCATCTGTTTTCCCTCCTTCCTCCCGCTCCACCCCCTCCTCCCTCGCGCCCACCTTCCCGAGCTTCCCGGGGAGTGTCTCCACGGCAAAGTCCCACAGGGAAAGTCGGGAGGGGAGGGTGGGAGGTGGAGGAGGGCTGGAAAGAGCCTGCCCTGCCCTGCCCTCCCCACCGCGCCACCTCCACCCCCGTGTCATTGAGGGATGGCACGCGCCCGGCTTTTAATTAGGCGCAGTTAATTGCCTCGGTGCAGAGGAACATTGTTCCCACTGGTGGGAAGGGAGAGGGGCTTCAGGCTTGGCTTCTCCCGAGGGGCAGGGAGGGAGGCTTTCCTTGGATGCTACTGCCGGGGGGGGGGTGGTGAAAGACTTGGACTGAGAGGGGTGAGAGGGAATTCGCTGCTCCGAGAGGACAAGGGGCTTAACCCTTGCACCCCCACGGCCCAGATGAGCCTGTTTGTGCCCAAAAGAAGAAGGGAAGAGGGTCCAGATTTGGGAAATGGGCAAGGGGGTCGATCCCTTGGCATCTGCTGCGACTCCCCGTTGTATGTCCCTTGTGGGGGGAAGCTCAGAGCACTCCAGGGAGGAAAACATGGGGAGGAGAGGCTGTCCACCGGCAGAAATCCAAGCGATATTCCCACAGAGTGTCAGCAGAGGGGAGTGGCAGGATTGCCTCGGGTCCCTCAGGCTGAGGGACGGCGAGGAGCATTCCCGTGTTCCCACCCCGCGGCAAAAAAACCAAACCTTTAACATGGGAAAAAATGGGGTCTTTGGAACTCCAACCCTGCCCCTGCTCCCTGACCTCGCAGTCCTGGGGGTCAATCCCTTCCTGATCCCTGGGGACACACGGGTTTGTCCACCAGCAGAAATTCAAGCGATATTCCCGCGGAGTGTCAGCAGAGGGAGGTGACCCCTGGAGGGTGACACTTGTCCAGTGTGGTGGCATCACCCGCAGCTCCTGCCGGAGAGACCCCCCTGCCCTCTGCGAGCCCCCCGGCCGTGCCCTCCAGCCAGGGGGGTCTGGGTGGGCACGGTGTCAAACCCCGCGCTGATAATGAGGGACAGGGATTTTACGACCCCGCTTAGCATTCAAATGCGACCGAGTGACCCCATCCCACCACATTCCCGGGGGGTTTCCCACCGCCCGGAGACTCCCCCGGCAGCACAGATCGGAGCTGAGTCAGGAGCTGCCCTTTGGGGTCTCTGCGAAAGCAGCGCTTTGCAAACTCCCCCAAAGGCTCGGAGGGAGGGGGAGGGCGGGTGGTCAAACATCTCCTCGGCGGCCCCGGCAGCTGGGATAAATATTTATGAGGGCTGTCAGGGTTGTGTTTCAGGACACACGCCAAGCACTAACCACTGGAGGTTAGCAAGAAACTGCCCCCCATTGGCATATTATTGGATAAGTGTCCATTACAGGGGCTGACTCCTTCCTCCCAGGCAGCTCGGGGGCGGGGGGGGGGGAGGAGATGCTCTCACAGACAGGATATTGGAGCGCAGAGTGGCATCCCCGCGTTCCTCGGTGATTGCTCGTAAAAGTCACTCATCCCTTCAAACCGGCCCTCGCTCGGCAATATTTAACTGCAGGCTCCGAGGAGGGGGGGTGGGGAGAGGCCGTGCCCAGCTTCCTGCTGCTTCCAGGTTGTCTGTGGGGTTGGACACCCCTGGCCCAGCTCGGTCAGGATCTCCTCCACCAGCCCCGAAGCCACACGTGGCGTGGTCGCTGCTGGAGCAACATCCCACCCTTGAGCACCTTCCCCCTCTGCAACACTTGGTGTTTTGGGGGTTGGGAGCCTGGTGGGTCCCAAACACATCCTACAGAGCAGTGCCCGGTGGTTTAAAGACTTTTGGGTAATGTTTGCTGCTCTGAGGCTTCCTGGCATGGTTTTAGTCGAGGTCAGAAGATGCGATGCCCCCCGGGGTGGGTGTGGAGCCAGGGTTGCATCTGTGGGCAGAGTGGATGGGATCACAGGATCACAGGATCCCAGAGTGGGTCAGGCTGGGAGGGACCACAGTGTCTCATCTGGTGCCACCTCCCAGCTCCAGCAGGGCCATCCCACAGCACAGGATGGTGTCCAGATGGGTCTGGAATATCCCCAGTGAGGAGAGTCCACCCCCTCTCTGGGCAACCTGTTCCAGTGTGTGCTCAACCTCACATTAAAGAAGTTCTTCCTCATGTCTAAGTGGACCTTCCTGGGCATCAGTTCCTGCCCGTTCCTCTTGTCCCATTGCTGGACCACCCCCGAGCAGAGCCTGGTCCATCCTCTGCCCCCTCCCTGCAGGCACTGACAGACAGGGATGAGGTCCCCTGTCAGCATCTCTCGAGGTTGAACAGCCCCAGCTCCCTCAGCTTGTCCCAGAGATGTCCTCTCTTTGTCCCAGAGATGCTCCAGTCCCTTCAGCATCTTTGTAGCCTCCACTGGACCCTCTCTGAAGCTCCATGTCTCACTAGAGCTTGGTAGATGCCCCATCTGGAGATGGTGAGGGAGCACAGCTGGATGGTGGGAGCTGTTGGATGCCACTCTGGCTCGGGGACATCAAACAACACCAGGTCCCTGGGTGAGGGGACATCTGTGGGGACAGGATGCCCTGGGAAAACATCTCCCACTCCAGAGCCTGTTTAGTACCTTGTAGTGTGGGCACAGCCTGGGGATCCTCAAGGCAACCAGAACCCATCAGGTTTGGGGCCAGGACATAGGGTGTCCAACAGCTGAGCACCAGCAAGGAGGAGGAGGGAGAGGGAAGGTCTTGTTTGGTCATGGAAGGACCAAATTCCTACAGGCAACCAAGAACGTGACCCAGCACCTGCGGCAGGATGAGGGAAGCTGAGGCACGATGAGGAAATTTAGGGAAAGGAAGGAAGAGCAGTCCCCCCTGCAAGGTTGAATTGATGCCTGTGCTCTGTGGGCAAAGACAAGCTTGGGAGAAGGGCAGGAGAGCCAGGAGAAAACGAAGGATGAGGAGGGAAAACCTCCCCCTGTGCTCAGGAGAAGGATTCAAACTCAGAGGTGAGATGGGACCTTAGGGAGACAAGTGGAGGAACAGACACAGCTCTACCTGCCCGACCCCAGGACAGGGAGAAGAAGGGAGGGAGAATTTCACTGGGAAAATATCCCCTGGGATCGAATCCAGGGCTGATGCTGGAGCAGCAACACAACTCCGCTGCAGCAGCCTGGGAGGTGCAGCCTTGTCACCCTTGGTCAGAGCAGGTACGTGGTTCAGGTGTCCTCCAAGGGTCTCATGGGGTCAAAGAGGACAAGGAGGCACATTCCCAGGAATGCTGATGAATTTTAGCCTCTGCCACGAGGAACCTGCATGGAAATGCCTCCAAAGTCGCTGCCTGGTGGCACTGGAAGGAGACAGAGCGAGTGGGACTCTGGGCTTGAAGAGCTGCTCTGTCCCTTGTTATTTTTTGCTGTTTGATAAGATCCTGGTGATGTTTCCTGTGGATTTAAAGGTCCTTTGTGCAGTGAAAAAGCAGCGGGTCAAATGCTCGTGTCTAAATATACACCCATAAAATTCATTGGAAACAATAACAGAAGTGATGACCCGGCACTTTTCCCCTCCCTGCCTGTCAGACCTTCCTGTGCAGTGCTGAGAGGATGGATTTGAGAGGATGGTTTAATGTATGGATGGGGGAATATGGATAAATGAAGCAGAAATGGATGGAGACGGGATCGATGGGCTCCCCACACACCCCGACTCCTGTCAGTTCTCAGTCAGACCCAAAAACATCCAGACTGCCTAAAGCTTTCCCAAAGCTTTGGAAGGGGGGGGTGAAACACTGGCACAGGTTTCCCAGAGAGGTGGTGGATGCCCCATCCCTGGAAACATCCAGTGTGGGGTTGGATGGGGCTCTGAGCAACCTGTTCTGGTTGAAGATCTCCCCGCTCATTGCAGGGGGGTTGGACTTTAAAAATCTCTTCCAACCAAACTGTTCCAGGATTCCAGGATTCCATCCCCATCCTGATGCTGATTTCCATTGTGGGAACAACAGGATTGGTGCAGACAAAGCTCAGGAACTGATCTCTCCTGGAATGGAGAACAATTTCTCTCTCAAAAGGATACTGTCATAAAACGCCCCTCATGCAGACCCTAATTCTAACCCATGGTTAGAAAAAGAGGCTAAAATGTCTCTTAAGCCCTAAAATGTCTCTAAAATCCCTCTTAAAAGATGGGAGGATCTCAGCTCCTCCTGTCCCTCCACTCCCACTGCAGCAACACAAAGCCACCACCATGGAAAACCAGGAAAAGAGTATTGGATAGAGGAAGATACGCAGGGATGGGTGACAGGCAGGACTTGCACTCCTACACTAAGTCTGAGATGCTGCATCTTACCAGGCCAAGCATCAGTTTTTATTTCCCAAGTTAAGCTGGACCAGTCTATGGAAGGCTAAGGCTGAGCTCTTCCTTGGTATTTGCTGGAAGCACATCCAGGAATATGGTGGGGGAGGTGATTGGAGCTCTCACTCTCCATGCAGAGCAGATCCCGCTGAGAACTTCGAAATTCTCCTCACTGAGCTCCTGAGCACGACTCCACCCCAAGACCTCCAGAAGGGACGGAGATGGGAAAGGGAGAGGGAGGCAAAAGGTTCTGGGAATGTTTAGGGAAAGGCCACACATCAAGAATAAACCACAGACCGACCACAGAAGGCATCGTGTCAGAATCAAAGAACGTCTGTGCCCACCCAGCCACCTTCACCACACCCCCTCTTCTTCCTCTTCGGAGCAGCAATTCCCCAACTGGACTTTGGTTCCAATCCCAGGAGGATTTTTAGCCAGCTTAGAGTATTCCCAGAGTTTTTCTGTTGCCGCTCATCCCACCCCTTGTCCCAGGTTGGATTGGTTCCAATCCCAGGAGGATTTTTAGCCAGCTTAGAGTATTCCCAGAGTTTTTCTGTTGCTGCTCATCCAACCCCTTGTCCCAAAGTGCTCTTGAATGGAGGTGTCTGTCCCTGGAAATTCCAGCTGGGGGGGGGGGGGACACTGTGGCTCTTTGTTGCCAAAACAGTCAATAAAGACTGTATTCCATAAAAAAGAAAAACTGCCACGGAGAGGTTTTGGAGCAGAATGGTGTTAAATCCATGTATCCATATTTTTCCCTCAATTGATTCCCTTCATTCACCCCCAGTTGGGATGAAGCCACTGATTCCCAGGACCAGGGATGTCCCTTCCTCTGAGGGAAAGATGGGAAGAAGGAGGAAGGGTTAGGCAGGTGTAGGGATGTTTTCCCTATTCCCAAAGAGGCCAGAGACTACTCCTGCACCATTCCCAAAGCTCTTCCAAGCCTACAGCACCAATACAGTTAAAGTGCTCTTTGGTGTCGTGTTGCTTTGGCTTCCCAGGAGCTTCTCAGGCTCCGAGGGGGACTCTGGCACACGGCATTTGTCTCCCAACACATATTGATCTCCAGCTCCGGAAAAATGATTACACTCGACCCCAAGGCTGCCCTCGCTCCACTGGCTGAGTTGGAGAGCAGGAAGAGCCGGGAAAAGCCGCGGAGGGAATTCCACGGGGGTAGGAAACGGGGTGCTGGGAGATTTGTTCGGAGGTGAGCGGGTAAAATCCGCGGGGCTCTTCCCTTGGGGCGGGATGGAGGTGGGAAAACGCTCTGCTGATGGAGCCACATGGTTGTGGAAGGATCACAGGGATTTGGGCTGAGGGTTTCAAGGCAGTTGTGGGCAAAGGCAGCAGATTTTAGGCATTTTAGGTGAACTTCCAGCAGTCAGGGAGCTGGATAATGGAGGTGGATAAGGAGTTGGACTTGAGGATCCTTGGGGATCTTTCCAGCTCAGGATATTCCCTGTTTCTAACATATTAATTCAGGATGTGAATGTGGAAGGATCGAGGATGTGGCTGGAGAAGACTCTGGATTGTAACAGTTCCTTCCCACTAAATCACTGCAGACCTGGGCAGAACCAGGGAGGTGGAGCAGGAATCACCCTGGATATCATGGAATCGTTTAGGACGGGAAAGACCTCGAAGGTCATCGAGTCCAACCCTAAATCTATAAGTGGCAAGGCCAGAAAGGTAGCTGGACAGCCCATCCCAAGTGTCCCTTCTTGGGAGGACTCCTTGGGATCAGGAATGCTTGAATCCATTGGGTAGGAGGAGCAGAGGGAGCTGGGAGAAAACAGCAAGGAAGCACAGACCAGGATTCCCCTACGGAGTCCACTGGAATGTTGTAGGTGGTGCTGTCTCCCTCCTGCTCCTCCAAGCTCAGCCCCAGGATGATGATCCTGGTGTCCATCAAACCCTTCGGCCTCCCTTTCCCACTCACAGAGCCCAGGTGGAGGCACATTTGGAAGGATATGGAATTGGGCTTCCTTGTGGCCAACAGACTGGAAAGCTGCCCTTGGAATTGCAATCCTATATCCTAAATTACTTCAAGGTCCTGATGAAAGGCTTCGAGCCAGGAACCTGCACCAGAAGCCACCAACCAGGCCAACAAGGCATGGACCAACTTATGGACCTGTTGATGGAGATTGTTGTGCTCAAAAACATGGATTTGTCTCTGCTCTTTAGGAAGAACTGCTGGGAAAAGCGAGTAGCTTGGCTTGCAAAACGTGGAAGATTCTCATGGAGCTGGGACTGGGAATTAATCTCCCATACCATTGCTGGAGGGCAACATGGATGGGAGTGTTCCCAAGAAGCCATTCCCAAGGGATTTAAGGTGGCAGTTCCAAAATGGGCTGTTCCAGGCCCTCGGCTCCAGGGACAGAGAGTGGTTTTGGGGGAGGCTGGAAGTAGAAAAGCAACAATGGGGTTGGATATTTCTCATCCCGGGGAAGATGAAGGATGAGAGGGGATGAAGGGACTTGGAAGGTTCAGCTGTACCTGTGGGTGAGATGTTGAGTCCCCAAGTGTGTCCTCTGCTCCAAGACAACCCTCAGAGAAGGACAAGGAGAGGGAAGAGGCCTTGGGTCTCCCCATCACGGGGTGACGCCGGTTTGCCGGGAGAAGGGAACGGGAAGGGAGACTCCGGGAGACTCTTCTCTCCCTCAGCCACCTTCCCTTGCCTGGATACCATCCTGGAGCATGAAAAAACCCCACCCCTTCAAACAGAAACTAATCCTTTTGCAGGCTGCCCTGAATTAGGACCCGAAGAAAGAGCCTGGCTCAGAAGTCTGGTGCTCGCCTGGAGCTCCTGAGAAAAGAGGGAAAAAACAGAGGGATATCACCGGAGCTGAACTTATCGGTGCGCCGAGCTGGGGAGGGCTTCGCTTCCAGCACAGGAGGGTTATCAGGGGATTTGCTGCCGTTTGCAAAAACTTCTGCCTGGCTCGGGAGAGATGGTGGGGGGGGAGGGAGAGGTTTTCCAGCAGTCAGCAGAGCGCGATTTAGCATCTGCAGAGTCGAAAACGACCCCGGCGATTACGATTCCTTTAGGGGGACCTGGATTTCGGATTTTCCCGGATGGAGATGCTGCTTGAGGGGGTGAGGGGGGGGGGCACAAAAAGGGTTGGAGAGGGGACAGCCGATGCAAAAGGCATTATTTCAGAGGGCAAAGGCTTTGCTGGTCGCAGCTGTAATTAAGCGTTGCCTCGGAGCGATGGATTCAGGTCTGAGGTTGGGGGTGATGGGGAAACTCGCCTCCTGTGACTCTAAAAGGAGCCAGGAGTGAGTCATTTGGGGCTCAGTTTAGCCCTGATGAAACCCTTGAGTGGGAGGATCTGGGTGACCCCAAAACGTGGAAAAGAGAAGGTTTTGGGGTGACCTAATTGCGGCCTTCCAGGACCTGAAGGGAGCCAAAAAGAAAGAGGGAGAGAAATTATTTACGAGGCTCTGGAGTGACAGGATGAGGGGGAATGGCTTCAAACTGACACAGAGGAGGTTTAGATGGGATGTAGGGAAGAAATTCTTCCCTGTGAGGGTGGGGAGGCCCTGGAAGAGGTTTTCCAGAGAAACTGTGGCTGCCCCATCCCTGACAGTGTCCAAGGCCAGGTTGGAGGGGGCTTGGAGCAACCTGGGATAGTGGAAGGTGTCCCTTGTTGGAACAAGATGATCTTTAAGGTTAAACCAATCCACCTTTAAATGTCCCTTCCAACCCAAATTATTCTATGATTCTACAAAAACTTTAAACTTATTTCATGGAGGAGGGACCTCTTCTGGAACACAGATGTGGAATTGCAAGGGAGGAAAGCATGGGATGAGGACAAAACCCTTCTGAGCGACAAGAAAAGGTCTTTGGAGGGAAACATCAGCGTCTGAGGCGGACCCTGTTGAACACAGACAAGTCAGGGATGGTGGGGAGAAGGAAAAAGTGAAAGAAGGAGATTTCTGCTCATTTTTTCCAGTCCTGATTTCCAGGGGATCAAGATTGTCCTAAAGAGCGGGACAGGACTCCAGACAAGGCAGCATTTGTGAGGTCCAGGAAACTCAGGCTCCTAAATCCAACATGTGGCTGCCCCGAGGGGGGAAAACTGCTCCAAGACACCCTCCAGAGCCCTCCTGGATGTGTATCAGAGCTGGACAAAACCCTCTGAGTCGTTTCCCAGAGCTGGGGAACGGAGATGTCCATCCCTTCTGACCCGCTTGGCACGTCCATCTCGGCCTGGCATTCCTCCCCTAGGGGCTGCCCTCCACCCCTGGGGTGGCAGGGGCTGGGCACGGGGTCTCAAATATCCCCCTCCTTGTCCCCCCCAGGTCTCCCTCCCCTCCCTCAGGGCACCTGCCCCGGGGGCTGCTCAGCCTCCTGGGCCCCGGGTGCTGTCAGAAGACACCCTGGCTGGCACCCAGGGCTTGTCACCCGATGCGTCCCCACCTCCCACCGGGGAGACACTGAGCTCAGCCCCCACCCACGGGCTTCCCCCAGGGGTTACCAGCGGTCCCGCAGTGGGAAATTTCTCTGGAAAAGCGGAGTTATCCCGCCCCGCCCGCATCATTCCCGCCATTCCCATGCCACCAGGGTGACACTGGGCATCCCTGGAAAAGTGCTGGGTGGAAAGAACTGAAGGTTTTCACAGGGCAACCGGTTTTAGGGTAGGAAATTTGGTGACCTTGGAGGCGTTTTCCAGCCTGGGTGGTTTTTAGGACTCGGGTACGGAGCCGTTTGGGTTGACGTCATGGAGAGAAGATGCCCCACGTCTCACCCTCACCCAGGGGGGCCTCCCTGCTGAAAGGAGCATCTCCAAATTCCTGGAGGCGCGTTTGAGCCGGCACAGACTGTACTGGGAGGCACAACGAGCCACGAGCTGCAGGGATCCGCTTACAGTGCCCGGGCGGCCTGGCACGGGGAGGCTCCAGCAGGAGGAACCTTCTCCTGGGATATGTCAGAGTCCTGGGATATATCCGAGTCCTCCAAACCAGCCCGGCCAGAGGTCCCAGCAGCCCAGCTAAGGTTTCATCCTGGAGGGACAGGTGGGTCACGGCTGGCAGCCTGGAAAATCCCACGCCCAGAGGGGATGGTGGAGCTTCCTGCAGGGCTGAGGGGGATAAAGAGCAAGTCAGGCATCCCCTCCTGATCCTGATCCCTCTGTCTCCCTGTTTTTCACAGGGTGGTCACAGAATCCTTTGGGTTGGAAAGGAACTTCACTTCCAGGCTGAGTTTGAATCTGACCTGGGACTAGATTGGAGCGTGATCTTCTAATCCTTGAGCGACTCCAGGCTGAGTTTGAGTCCAATCACGAGCACAGAGTTTTGGGAATGATGCAGCTCCAAAGGGTCCTTTGCTGCTGGAGGCTGGTAGTGGTCACTTCGGATTTTATCCATCCCAGGGATAACCCAAACTCAGGGATTAGGGATTAGGGGGATCAGTGGCAGAGCTGGAGATGGCAGTGGGAGCTCCTGGGCATGACGTGGGGGCAGTTTGGGACCTGCTCCTTGAGAATGGCTTCTTCTCGTGGGGGATTATGAAAATGGGGGGTGTTTTCACTGCTACTTGATTGTTATTTTAAAATAAAAGAGAGATTGCAGGAGGGACTCATCCCTCCCAAAGCAGATTTCCGTGCTCTTCAGGATGTTTCTGCTTCCCAAGAGAAGAACAGTCCCTGCTGGAGGGTCAATTCATCTCCTCTGGCCTTTGATGTCTGCAGGAGAGCAGATGAATCACACCTGAAAATGCCCAAAAGACTCCAAGAGGAGCTGCTGGGACTTCCCAGAGGTTCTGCTGCTCCACAGATATCCCGGTAGAGGTGATGTGGACCCCACTCATCCTTGGGTTTGCGATGCCAGGGGCTCATTCCGGCCCCACACCTGGAGCTGGGACTTGATTTGAGCAAGATCTTCAAATCCTTGAGCAACTCCAGGCTGGGTTGGAATCCAATCACCAGCACAGAGTTTTGGGAGTGATGCAGCTCCTTTGCTGGAGGTGGGAGCTGCCACATCCTATTGGAGCCCTGAGGGCATCCCAGGGATCACCTGAACTCAGGGATTAGGGGCAGTGGCAGAACTCCCTTGGGCTGGAGGTGGGAATGGGAGTCCCTGGATAAATTTGAAAGCTGCCAGGTGACCTGGTCATCACTTGGAATGCACCAAGGATGTGGGATACCATCCCTTTTATGGGATGTGGGTTGTCTGGTGGGATCTAGGAGTCAAAGTGGAATTATTCATGCCATGGAGACTTGGTAAAGTATAAAATCCACTCATTTTCCCATTTGACTGTTTGTCCACCTGTCTGTCCATTTATCCTTCTGTCCATCTATCCATCCATCCATAGAACCATCATGGAATGGTTTGGGTTGGATGAGACCTTAAAAGACAATCTCATTCCAACACCCTGCCATGGGCAGGGACACCTTCCACTATCCCAGGTTGCTCCAAGCCCCATCCAACCCTGCTTTGGACACTTCCAGGGATGTGGAAATGGGGCTTTGCAAGCTTCCTATCCCTTTCCTAAACTTTTAGACCTCTCATCCCACTGATGCTGCTGTGTGACTGCACCATCCCATAGCCCATCCAAAGCACACCAAGGATTCATGGATGTCCAGCCTGGAGAGGAGAAGGCTCCAGGAAGATCTTAGAGCACCTTCCAGGGCCTAAAGGGACTCCAGGAGAGCTGAAGAGGGACTTTGGACAAGGGATGGAGGGACAGGACACAGGGAATGGCTTCCCACTACCAGAGGGCAGGGATAGATGGGATATTGGGAAGGAATTCCTGGCTGGGAGGGTGGTGAGGGAGTGGCACAGGTTGCCCAGAGAAACTGTGGCTGCCCCATCCCTGGAAATGTTGGGAGGGGCTTGGAACAAACTGGTCCAACCCCCCTGGAATGAACAGGAACATCTTCAACTGGATCAGGTTGTTCCAAGCTGAACCACACTCTGCTGGAGAAGGAATCCATCTGGTCTGGATCCAATGGAACGGAGCAGGTGATGGAATTCCACTGTCCAGGAACGTTCTAAATTGTCCCTATGGATGCAACAGGTGAATCCCTGCCCTCATGGCACAGCAAGGGATCCCTGCTGTCATTCCCATTCCCAACAGGTTCACCCCATCCCACCGAGCCCATCCCAAGCTGGACAGGCAGCGGAATGCAAAGATGGAAGTTGGGATGTTCTCAGAGAGGCACTGTGAGGGTTTTCCAGCTCAAAATTACACCAGGGCTGTTCACCTTCCAGCTCCTGGAGCCAGGGGGAGATGCTGATCCAACATTCCCATCCATGGGAAGAAAGCATGGAGGAAAGAGGAGGGAAGGATCACGCCCAGGTGAAGCCACCAGCACCTGGGGACACTCCAGGACATCAGAGGTGTCCTGATGGCACAACTGGATGTTTCCACCTCAGGAGGCTGCAGGGAAATGATGGGAATCTTGCCAGGAGTGACCCCTAAAGGCTGCCAGGCTGAAGAAACCCAAAGAGAGGGATTTTCCTAAGAAAACAAGGGAGTGTTGGAGCAGAGGGAGGAGAGGGGAGGAGGCTCCTGGTCTGGATAGGTGACCCTGGCTGGGATTCGTGGATGTGCCAGTGTGGGATTCCCAGTGATTCCCATGTCTGCAGGACAAGGATGATGTTTGCTGGAACAGGGACAGCCCAGATGTGGTTTCAGGGGATGCAGCTCCTTCTCGTGTGTCAGGAGCCCTTTCCTTATCCCAAACGGGACATTCAGAGCCATCACTGATGGCAAACAGGGAACAATTCCATCAGATGGGACCTTTAAGCACCTCCAAGGCTGTTCCTGTGCAAGATTCTGATTCTCTGGGATCATCTGGGATCTCCCTGGTGTTACCATCACAGTCGAGTAGTGAAGGAACAGGATCCAGGCTGTAGGAGCAGGATCCATAGCGGAGGAACAAGATCCATAGGGAAGAAACGGGATGCACCGTGAAGGAGCAGGATCCACAGGGGAGGAGCAGGATTGATATTGAAGGAGCAGGATCCATGGTAGAGGAGCAGAATCCAGAGCGAAGGAGTAGGATCCATAGGGAAGAAACAGGATGCACAGTGAAGGAGCAGGATCCAGAGGGAAGGAGCAGGATCCAGAGTGAAGGAACAGGATCCATAATGGAGGAGCGGGATCCAGAGTGAAGGAACAGGATCCATAGGGAAGGAACAGGATGCACAGTGAAGGAACAGGATCCATAGGGAAGGAACAGGATGCACAGTGAAGGAGCAGGATCCAGAGGGAAAAATAGGATCCAGAGTGAAGGAAGAGGATCCCTAGGGAAGGAACAGGATGCACAGTGAAGGAGCAGGATCCAGAGTGAAGGAGTAGGATCCATAATGAAGGAGTAGGATCCATAGGGAAGGAACAGAATCCATAGGGAAGGAACAGGATCCAGAGTGAAGGAGCAGGATCCAGAGCGGAGGAGCAGGATCCACAGAGAAAGAGCATCATCCCCAGTGAAGGAGAAGGATGCATAGGGAAGGAGCAGGATCCATAGTGGAGGAGCAGGATCCATAGGGAAGAAGCAGGATTCATACTGAAGGAGCAGGATGCACAGTGGAGAAGTAGGATCTATAATGAAGGAGCAGGATCCAGAGTGGAGGAACAGGTTCTACAGTTGAGGAACAGGATCCAGAGTGGAGGAGCAGGATCCAGAGTGAAGGAGCAGGATCCAGAGTGAAGGAACAGGATCCATAGGGAAGGAACAGGATGCACAGTGGGGGAGCAGGATCCAGAGTGAAGGAGCATGATCCAGAGTGAAGGAGCAGGACCTGCCCCTCTGAGAGACTGCACCTCCACCCTGGAATGGGCAAGTCACCTCCCCCCCCATCCCAGGGATGTTTTCAAAGCTGCTCTTGGCTCCGGGTAACCCGAGAGGCAGTAAAGTTAAAATCACTCATCGCAGGCCGGTGCAGGGGGGAGATTAATGAGCTCCGACCGTGACATGTGCTCCCAAAACTGTGAAGTGACCAACTCATCGCCCGGAGGCCCCAGCCGGGAGAATCCCGGGAATACACAAAGCCGAGGAGCCCAGCCAGCCGCGGGGTGCTTTGCATTCCCGCTTTGGGGCAGAGTTTGCTCTTCTTTTTGTCCTCTGATCTTCCATCAAAACATCCTGTTCCTTTCTGGGCAGGGCTTTTCCTCTGCGGGTGGGTTTTGGGCACTGCTTTGTCCCACAAAGTCCCCGTTTCCCCCACCCCTGCACGATTCCTTCGGCTCCCTGATCCACGGGGGGATTGTCTGGATTCTCTGAGGGAGGGAACGAGATTTTTTGCTTAAAAAAAATAAAATAAAAGTTGGTTGGAAAAGACCTCTGAGATTGTGGAGTCCAACCTCAGCCCCAACACCACCTTGTCACCCAGTGCCACATCCAGGCTCTTCTACCAGAACGTGGACCCCCAAAAATCCCTGCAGTGCCCAGGGCACTACAAGAAATTTGGCAGAAATGGGGAAATTGGACCCAAAAAGGGAAGTTAAAGCTTAATTTGGAAAGGCCTCCGCCCTGCAGAGTGAAAAGCAGCATTTGGCAGGTTCTCTGGGGGGCAGGAGGCCACGGTGATGGGCACATCTGTACCCCAAGGGGCAGTTGCCACCTGAATTTGCCAGGATTAATCCCCCCCCGGAGAAGTCAAACCCCATTTCAAAGGGCTCAGTTGTCCCCGTGGGAACACCCTCCTCAGCTCTGCCTCTGCCAGGGACCAGCTCTGGGAGTGTCCTGGAGCCAGCAGGGCCACATCACAGGGTCCTGGTGCTCTTGCCGGGCCCTAACCCGTGGGGAGAGCCCCTCAGTGGGCTGAGGGGCCAGGAGGGCAGAGTCTGTGGATAGACAGGCACAGCTCCAGGCCCAGAGCTATTCTGGATGTCTCATTTTCCCTCCCGTGCTCCGTCAATCGGTTTTCCCTTGGCTCTTCCCCAGTGGAATCGGCCTCTCCCTTAACAGGCTGGAGGAGCTGCTCTTCTCCCCCCTCCCAAGGTCATCCTGCCTCCAAACCATTCCTTCCATGGGTCCAGGTGTGCAGGAAGGACCCACCACTCACACCACAGGTGCCTTCAGCCCTGGGCATCTGCAGGGGAAAAGCCACCAAATCCTTGGAAGCTGGAAGGTTCCGCTGGGCAGGAACATCTGGGGAACACCCCAGGCCTCACCAGACGCGTGGGGATATGAAACACCCTCTACTCCCCTCACCCCTTTCCCACCAATAAATCCAAAACTGTTTAATCCAAAGTGTGAGGATTAAAATCCGAGAGGAATTGGAGCAAAGCCACCAAAATTCCTGGTGGTGTTGGGTTTTGCCCACGGCAGCTCCGGGCCTGAGGTGGGAGCCCACAAATCCCTCAGGATGCCGCTTCGCCTTCTCCTTTTTGGAGCCATCAGGCTCCTCCTTCCATCTGCTTTTTAAAATTTCTTCCAAGGAGAGGCAGGACAAGGAGACATTTCCACCAGATGGTTCCCACAAGGGGTGTCGTGGAGTCATGGGATCATGGAATGGTTTGGGTTGGAAGGGACCTTCAAAATCATCTCATTCCAACCTCCTACCATGGGCAGAGACACTTTCCACTAGCCCAGATTGGTCCAAGCCCCATCCAGCCTGGCCTTGGACACTTCCAGGGATCCAGGGGCAGCCACAGCTTCTCTGGGCAACCTGTGCCAGAGTCTCCCTACCCTTACAGGGAAGAATTCCTTCCCAATATCCCATCTAACCCTGTCCTCTGTCAGTTTGAAGACATTTCCCCTTGTCCTGGCTCTCCAGGCCCTTGTAAATAGTCCTTCTCCATCTTTCTTGTCAGCATCTTCAGGTCCTGGAAGGCCACAATTAGTTCTCCCCAAAGCCTTCTCTCCTCTAGGCTGAACAATCCCAACTCTCCCAGCCTTTCCTCCCAGCAGAGCTGCTCCATCCCTCTGATCACCTTGGTGCCTCCTCTGGACTCACTCCAGCAGTTCCATGTCCTTCCTGTGCTGGGAATCCCAGAGCTGGAAGCTCCAGAGTGGAGCAGAGGAGCAGAATTCTCCCCCATCTTGTGAAATTCCCAAGGGTCGGTTCATCATGTGGGCAAAGACAAGGACCCTGCATTGGATGGGATGATATTCCAAGTGTTTGTCTGCTCCCAGCAATCCAGACAAGACTCCCTGCACCTGAAGACTCCATGGATCCTGAGGATCCATCTGCTCCTTCAGAGCCTCCAACGAAACTCTCTGGTCCAGGAGACAAATCCAGACCAGTCCAAGGCTGGCTTGGACAGGGCTTGGAGCAACCTGGTTTGGTGGAAGGTGCCCCATGGCAGGGGTTGGAACTGGATGATCCTGAAGGTCCCTTCCATCCCAAACCATTCCAGGATTTTAGGTGTTCAAGACCTTGGGACAGAGTCAGTGTTTCCATGGGGATTTTTACCTTCTTTGGTGTCTCTGTCCAGGAAGTTTGGCTGTGCAAAGTCTCCTCTGGGTGGGATTATCCCAGTTCTACTGGTCTTGCAGGGGGAAAACAGCTCTGGCTGCATTGTCCTGGTGGGGACAATTGGTGTCCAGATGTTTTGGACTTGGGAGAAACTGAGTTTCAGGAAGAGCTAAGTGAGGAGGGAATGCCTCCTCATCCAGCACCACATCCCAGTGAGTTCCGATTCATACCGGGGCATTGAGAAGGAGTGTTTTAAGATCACTTAAAAAGCATTTTAAGATCACTTAAGAGGTGTTTTAAGATCACTTAAGAGATGTTTTAAGATCACTGAAAGAACCACAGGCAAAGGTCTCAGCAAAACCAGGTTTAATATAAAAGCAAAAGCACGATAAGTTGATTGGCAATGTTTGCTCAAACCCTACCAATCTAAAATCCAAATCGGCCCCAAAATTATCTGTGTGGAGCCCCAGGAGGGCAGGGATTGAAGAGAAAAGGATGAGGGTGAAAAGGAATAAGGAAGAGACTCCTGTTGAGGCACAAGGTTCAGAGCAGACCTCCTTGTTAAACTAAGCAGCCTTGGATTTGACCAACTGTTCAGGCCTAAAGGTTTGACAGCACTTAAACTTAATTGATAGCTTAAGTTAAACAATTTAACAAAGGGTTCATGTAGGATTTGTAACAGTGACCCGCAGGCCTGACTTGCTTACAAATCTAAAGTACTTTAAGAACAAAACCCTTCAAAACAGTGTTAAAAGGCTCCTTGTACCCCAACTTTAACCCCAAATTACTGGAGTCTAAACCTGTTCTTGGAGTCAACCCTGTGAGATCCTTACAATTCCCAGACTGAAGGAGGTGGAAACCTTTTCTTCTCTCTCTGAGAAAGGTTGTCTGGGATTCCAGGGTCTGTGCTGAGGAGAAAAATGAGTCCAGTTGTAGGGACTGGACAGGGAATTTCCTTTGGGCCAACATTGCCCTTCATCCCTCAGCACCAGGGTGATGGGAAGGGGGAGAGGGGGAGACGTAGCACTGGTGGGAAATGGTAAAAAACTGTGGGTTTGTCACTGCAAATGCTGAAGTCACTATTTTTAGGGGGTGGAATCACACTTGGGAAGGTGCAAATTGTGGTAGGAGCAGCACTGCACAAGTGGTGCAGCTCTAAGGATGCAGACACGTCAGGGAGTGAGAATGTCTTTTATTAATGCATTACCCAAAAATACTGCCAATGTACCCAAAAATACCCCCAATGTACCCAAAAATACTCCCAGTGTACCCAAAAATACCCCCAATGTACCCAAAACCAGCCCCAGCCCTTCCTCTCATTCCCACCTGTAGGAAAAGCCCTTCCAGTGCAGGATTAATTTAATAGCACCAAATCCCTGGGTCTTCCCCGGATAAATGTTCCAGCTGGATGAACCTTGTTCAGGGCTCTCCATTTCCAGTCCCAAACCACTGAACTGGGAAGTCGCTCCATTCCTTTCTCCTGTGAGCTGGTCTGGGTGACATTTCCAGGTTCTTCTTGGAATCAGAGGAATGTTGTGAGGGAAACAACCTCTCGGACATGATTGCCAGAGGTGACAGTGTTTGGGAGAGAACAGGCAAGGCCAAGTTGGCGTCTGTGGGACACTGAAACAGGGTTTGGTTCCATCAATACCTCAGGAATTACCTGCTTTTCCCTGGTTAAAATCCCGCTCATCCCATCTTTTCAGAGAGGAAACATTCCAGGGAGGTTTTCAGGAGGCTAGGTGGGGATAGAGGAGTTTATTCCCAATTTGCCAGGACAGAAAATGATCCTTTAAACAAACCAGGCCTCAGTTTATGAGGCTTCAGACACCCTCTTGCAGGAAGAAAAACCTCAAAACCAAACCCAAAGGGAAAAAAAACCAAATAAAAATAATTTAACGAAAAGCCCCGTATTTTAGAATTTCCATAAACATTTTTCAGGAGGGTTTTCAGGAGGCTGGGTGGGGATAGAGGAGTTTGTTCCCAAGACAGAAAATGATGCTTAAACAAACCAGGCCTCAGTTTATGAGGCTTCAATCGCCTGTGTGCTTTCTCAGGGAGCAAAAACTCAACCTACCCCAAAAAGAAGGCACATCAACATTCCAAGGGTTTTCAGGAGGCTGGGTGGGGACAGGGGAGATTGTTCCCAATTTGCCAGGACATAAAACAATCCTTAAACAAACCAGGCCTCGGTTTATGAGGCTTCAAACACCTGCTTGCAGGAAGAAAAACCTCAAAACCAAACCCAAACCTGAGGGGAAGAAACAGAAGTAAAGGGGGAAAAATCATATTTTAGCACACCCATAAACATTTTCAGGAGGCTGGGTGGGGATAGAGGAGTTTGTTGCCAATTTGCCAGGACAGAAAACGATCCTTAAACAAAGCAGGCCTCAGTTTATGAGGCTTCAAACACCCGCTCGCAGGGAGAAAAACCTCAAAACCAAAACCAAACCTGGGGAAAAAAAAAATAAGTAAAAAGAATTTTAAAAAAGCCCCATATTTTAGCATTTCTATAAACATTTTCAGGAGGGTTTTCAGGAGGCTGGGTAGGGATAGAGGAGTTTGTTCCCAAAACAGAAAATGATGCTTAAACAAACCAGGCCTCAGTTTATGAGGCTTCAATCACCCGTGTGTGTTTGCAAGGAGAAAAACCTTGAAACCAATCCCGAAAAAAAGCCCCATAAACATTCTGGGGGGTTTCAGGAGGCTGAGTGGGAACAGAGGATTTTGTTCCCAATTTGCTAGGACACAAAACGATCCTTGAAACAAACCAGCCTCAGTTTATGAGGCTTCAATCGCCTGTGTGTGTTCGCAAGGAGAAAAACCTCAAAACCAATCCCAAAAAAAAGCCCCATAAACATTCGGGGGGGGGAGTTTCAGGAGGCTGAGTGGGAACAGAGGAGTTTGTTCCCAATTTGCCAGGACACAAAACGATCCTTTAAACAAACCAGCCTCGGTTTATGAGGCTTCAAACACTCGTGTGTTCTCCCTGTGTGCTTTCACAGGGAGAAAAACCTCAAAATCAACCCAAAAAAAAAAAGCCCCCTAAACATTCCAAGGGTTTTCAGGAGGCTGGATGGGGACAGTGGAGCTTGTTCCCAATTTGCCGGGACACAAAGCCGTCCTTAAACAAACCAGCCTCAATTTATGAGGCTTCAAACACCCGCTCGCAGGAAGAAAAACCTCAAAACCAAACCCGCACCTGGCCGGGAGGGGGGTGGGAAACAAAAACCGAGTAAAAAGAATTAAAAAAAAAAAAAAACCAAACACAAAACAGCCCCATATTTTCGAGTCAGCTGAGAAGTGACAAAGTAATTTGCTGCTGGCAGTCTATCACGGCAGTCTAATTCCCAGTGACACCATTCAGCTGCTGACTACACGAACTGTCAGAGTCAATTAGCCGGGAGCCGGCGGCGCAAAGTGTTTACGGGGGCTAAAATTCACTCCGCACGCGGCGAGGAAGTGAGGAAAAAAAAAAAAAAAAAAAAGAACGGCTCGGAGGGAAGGGGGGAAATTCAAGTGGCTGCTTCTGTCGCCTGGAATGGCAGGGAGAAATTCTCCGGGTTGGATTTGGGCCGTGGGAAGGCGAAAAGTGGCTCTTTAGTTGAGGCGGGTTGTAAATTTTATAATTTGCTGTTAATAGTTATGAGATTTATTGTAATTATAAGTGTTATAGTGTGTGTTACATATATTATATATTTTTCATGTGCATTTATATATATAATATATTTATATATTATGTGTAATGTTATAATATATACAATATATTATATATATTTATGTTATATTTTAATAATATATATTTATAATAGTTATTTTTATTAAAATATTAGCATTATATATTATATATAATTATAATAATATATAATCATAATAGTTATTATAATTATAAGTATTAGAATTATCTATTCATATATAGTTATATTGTAATTATAATAATATACAATATTATATATTATTATATATTGTATATTATATAATTATATATAATATATTTGAATAATATATTATATACAATATATTATAATAATATCTTATATATTATTATATATAAGATATATTACATTATATTATATATAATTAGATATGGTATATATAATGATATATTGTATATATAATATATAGTATATTATTGTATAATATATGTATTGTATATTATTATATTATTAGATAGAATAAAAAATATAATATATTATTATATATAGTAATTCTATATAATATATTCTATATATTATATAGAATATAATTATAATAATATTATAATAATATTATAATGATTATATTTGGACATTACCTTGTTGGGCACATCCAGCCCCAAACCCTTCCCATCGTCCCACCCTCAGACCCACCTCCCAAATTTGGTGGTCCCAAAACAACCTCCCCCTTCATCCCCATCCTCCTCCTCCTCCTCACCTCTGTCCTTCTTGACATAGTTGTGACTTCTTCTGAGTATTTTGCCTTGGTTACATCAAGTACAGCCCCCCCGTTACGTCTTTTCTGAGTGCATTTTCTCCAGATCAGCTGTTTTTTCCCCTCACTCCAGTCTTTTCCCATTGGAATTCTCGACGAGGAACGGGAAACGACATTTTCAGGAATCTCGTGCTGGAGTAAAAGAGCTGTGATAAAGTCTCGATAGCACAGATTTTAAGGCGTCGCTTCAACGCCAACCATCGTCTCTGTGGTGCCCTGGGATGGCAGCAAGGCCTGGAGGGCCGTGGGAGCTGGAAAGGGAAGGCAGCAGGACCAGGAGAGATGGGACACGGGATGCCGTGGCCGGCTGGAGGAGACAAAGGAGCTCTGGGCTTCTCCCTTCCCTGCAGAAGGGGTTTGGAGAGGCAAGGAACGGGCAGGCACAGCTCCAGGATGGTGTGGATTCATCTAAGGATACTTAAAATTGGAATAATCCATCTGTCCTGCCTTCAAGGCCACAGGGAGCTGCGTGGACACCGTCCCCAGGCCACCCTCAACACCCTTCATGTGTCACAAGGAGAAGAAATCTGAGCAGAGGGAGGACAGTGGGGCAATTCCCTGAAGTCAGGATCCATCCAGGGGCAGGGAGAAATAGGGAAATGGATGCCAGAGTGCAGGCCTGGATGAGGAAACCGTTATGACGGTGTGGAAATGGATCTTCAGCCCACAAGCGAAGAGGTACAGAGGGGCATCAAGAAGCTTCCAACAGCAGAAGGATGTGGAGCTGATGGGTGAGGGCAGAGGAGGCCACAGGGATGATCCAAGGGCTGGAGCTCCTCTGCTCTGGAGCCAGGTTGGGAGAGCTGGGAGTGTTCACCTGGAGAAGGGAAGGCTCCAGGGAGACCTGGAATTCCAACCCCCTGTGCAACATGGTCTTGGACACTTCCAGGGATGAGGCAGCCACAGCTTCTCTGGGAATTCCATCCCAGTCCCTCGCCACCCTCAGAGGGAAGAATTCCCTCCCAGTATCCCATCTAACCCTGCCCTCTGGCAGTGGGAAGTCATTCCCTGTGTCCTGTCCCTCCATCCCTTGTCCCAAGTCCCTCTACAGCTCTCCAGGAGCCCCTTTAGCCCCTGGAAGGCCTGTCCAACTTGGCCTTGGACAATTCCAGGGATGAGGCAGCCACAGCGTCTCTGGGAATTCCCTCCTGCCTCTTCTACACTCCAGATGCTTTTGAAGGTGCCTTCCAACCCAAATCAATCCATGGTTTTATGATTCTTAAGTGCTTCTGCTTCACAGAAAGAACGGTGAGGCATTGGAAGGGGCTGCCCAGGGAGGTTTGGTGTCCCCATCCCTAGAGGTGTCCAAGGAATTCCTGGACGTGGCACTCGGTGCTCTGGGCTGGGGGACAAGGTGGGGATGGGGCACAAGTTGAACTCGATCTTGGAGGTCTTTTCCAACCAAAATTTTGTGATTCTGTTTAAGGAACATCCCGCTCAGTCCTTCCCTGTGGCCCATCTCCCTGTCTCTCTGGATATTTTCCAGGTGCTCCAGGGCTGGTTGGAGCTGAAATGCTCCAGGCCTGGTCTGGGACAAGGACATTGCTTTTGGCTTTTGCTCTGCCCTGGGCTTTGCATCTCTGATCCACGGGGAGCAGGAACCACTCGTGTGGGTTCCTAAACATCTCCCACCTATCCAAGGGCACGTGGGGAACAGGGAGAAGCAGAAAGCCAAGGCCCAGGGCCCAAATTTCTCATTTCAGCCCCGGCATTTGCTCTGAGAAAGGAGGGAATTCTTGCCCAAACTGAGGACAAGGACTTCTTGTCTCTTCCTCAGTGTCTCCCATCACTCTGCTTTAGGTCCTCCGGGGAAACACTATTTTCCTGAACACCAAACTGGATGACAAGCCACAGGTTGGACTTGATGATCTTCTGGAGGTCTTTTCCAACCTCGGTCATTCCATGCCTCCATCCTATAGGTCTATTCCAACCAAAAAGATCCCATGATTCTGTGACTTCTGACCGGCTGGGCCAGAAAGTCCAATCAATAGACGTTTTCTGAAGCTCAATAATCAAAAGGCTCCTCACTCTGCTGCGGTTTTGAGATGAAAAACAAAGTACAGAAAACACAAAAGTGTCTGTGTCATTCAACGTTCTTTTCTTCTGCATCAAAGCAAAGCAGGGGATTTTTGGAGATTCACAGAAAATTATGGGGAGCGTTTTTTTTCTTGTGCAGAGATTTTCCTTCCCCCTTTCATAATTATTTTTTTCCTCCCTTTCCTCCTTCTTTGCTGATGGAGAAATAAAAAAGTAGGGAGGTTGATTTTGATTTTTTTAAGGGGAACAGAAATGAAAAAAAAAAGCCAAAAGACAAGTGCAAAGACAATATCAGGCAGTAAATGTAGTCAAAAGGTACAGTTGCTTTTTCTTTTGGTATTTTGTACAGAAATTCTTCCCTTTCTGCAGCAGAACCAAAACCCAGGAGAATCTCTGGCTGATCCTGAGATTGTCTCCAAAAGCTGGTCCTGGCTGCTGTGCTCTGGACATAAAATCATGGAATGCTTTGGGTTGGAAAGGACCTGAAAGATCATGGAATTCCAACCCCCTGCCATGGCCAAGGACACTTTCCATTAGCCCAGGTTGCTCCAACCTGGCCTTGGCCACTTCCAGGGATCCAGGGGCAGCCACAGCTTCTCTGGGCAACCTGGGCCAGGGCCTCCCCACCCTCACAGGGAAGGATTTCTTCCCAATATCCCATCTAACCCTGTCCTGTGGCAGTTTGAAACCATTCCCCCTCATCCTGTCACTCCAGGCCTTTCTCCATGTTTCCTGTAGCTCCTTCAGGTCCTGAAAGGCCACAATTAGTTGCCCCCAAAGCCTTCTCTCCTCCAGGCTGAACAATCCCAACTCTCCCAGCCTTTCCTCTCAGCAGAGCTGCTCCATCCCTCTGCTCATCCTGGTGCCTCCTCTGGACTCTTTCCAACAGCTCCATGTCCTTCCTGTGCTGGGATCCCAGAGCTGGATGTAGGATTCCAGTTGGGATCTCACCAGAGAGGAGCAGAGGGGCAGAATCCCCTCAACAGCAGATTCAGGCTCCTGCTGTGTCACCTCAGGGAATGTGTCCCTTGGAAGGTACAAATTCACTGGAATTTTGACAAAAGTTTTTTAATTCCAGGCCACAAACCCTTCCCTCCTCCCTGGTGGTGATTAACGAATGTCACCCTTTTATTTTGTTCTATCCACCCTGATAAGTTCAAAGCCGGAGCCCAAATCCGTGTGAAGCTGCAGCTGAGTCATCCCAGAGCTGTGGGAACCTGTGGGAATCCACCATCGTGTTTTATACAACTCATCTGAAAGATTCAAATGCAAAGCTTGGCCAAGGGATCCTGGAAATGCAGGTTGTTAATGAAGGGGGTAATTAAGGAAGCAGCACTTTCATCACCATCCCTTCAGCCTTTTAGGATCCTGCTGGATGTGACATGGTCCTGTCCAGCCAGGGGTGGGGTCAAGGTCAAGGACAGGTGACTGAAAACATTGAGTTCATAGAATTATGGAATATATTATAGAATATCCTGAGCTGGATCTCACAAGGATCATGGAGTCCATACTCCTGACCCTGCACAGGACAACCCCAAGGATCCCATTGTCCAAACACTCCTTGAGCTCTGGCAGCCTCGGTGCTGTGACCACTTCCCAGGGGAACCTTTTCCAGTGTCCAACCACCCTCTAAGTGAAGACCCTTTTCCTAATATCCAGCCTAAACCCACCCTGACACAGCTTAAGAGTTAGGTTGGCTTAGAGAACTGTCCATGAGAGATCCCACATCGGAGCTGTGGGTGCTTTTCCCCTACAACTGTGCGGGTTCACTCGAACCCAAATCAACGCCATGAGATGGGTGAATAAACAGATGGATAAATTTTGGATGAGATTCCTAAAAACAGGGGGGTCACCACAGCCCAGCTGGTGGATGGGAAGATGCCCCTTTGCAGTAACTCCACCAGGAGTCAGAGATCAGCATGTTGTGATTAAGGGTCCTACAAACCCGGGGTAGATGTTGGTGTCAACCCATCTGACTCCTGGTGAAGAGTTTGGCACCTGAAGCCAAGTAAAAATCCACCCTGGACAACTCTGTGTCCTCACCTTGACTCTTACTCTGTGCAGGAACGCTCCAACAGGTCCAGATATTCACCAAAATCCACTTTTTGGCCCCGGGGGGTCGTAGACTGGGACACATGAAAGAGAAAATCATGGACTGTTTGCAGCTGGAATGACGGGACCAGATTCATGTCCCAAGTGAAGTGATTGATCCATTCCATCCATGGAAACCTTCAAGGAGAACCAAAGGGCTCCTGGGTAACCACACCCTCATCATGCTGCTCTGGGACAGGGTGTCCAGCTGTCCCACAGAGGCAGCTGAGTCCATGGGAGCTGACAATTCCCAAAGCAGGGATGACTTTGGATGTGCTGGAGTTTAAACCAGTCAGGCCCAGGCAACTGGGTTGAGAAGAGGATGGAGCAACCTGGAGAAGAGAAGGTTCCAGAAAGACCTTGGAGCCCCTTCCAGGGGCTAAAGGGGCTCCAGGAGAGACTTTGGACAAAAGCCTGGAGTGCCAGGATAAGGGGGAATGGCTTCACGCTGCCAGAGGAGGTTTAGATGGGATTTTGGGAAGGAATTCTTCCCTGTGAGGGTGGTGAGGGACTGGAATGGAATTCTCAGAGAAGCTGTGGCTGCCCCACCCCTGGAAGTGTCCAAGGCCGGGTTGGATGGGGCTTGGAGAAACCTGGGATAGTGGAAGGTGTCCCTGCCCATGGCAAGGGGTTGGAATGAGATGATCTTTAAGGTCTCATCCAACCCAAACCATTCCATGATGATTCTATGGATGGATGGATAGATGGACAGAAGGATAAATGGACAGACAGGTGGACGAACAGTCACATGGAAAGATGAGCAGATTTTATACTTTGCCAAGTCTCCATGGCATGAATAATTCCACTTTGGCTCCTAGATCCCACCAGACAACCCACATCCCATAAAAGGGATGGTATCCCATATCCTTGGTGCATTCCAAGTGATGACCAGGTCACCTGGCAGCTTTCAAAGTTATCCAGGGACTCCCATTCCCACCTCCAGCCCAAGGGAGTTCTGCCACTGCCCCTAATCCCTGAGTTCAGGTGATCCCTGGGATGCCCTCAGGGCTCCAATAGGATGTGGCAGCTCCCACCTCCAGCAAAGGAGCTGCATCACTCCCAAAACTCTGTGCTGGTGATTGGATTCCAACCCAGCCTGGAATTGCTCAAGGATTTGAAGATCTTGCTCAAATCAAGTCCCAGCTCCAGGTGTGGGGCCGGAATGAGCCCCTGGCATCGCAAACCCAAGGATGAGTGGGGTCCACATCACCTCTACTGGGATATCTGTGGAGCAGCAGAACCTCTGGGAAGTCCCAGCAGCTCCTCTTGGAGTCTTTTGGGAGAAAAATGGCATTTTCAGGTGTGATTCATCTGCTCTCCTGCAGACATCAAAGGCCAGAGGAGATGAATTGACCCTCCAGCAGGGACTGTTCTTCTCTTGGGAAGCAGAGACATCCTGAAGAGCACAGAAATCTGCTTTGGGAGGGATGAGTCCCTCCTGGAATCCCTTTTTTTTAAAATAGCAATCAAGTAGCAGTGAAAACACCCCCCACTTTCATAATCCCCCACGAGAAGAAGCCATTAAATCCCAATTAAATTTCATTTCATTCCCTGCTCGCACACAACTTTTCCTTCACCCTGTGGAAAGCTCAGCTCCAGAGGAGGTCCTGCCACCTCCCTTCTCTCCCACCGGGTGTTCCCACTGGGAAGAAAAGCGTCCCAACCCCGCGGCAGAGGGATTACAATCCAAACCTATGACACGAATCGAAGCACCTCCATCCCTTCCAGCACCTGAATTCCCACCTCCCCACGTCCCAAGCTGAGAGCACCACCAAAATCCCACCTCCTGCCCCACCAGGAGGCAGGAGATAACGCTCCCCAAAATTATTCACGGAGCAGGAGCCGGGAAAAAAAAAAAAAAAAAAAAAAAAAGAAAAAAAAAGGAGATGGGAGGGAGAAAAGGAAGGAGAGGGAGAAGGAAAAAACGCACACGACAAGCTTGTCACTTGACTTCTTAAGCAAAAGCCAGCAAACCGTGCAGTCAGGCACCGAGCCGGGTTTCTCCCAATTAAATTTAACAAGTGACGCCCCTGAATCTTTCATGAGCGTTCAGAAATTTTAGCCCATCTGTCTTTTGTCGAGTCTCTCGCTCCCTTCGCCCGCTTTTTTTTTCCCAGCGCCGCGATCCTCCAGCCGTCAATCCTTTTGTCCCACCCCGACGGCACCCGGGGAGGGGAAAGGGAAGGGGGAGGAATTCAAACCCCCGGAGGGGGGGAAGAGGGTGAAGGTGGTCGCACAAAACCGGGTGGGATTCGGGCAAAAAGAGGAGGCTCCGGGCCGGCGCGATGATTGCCCGACTTCCCCGGGGGAGGCATCGCTGCATCCCCCGCTCCCTCCCGCGTCATCCGTTGTCACTTTAATTATCTGTCGGCCCCGCGACGCTGCCGGCAGGTTCCCCAACCCGAGCGAGGCTTCAGAGTTGGCTCCCGGGTCTCGGAGTGTTTGTGAGCGGCGGCGGCTGCTTTCAATTAAAGCTCGCAGGGAAAAAAAAAAAAAAAACCTGAAAGGGGAGGGGAGGCTCGTGGGGGCGAGCGCTGGCACGGGGGGGGAAGGGAAGGGAGGGAGGGGAATGGCACCGGCTTCGCCACCAGGCTGGGAAGAGGCCGCGGTGGGACGGTGGGAAACCCAGGGGACCTCCCCCGCGGTGGGTTTGAGGAGGAACGCTGGCGTCGGTGAGATCGGGATGTTTTTGTAGGGTTGAAGGCCCACGTGTTGTCGCTCCCGTCCCGCTGCTTCAGCCGCAGCACGAGGCTGGCAGATGCGGCTCCAGGAGCGGCTTGATGCCGGGATCAAGGGATTTTGGGGACGCGGGGAGTCCTCTGTGGTTGCGGCAGCGTCGTCGTGGCCTCACCTCACACACCCCACCCCACCCGCGTCCTGCAGAGCCATCGGAGAATCCTGGAACGGTTTGGGTTGGGAGGGGCCTTAAAGATCATCTAATTCCAGTCCAACACCCCGTGCCATGGGATACGGGAAGGGGTGAATGCGATGCCAGCCGGGCATGGGAGCGGGATCCAAGCGGGGCGGGAGGAATGTGCCTCCAGGGCTTTGGGAGCGCGGCAGCTTTTATCCACAGCTTCCCGTTGTCCCCGCGGTGGGATTCAGGTCTCCTCCGGGACACGGACCCCTCCGAGCTGCTGCTCAAAGGTCTCCACGAGTGCTTTGGGGAGTGATTGCTGCCCTGGTCACACGTGGAGTGGCAGCAGCCGCCCGTCCCAGCGGAATCCGTGCCCTCTCCGTGCCCTGTGCGGGCACAAAAGGGGCAGGTCCTCGTCACCAGCAGGCAGCTTTCCAAGAGTTTTACAATTTAAATTGGATTGCACACAGTCGATTGTTCACAGCCCAAATACACCTTGGTTATTTCTGGAGCGTTGTTTTTATTCCCGGGCTGTAATGACTCCAAGGGTGACACTTTCACGGATGGTTTTTGGTCGGGATGTTTTTCCAGGAGCTGCTGGGCCAGAGTTGGGGAGGAGGAGGTGGTTTTTGTGCTGATTCTCCTGTGAACCTGGGTCATTTGGGCAGGTGGAAGGAGGTGTGATGAGAACAGCTTTTCCATCAGTGGAGAGGTTTCTACCTGAAACTCTGAGCTCTAGAGTTGATGAGCAATAAATTCCTTTCCAGACTGGGCAGAGCCAGGCATAGGATTACCTCCAATACAGGGGAAGATGTGGGGAGCTCACACCCAACAATCCTGTTCCTGTTCCTCTGCACAGCTTTCCAAGCCCTCCAGCAGACCCAGCACCCACTGTGGACCCACCAGTGGCCTCCCAGTTTCTCTCCTTCCCCTCTTGCAGAGAACTCTCATCCCAATCTCCCCCCAGCTCTGCTGAACCCTCCCATTCCTGTTCTCTGCCCTCCGCTTCAACCCACTCTCTGCACCCCAATCCCCCAAAGGATCCTATTTATTGTCTACCTGGAAGTAAATACACAAATACCTCCAATATCCCACAAGGAAAGCGATATCCCTGGCTTCCAGCTCCTGGACAGCTCGGGAAAGGTGCTGCCAGCCTGGGGAGGATGAGACATGAAGTCTCCTGCCGTGTTTTGGGGGGGGGGAATTTCTGAGCCAGGACAATCCTCCTCGGACACCATTTCCCTTTGTCTGCATCCTACCCTGTTTTTCCTGCCTCTTTTCCCGCCCTGGGGGCTGCCAGGACCCAAAGGCATCATCCCTTGCAGGTAGACAAGGACCTGCAGGGACCCAGGTAGACAGGAAAGGCAGATGGAAAAAAAAGGTCTCCTGTACCCGGAGGGCAGAAATCCCCCAGGAAAAGGGGGATGATTAGGCAGCACTAACTAGAAGGCAGAGATTTCACAGAGTTTCATCCCTGGCAGGGAGACAGTTCTGGGCTCTGCTGCTGCTCCCACAGGACTCCCATGAAATCCCCACCACAGCAGCATTTCCATCCCAGCCCCCTCCAGGGGACAATCCCGCCGGCCCTCCCGGGGACGGAGCCGATGATCTGATGGGTCTTTTAGCATTTGCCAGCTCTCAGTTTCTCCCCCTCAAAGCCTTCCGAGCCCAGGCTCTGGCTCCAAGTCCCATCCCAAGCCAGCAGCACTCGGGGCTCCTTTTCCTCAAGTGGTGGAGAAGGCAAAATCCAGCCTTTGAGTGAGGTGGGGGACCGAGAATTTTCCCCGAGCTCAGCTTGTTTCCTTCTGTCCCCGGGACTTTCTTGCAACTTCTTCTGCGCTGCCTGTTGCCACCAGCACTTGCTGCTCTAAATATTCCCCAAGATTGTATGGATTCAGCCCTTTTTGTCTCAAATCCATCATTTTGGAGCCATTTATGGGGCCCAGCGAAGTCCTGGAGCCCCTTTTGCCCTGCTGGGATGAGGAACCAGCTCCAGCTAAACCAGATCGAACTCTTATCCTTTGCCCCCCAAGTTTGACTTGCTCACCTCCTCAGCCCCACTCCCCTCATTCCCTCTCATCCCTGGATCATGGAAAGGCAGCTATTCCAGGTCTGGATCACTGGGATTACTCTGAAGGTTGTGATACCCCAGTGAGCTGGATGCAAAGGCGACTCAGCTCCACTCAGGATTTATTCCTCCTTTCCATGATCCATCCCTAAGGCTCCACCACTGGCCAATGCTGGAGGTGGAATCCTGGGCTAAACGAGCCATGTTTTTAGGGATAACGTTGCTGGAATTACAGTCTGAGGACATTTGACCTCCAAATTTCCAGGAAGAGGTGATATCTTTAAGATCAGCTGAGAAATGTGGACAAGTTCCCTGGAATATCTTCCCTCCCAGTTCCTGGGAGCAGGACAAAGACCATCAAGGCAGTCCAGGATAAGGACATGGGAACTTCAAGTCCAGGCAGCTCTTTAGCCCAAAAATGTTGCTTTCTTTCTATCCCTGATGGAAAGAAATCCATCTCCCCAACCCCACTCACAGCACATCCCCTCCAGACCTCTGGAAGTGCTTGTGGGGAGAGTCGTCAGGGAACAGGTCAAGGATAAAATGATACAGGGAGAGGGAAAAAACAGGGAATTTTCAGTCAGAAAAACACAAAGGATTTTGTTCAGCCCTTTGGAGCAGCTGTGGGAGGAGCTGGAGGTCTTGGAAAACAACCAGCAAGGAGTAAAAAGCCCCTTCTCGTGTGCCAGGGGGTTACTGTCGCTGGCAACCCTTGGATCCACGGCAACTGTTTCCTCCCCTACATCCAGAAAAAGACTTTATCCAATAATAATTCCTGTTTCCCTGAATCTGTCCTTCAGGACATGTCCAGCGAGCTGAACTCATGGAAGGGGTGGGTCACGAAGTTCTGGAGCATCTCCTGTGGATCCAAGCTGGCAGAGCTGGGAATGGCCAGCCTGGAGAAGGGAAGGATCCAGGGAGACCTTGGAGCCTCTTCCAGGGCCTAAAGGGATCCAGGAGAGTTGGAGAGGGATTTGGGACAAGGGATGGAGGGACAGGACACAGGGAATGGCTTCCCACTGCCAGAGGGCAGAGATAGATGGGATATTGGGAAGGAATTCTTCCCTGTGAGGGTGGTGAGAGACTGGAATTCCCAGAGAAGCTGTGGCTGCCTCATCCCTGGAAGTGTCCAAGGCCAGGTTGGACGGGGCTTGGAGCAACCTGGGCTAGTGGAAGGTGTCCCTGCCCATTAAAATCCTCTGGAAGTTACTCGCAGCGTCCAGGAAGCGTCTCAGCAGAGGTGATTCCAGGGAAATGGTTCAGGAGGTGGTGTCTCCTCCGGAGAGGGAAAACAACCCATGCCAGCGACTCCAGAGCTGCAGTTTCCCTGCCTGGAGGCAAACAAGGTCAATCCATGTGAAGATAAACATCAGGGACACATGGGAATTCCATGGGAGAGAAGGAGAGGAAGAGAAGACGCCGGAATGGAGAAGAGCAGCTTGGTGACCCCTTGGCTGAAGAAACAAAGGAGCAAAGTCTTGGAAAGCCCTCCGAATCCATTTTCCTCCGGGCCCATTTTGGGAACGCGGCAGCGGGAGCAGAGCCCGGGGCTGAGGCTGCGTCTCCATCCTGATTATTTCATAAGGAAAAAGCCAAGCAGGAGACGCTCGGAATGCTCCAGTCCAGTGGCTAAAGGAGCTGTGAAGCATTAAGAGCTTTGTCTCGATTAATTCTTTATTGTTTTCTCTCCAGCCACAGCCAAGGGGGAGCCGAGGTCATCCCGGTGCCAAGGAGACCGACAAATCCCTGGAGCCCTTGGGATGTTCACGTGGAGGGAACATCTCCAGCAGTTTGGGCATCACTTCTCTCCTCCTCCTCTCTCAGCCTCTGCTTATGTTGCCAACAGGGGCTGTTATTCCCAATATCCCATTTGAAGCTCCCATTTTTCAGTTGGAAGCCATTCCCTGTGTGCTGTCCCTCCATCCCTTGTCCCAGGTCCCTCACCAGCTCTCCTGGAGCCTCTTTAGGCACTGGAAGAGGCTCTGGGGTCTCCTTGGAGCCTTCTCTTCTCCATGTGAACACCCCCAGCATTCCCAGCCTGGCTCCAGCCCTCGGAGCATCCCCGTGGTCTCGTCTGAAATTCCTTCCCGTGGAAGTTTTAGGGTCCCTTAGGAGCCAAATGGCTCCTTTCTGAGGTGGAGATGGTTTTAATCCATGTGATGCTCCTTCCTCTGGAACTTTGGAGCAGAACCAGCCTTGAACTCGTCTCTGGTGCTGCCTGTCCTTATTCCCAGACCCTTCCCACCGAAGGCCCGACACAGTGTTCAGGGTGAGTCCTGTCTGGAGAAACCTGGACAGGCAACGGATTCGACCTCCCCGGACAATTGCCCCGGTTTGTTCAGTTCTTTGCTTGGTAGAGCCTGACCAGGTTTAGCTTTTTTATTTTTTTTTCCTTTTCTATTTTTTATTTTCTATCATTTTCTATTCTATTTTTTCTACTTTTTCTTTATTATTTTTCTTTTCTATTTTTTCTATTTTTTTCTTTCTATTTTTCTTTTCTAATTTTTCTATTGTTTTTTCTTTTTTTTTTCCTTTTCTATTTTTTCTATTTTTTCTATTATTTTTTTTATATTTTTCTTTTCTATTTTTTCTTTTCTATTTTTTCCTTTATTATTTTTCTTTTCCATTTTTCTATTTTTTTATATTTTTTCTATTCTATTTTTTCTTTTCTATTTTTTCTATTCTATTTTTCATTTTCCTTTTCTATTTTTCTTTTCTATTTTTTCTATTTTCTTTTCTATTTTTCTTTTCTATTTTTTCTATTTTTCTTTTCTATTTTTTCCTTTTCTATTTTTTCCTTTTCTATATTTTCTATTCTGTTTTTCTTTTCTATTTTTTTCCTTTCTATTTTTTCCCTTTTTTTTCCTTTGTTTTTCTTTTTTTCCTTTTTTTTTTTCCTTAAATATTTTCACGGGTATTTAGATTTTTCTCTTTTTTTTCCCAAGTGAATTTAGCACCTGAGTGACAGCCCAGGTGGCTCTTCAGCCCCACACCCATAAGGACTCCTCACACAGAAGAGTCTCTAGAAAGTCTCTAAAAAGTGGCCACTTTTACAACCATCAGCAAATATTCCAGCCACAATTATCCCCCCACCTCTGTTTTCCTCACAATCCAGGCTAGAAAAACCTAAAATTTGGATATTTTAGCTAAAGAGACCTTGGGATTAGTCTCACATCACTTTATTTGTTCGTCACATCAGTAATTCTGCCTCGTCCTACACTTTTATGGAGTTTTTCTCTGAATTTCCTGGAAGCTCTGGTGGTTATCCAGGGATTGTGCAGAAGGAAAACACAACATCAAGGAGCCCAGGTTTGTGTTCCCACAGCTCAGGTTGCTTTTAGTCAACACCTATTTGACTCAAACACCCAATTTACCATCAAAACATTAAAAAAACCCCATGAAAATATGTTTAAACTGCAACTTTCCGGACGCTGCTCTCAGGAGCTGATCCACTTTCCCGCATCCTCCGATGAATTTTCGGGAGGAGATCAAAAACAAGGTTGAGATTGAGCGCTCCCGATTGCCTGAGGGACCAAAAAAAAGTCGGGAGAGGAGCTCCCACGCTCCCAAATACTGGAGGAACAACCAGACTGTCTTTGCACTCGATGGATTTTTTTCCTGCACCTTCGGATCCTCGTGGATTTGTTTCTCCTTCGGCAGCTCCGCGCTTTGGGAAGAAGGGAAAAGCTCTGGGAGGTGTGAGGAATGTGGGACAAGGGCAGCTTGGTGGGGACACGTGGTGGCCACCAGCTTGTTGTTGGCCATTCCCAGGTGAATCATGGAATCATGGAATCATGGAATCATGGAATCATTTCGGCTGGAAAAGCCTCTAAGATCAAGTCCAACACCGCCAAGGCCACCACTGATCATGTCCCCAAGTGCCACATCCACAGGAATGTTAAATCCCTCCAGGAATGGGAATTCTGCCACTTCCCTGGGCAGCTGTGCCAGGGCTGGGCAGCCCTTTCCACGAAGGAATTTTCCCAATATCCAGCTTAAACCTCCCCTGTAACAGCTTGAGGTCATTTCCTCTCCTCCTGTCCCTTGTTCCCTGGGAGCAGAGCCCGATCCCACCCGGCTCCCCCCTCCTGTCAGGGAGTTTTAGGGAGTGAGAAGGCCCCTCCTGATCCTCCTTTTCTCCAGGTTGAGCCCCTCCAGCTCCCTCAGCTGCTCCCAGAGCTCCAGATCCCAAATCCCACCTGCTGTCCCTCCATGGCTATGGACCAAAAGGTCTAATCCCGTTATCCTGAAACACCTCCTTGCCTGAGGTGCTGCCCAGCTGCTCACACTCCCAGCCCATTCCTGGAAAGATTCCTGCCCCAAATCCTGCTCTAACAGCCCTCAAAGAGTTGGTGCCCTCCAACCTGTTCCCAAAATCCCTGGAGGATCTATTGCTTACATCACACCCGTACTTCCAGGGGCAAATCCCGCCTTGTTGCCTTGAAAACCCCAATTAAAGCTTTTCCCAAATCCCCGAAATATCCCGTTGTCCTGTACTGCTCACAAACCTACCCAGGAATCCTCCAGTGTCCCATCCCACCCCCATTCCACACACAGCTGTTATCCCAAATCCCTAAAGGAGCGAGAATTCCTCTGGCCGCTTCCCAGCATCCCAAATCTGACAACTCAGTGGCCACAAAGCCCTTTTTTTTCAGCCCCAAATCCCCCCAGACCCCATCTTTTTTCTTGCCCTTCTGCAGAGGGATTTCAGGCTCGCTGGGGAGGCAAAGGAGACGTGTGGAGGGTTGCTCCTGTGGCTTGGGAAGGGTTAAGAGCCTGGAAGCTGGAAGGTGGCACAGCAGGAGAGTAGTGACCGGCTAACAGCCCTCTTGGCATCCCAAAAGATTCCCGGGCTCAGGTTTTTGGTGTATCCCGGGGGAAGGGGCAGCCGGGGAGGGACTGGGGAGAAAAGGGAAGGTTTGGAGAGGAAAAGGGAAGGATTGGGAAGAAAACGGTCAGGGAGAGATTGGGGAGAAAAGAGAAGGACTGGGGAGAAAAGGGAGGGATTGGGGGAAAGTGCCAGGGAGGGACTGGGGAGAAAAGGAAGAGATTGAGGGAAAAAGTGTGGGAAGGAATTGGGAAAAAAAAGGAGGGACTGTGGATAAAAGTTCCAGGGAGGGACTGGGGAGAAAAGGGAGGGATTGGGGAAAAAAGTTCTGGGAAGGGACTGGAGAGAAAAAGGAGGGATTAGGGATAAAACTACCAGGGAGGGATTGGGGAGAAAAGGGAAAGATTGGGAAGAAAAATCCAGGAAGGGGATTGGGTAGAAAAGGAGGGAGTTGGGGGGAAAAGTACTGGAGAGAAATTGGGGGAAAAAAGGAGAGATTTGGGGATAAACTTCCAGGGAGGGACTGGGGAGAAAAGAGATGACTGGGGGGAAAAGTGCTGTGGAAGGTATTGAGGAGAAAAGGGAGGGATGGGGGGAAAAATAGCAGGGAGGATTAGGGAGAAAAAGAGAGGGATTGGGAGAAAAATGCCAGGAAGGGATTGTGGAGAAAAAGGGAGGGATTGGAAGAAAACATGCCAGAAGGGACTGGGAGAAAAAGGAAGGTACTGGGGAGAAAAGGGAGGGATTGGGGAGAAAAGGAAAGGATTGAGGGGAAAAGTGCAGAGAAGGACTGGAAAGAAAGAGGGAGAGACTGGGGATAAAACTGTCAGGGAGGGATTGGGGAGAAAAGGGAGGGATTGGGGATAAAAGGAAGGGATTGGGGAGAAAACATCCAGGGAGGGATTGGGGAGAAAAGGGAGGGATTGGAGATAAAACTGCCAGGGAGGGACTGGGGAGAAAAGTGCCGACACGGAGGAAACCTGGAAAATAACAGCAACAAAAAGGACCAAAAAACCCAAAAGCAACAATCAAAGGGAATAAATCAGAGCTGATTCCACGGAGACACAAAGCGATCCAAGAGCCAGAGCCCACCCCCTCCTTGCACCTCTCCTGCTTCCAACCCCCCCTGGAGAGCCCGTGTCCCTGGGGAAGGGAGCACAGAGTGAAAATTCCTCGCCGGCTGCCGCTGGATGGCCCCGAGCCTATGGAATGGCGGTTTCCCAGCTCCCACATCCCGTTTTCCCCCCGTCTCCCCCTAACCACTAACGACGTTGGGATGCGAGGGAAAGGAGATCGGGGGATCCAGGGGTGGAAAATGAGGGCTAAAAGCACGGGCACATGGCGCCAAAAATCCCGGGATGGGCCGTGTCCCAGATCCATCCACACACTCATCCTGGGGAACTGAGGCACTGGGATAATTTATCCTCCAGGAGGGGTTTACTGGGAGAAGGTTTGCCCTCCAGCACTTCCAAGAATTCCCACCAAGGCTAAACTCTGCCTTGGTGTGGGAGCATTTCCTTAGCACAGCTCATTATCCTAATTATCCACGTGGCCTCATCCAGCTTCGGGGTGATGCCTGTGGCCAACCCCACCCTTGGAGGTGACAACCCTCATCCTAACGGGTCTCCCATATCCCAAAACACCTTATTGCCCTCTCAGGCGTCGTGGGGAGGGTTTGGGACCCTGATGCTGCTGGTTGGTCCAGCACCAAGTGGAAACAACATCCAAAGGTGCTCCAAGAGAAAGTAAGGAGAAGGGATAGGGATGAAGGTGTTCTGTGGGAAGGGGTGCCAGGACACCTCCCTCCAGGACTGAGGAATTAGCAGCACCTCCCTCGTGCTTTAGCTCGCCCTAAAAGGGGACACATCTGTCCCCGTGGCCCCAAAATCTCCCGGGAACAGGATGCGGATCCCAAACTGGGAATCACTGGAGCCGATTTCCCGGGGTGCCGGCACAGCTGTGAGTTCGGGGAAGCTGCCGAAGTCTGGGAGGGGGAAAAAATCCTGATTAATCTCGCCCTGCCGTGGATCCTGAGCTGCAGATGTGCAGCTGCTGACTCGGCAGCTCCTCCTGAGGAGACCTGGAGCCGGGAAATCCGAGGGATCCAGGTGTGGGGATGACATGGACCCTGGGGTGAGGCTGGGATGCTGCCCTGCCATCCCATAAAATCCCAGGAGGCAAGGAGTCACTCATGCTCTTAATATCTGGTGGCACTCGCCGCTTTGGAACAGCATTCCCGTGGAGAGGGCTGGGAAAAAGCTGCCCGCAGGCTCAGGCAGGTGGGAATGAGCTGAATCAGCTCCCGAGTCAGACGCTCCCAGTCCCAACAAAACCTTTTATTCTAAGTATTTTTATTAATTTTATTAATTTTATTAATTTTATTATTTTAATAATTTTAATTTTTAATTATTTTTATTTTTTTATTATTTTTATTTTGCTTATTTTACTGATTTGAACGAATTAATTCATTATTTTAATTTTTACTGGGTAAAATTTAATTTTTACTCCTGGGACACATCCACAACCGCAGGATATATGGACTCATGTTATCCGTCCCTAATTAAACTGGAGAGGCTCCTTCCAAGGCTGACCTGACCCATTGGAATTAATCAGCAGGTGACCAATACCGAGCAAAAAAAGCAGGGAAAAGACGTTGCCCTCCTGATTAGACGGAAGGTGAAGTCTCCTGGAAAACAGGAATCGACTGCCCTGTGCCGGCCCAGCACCTCATCGATCCCTGTGGGCACATCTGGGAATGTAATGAGCTCCCCCGGAGGCAAAAGGGAAATAATTTGTGTAAGAAACGAGGGAATAATTGTGGAAGGAAATTGTTGGTGTAAGAAAAAACGGGGGTTGTTTCTGGGAAGAGCCGATTCGACACCAGCTTGGGAATTTGGTCCCCAGGGTGGTCGGGGAATGTGGTGGTCCTTGGGCATGGAATTGGGTCTTGGGTGGATGTGGGTGGATTTGGGAAGGCTGCTGGTGCTGTTCACACGGGCAGGGAATGGGGGGGGACAGACAGGAGGCACAACTTTCCCTAAAAGGGAAGGTGCAGAGTCCCCATTTGGGGACAAACCTTCACCTTCCCTTTGTTTGGGAACAAACCTGAAGGCTCCATCCTTCTTATCCAACCACCTCCATCCTATTGCCCATCCCTCCTGGTAAAACACCTCCATCCCATTTCCCATCCCTCCCACCCAACCATCTCCATCCCATTGCCCATCCTTCATATCCAACCATCTCCATCCCATTGCCCATCCTTCTTATCCAACCACCACTTCCCATCCCTCCCATCCAACCATCCCACTCCCATCCCTCCCACCCAACCATCCTCCATCCCATTGCTCACCCCTCCCACTCAACCACCTCCATCTGTTTCCCATCCATCCCATCCAACCATCTCCTCCTTTCCATCTTCCCACCAAACCACCATTGTCCATCTTCCCATCCCTCCTACCCAACACATCCATCTGTTTCCCAGCCTTCCCATCCAACCACCTCCATCCCACTTCCCTCCCTCCCATCCCACTTCCATCCACTGTCCCTCCTCCCATCCAACCACCTCCATCCCACTTCCCAGTCCTCCCACCCAACCACCTCCCTCCCATTGCTCATCCTTCCACCCAACCACGCCATCCTGTCTCCCATCCTTCCATCCAACCCCTCCATCCCACTTCCCAGCCCTCCCACCCAACCAACCTCCCTCCCATTGCTCATCCTTCCCACCCAACCACCTCCATCTGTCTCCCATCCTTCTCATCCACCCACCTCCATCCCATTTCCAACCCTCCCCCCAACCACCTCCATTCCATTTCCCATCCCTCCCACCCAACCACCTCCATTCCATTTCCCATCCCTCCCACCCAACCATCCCATTTCCCATCCTTCCCATCCCTCTCACCCAACCACCTCCATCTTGTTTCCCGTCCTTCCCACCCAGCCACCTCCATCCCACTTCCCATCCTTCCCATCCCACTTCCATCTCACTGTCCCTCCCTCCAACCCCTTCTCCACCACCATATCCACGCCTGGTGCTTCCCACAGCCCACACTGTGTCCTCACTCCAGGACTCCCAAACTTTCCCCTCCCAATCCCACCACCCCCCTTTTCCCAGAGCCCAGGACAGGAGCTCCAGGGGGACGCGGCACCAGGCTGGGTCCAGCTGCTGCCAAACCGGGCTCATACATCTTTAAACCGCCCCCAAAGGAAGCCAGGCCTGGGTTTCCACAGCCTCTCCAGACCTCCACACCTGCCTCCCATCAATATTGCATCTCTGCCTCGTGGCTTTGGCTCGGCTCTCGTTGCACTTTTCTTTCCCGTCCGGTGCTCTCCCTCATCCTGCACTAACGGCCCATCCCAGGAGACCCTCCGGCACCCCCCGCGCTGGCTCCTGAAATATTACAGGCCAGGACCCTTGGCCAGGGAAGTGACTTTGTGGGGCCCCTGCAAATCGAGGGGTGGAGGATCCTTCCCTCCTCTCCTTCCCCGACCTGTCCCGGAACGGGGAATGTGAAGAGCCCACACCCAGTAGGAAGATTTTTGGGGATAACATTGGGCTGAGCTCCAAATTGCAATTAAAAATGAGCTCCTGAGTGTCTTCACTCTGCCCTTGCAGGGGACACGGGAGGGAGGGGGATGGGAAGAAACGAGCAGCAGGACATTTATTTTAGGGACTGTGTATAATGACAGAGGGAAAACTGCTTTAATTTGGGTTTATTCCCTCTTTTTTCCCCATGAAATGCTGTCCCAGGAAGGCTTTGCTGTTGAGGCAGATCCTCTGCGGTCTCCACACTCTGCAGGGATGGAGAACCTCAGTCGGGTCGCCTGGGAATTTTTTCCTCTCTGGGGTCATGGATTGTGCCTCCTGTCCCAATTCCAGTGGTTTTGGTGTTCTCCAGAGGTGCTGAACTTTGCCGGGCATCATTCCCTCCCCAAAAACCAGCTGAGCCCATCTTGGCTCCTCCCCTCCCTCTATCCCACCGGATTTCTTTCAGGAACCCCATCCGGGGTCAGCAAAACAGCCAAACTCTCCCCCATCCCTTTCCCAGAGCGATCGGAGCGGGCAAATCCCAACTCCGCAGCTTCCCACTCCTCCGGAGCAGCCGGAGCTCAGCGACCCACCCGGGCAACTCATCCCTTCCTTAAATCTTAATCAGCAGCAATGAATATTTAACGAGGGACAAACAGGGCAGGTAGATGGGCCCATCCTTTATTCATGAGCGCAGGAAGGGGAGGCCGTGGGCAGAGAGATCCAGGCTCAATCGGTCATGGACATCTCCTCGATGAGCCAAGACCTCTTTTTCCGTGGCCTCAGGGTGTGAGGCAGCAGGAAAAACCCCCAGGGAAGCAAAGCAGGGTCAAATGATCCCACCGGGAAGAAACTCAACCAAACCCCCACCTTTTGGGTTGAGTTGAGCCTAAAACCTGCCTGAATGTTCGTGGGGATCATCTTGGGGTGATTTTTGGGAATGTGGCCAGCACTTTGCCCACTCCACTGTGTCTATGTCCACGGGAGGGATCCCATGGGTTGGCCACTTTTGGGAAGACCAAGCCAAGCCTGCACTGGATTGAGCTATGATGGACCCACGCTGACCAGGACCTTCCAAAAAAGGCCTCCTCTGCATCCCGGCTTGGAACAATCCCTAAATCCCACATCCAAATCATTCCCAACTCCTTTGGCATCCAAATCCCAGGCTTTTCCTACTGGCTCCATCCACACATAACAGACCCGAGTCACCCCCCTAATTAACGGGTTTAATTAAACACAGCCTGGCACAAAGCCTGGCCTGACGTTTAGTGGCACCCGAGAAGCCACTAACAAGAAGTCGTTAATTATCCACCTTATTAGATGCCCGCGTTATTAACATAACCCCGCCAGAACGAACCTGATCCAAACCATCCCGCAAATATTAATCGCCCAAAAATCTTCCCGTCTCTCTGACGGTCTTTAATAAGGCACTAATTACGGACAGTTGTGTGGCTGCGAGTTAATGACGTGGCAATTAATTAGCGTGAGAAGGGTGGTAAAAAGCCAAGGAAAGTGTTCTCCCAACGATCGATGGATGCTTAATTAATGGAGGGGAATAATCGGAATGAACACCTTGTTGGAAGGGTTGCGACAAAGGATCCCTGGATGGAAAGGGTCTCCTGTGCTCCGTGATCCAAGGGATGTGGAATCATAGGGTTGTGGAATGGTTTGGGTTGGAAGGGACCAGAAAGATGGAAGGGGAGACCCTGCTGATTTCAGGCCAATTTTGAAGGATGGAGAGGTTTTTGGGAGTTTTCACTTTGACCAGGAAGTGTGTGGATCAAAAAGAAGGGCCTGGGACATGGAATCATGGGATGGTTTGGTTGGGAAGGGATAGTAAAGATGGAGGAAAGATCTGCTGATTTCAGGCCAGTTTGGGGAGCTTTGAGAGTTTTCACTTTGACCAGGAAGTGTGTGGGTCAAAAGAAGGCCCTGGGCGTGGAATCATGAAGTCATGGAATGGTTTGGGTTGGAAGGGATCATAAAGATGGAAGGAAAGACCTGCTGATTTCAGGCCAATCTGGGGGACTTTGGAGGTTTCACTTTGGTTGTGGAGTGTGAGGATCAAAAAGAAGGCCCTGGGGTCTGGAATCATGGAGTCATGGAATGGTTTGGGTTGGAAGGGACCAAAAAGATGGAAGGAAAGATCTGCTGGTTCAGGTCAGTTTGGGGAGATTTGGAAGTTTTCACTTTGACCAGGAAGTGTTGGATCAAAAAGAAGGGCCTGGGTATGGAATCGTGGAATCATGGAATGGTTTGGGTTGGAGGGGACTAAGAAGATGGAAGGAAAGACCTGCTGGTTTCAGGCCAATTTTGGGGGACTTGGAGGTGTCAGTTTGGTCAGGAATGTGTGGAACAAAAGGAATGGCCTGGGTATGGAATCACGGAATCATGGAATGGTTTGGGTTGGAAAGACCTTAAAGATATTCGGTTCCAACCCCCTGCCATAGGCACCTTCCACTATCCCAATGGATAGTGGTAACTGGAGGATCTTTATATTCCCTCCCAACCCAACCTTTTCCATGATTCCACACCCAGGCCCTTCTTTTTGATCCACATGCTCCCTGGTTGAAAGTGAAACTCCAAATCAACCTCCATTCCCCCAGATTGTCCTGAAATCAGCAGGTCTTTTCTTCCCTCTGACTGCTGGAAGTGGCTTTTCCTCTCCCTCCCTTTGGACTGCGTCTACATCGGGATGGGCTTCCCACCTCGCAGTTGGAAGTAGCCCTGACCCCGTGGTGAGGAAGATGATGGTCCTGCACCTTCATCTCCATGAATTTGACTCCTCCAGCCACCAGCCAGGCAGGATGAATCCCATGGGAGCAGGGAATGTGCCGGTACCTTGGTACACACCTCCCAGGAGAGGGTGCGAGCACCAGGTTCCCTTCACATTCCCTTCCCTTCCCAAACCTCCCAAACCCTTCCCAAACTTCCCTTCCCAAACCTTTCTCTCCTCTCCTCCCCTCCCCTCCCTCCCCTCCCTTCCCAAACCTTCCCTTCCCAAACCTTCCCTTCCCAAACCTTCCCTCCCTTCCCAAACCTTCCCTTCCCAAACCTTCCCTTCCCAAACCTTCCCTTCCCAAACCTTCCCTTCCCAAACCTTCTCTGTATGTAAATGGAAAATAACAATTAGTTTATTTTTCCCTGTGAAAATTCCAGCTCCAGCTCCCAGAGATCCTCCAGCTGCCAGGGCTGCTCTGGGAGCGCTCCAGCCTCAGCCTCTTCCATGAATAAATAACCTGCTTTGGGAAGAGGAAGCTTTTCCTTCCCCCTCTGCTCTCCCTCTGCTCCCATCCATGGAAAGGGAGGATTGGAGAGGGGAGGGAAAACCCGAGGAATCTTTGGATTTTACTGGGGGGTGGAAATTAAACACGGAGTCGGTGATTTCACTGGGATGAGAAATTGCGGAGATGATGGAACAAAGGATGCCCAGGGATTGGGAATGGTGACTCCAAGGAGAGCTGAGCTGTCCAGAAAACTGGGATAACAAAGGGCTGATGGGATCTGATCCCAGGCCTGAGGACTGACGGAATGTCCTGGCATCATTCCCACTTGGCACTGCAGCTGGTTTCCCTGGATCCCGTATTCCACCTCCTGTATTCCATATCCCAACTCTTGCATCCAGTATCCCACCTCTTCTACTGTATCCCATGTCCTGCATCCCATATCCCACCTCCTGTATCCCATATCCCACCTCCTGCATCCCATATCCCACCTCCTACTGTATCCCATGTCCTGCATCCAATATCCCGCCTCCTGCATCCCATATTCCACCTCCTACATCCCATATCCCACCTCCTTCTACTGTATCCCATGCCCTACATCCCGTATCCCACCTCCTACTGTATCCCATGTCCTGCATCCCATATCCCACCTCCTGCATCCCATATCCCACCTCCTGCATCCCATATCCCACCTTCTGCATTCCATATCCCACCTCCTGTATCCCATATCCCACCTCCTACTGTATCCCGCCTCCTACATCCCATATCCCACCTCCTACTGTATCCCACCTCCTGTATCCCATATCCCACCTCCTGTATCCCATATCCCACCTCCTACTGTATCCCGCCTCCTACATCCCATATCCCACCTCCTTCTACTGTATCCCGCCTCCTACATCCCATATCCCACCTCCTTCTACTGTATCCCATGCCCTACATCCCATACCCCACTTCCTGCATCCCATATCCCACCTCCTACTGTATCCCATGTCCTGCATCCCATATCTCACTTCTTGTATCCTCTATCCCATCTCCTTATAATGTATCCTTCCTCCTGCATCCCTTATCCCACCATCTGCATCCCACAACCCGCATTCCATTTCTCACCTCCTGCATCCCATATCCCACCTCATGCATCCTGTATCCCAACTCCTTAAATTGTATCCCACCTCTTGCATCCCATATCCCACTTCCTGCATCCCTTATCCTGCCTCCTGAATCCCATATTCCACCTCCTGCATCCCATATGCCACATTCTGCATCCCATATCCTATATCCTGTATCCCACTACCTGCATCCCACGGCCATTGTCCTGTATCCTTGCATCTCACATCCCACATCCTGATTCCCATGTCCTGCATTCCACATCCTGCATCCCACCTGCCATCCACCTCCTCCATCCTGCATCCCACATCCTGCATTCCATACCCTGCATCCACCTCTTCCATCCCACATCCTGCATTCCATATCCTGCATCCCACCTGCTCCATCCCACCTCCTGCATCCTGTATCCCACCTCCTGCCTCCCATATCCCATATCCTGAATCCCACTACCTGCATTCCACATCCAATGCCCTTATCCCTACATCTCACATCCCAAATCCTGAATCCCATATCCTGCATCCCACCTGCTCCATTCCACTCCTGTATTCCATATCCCACCTCCTGCATCCCATATCCCATACCCTGAATCCCACTACCAGCATCTCACATCCAATACCCTGTATCCCTTCATCCCACATCCTGCATCCCATATCCATCCACCTGCTCTTCCCACCACCCACCCTTACTCCACTTCCGCATCCCAGATATCCCATAGCTGAATCCCTCTACTGCAGCCCACATCAGTGTCGTTATCCTGCAACCTGCATCCCACATCTGCATCCATTACCCTGCATCCCACTCTTCCATCCCATCTCCTGTATTCCGTATCCTGAATCCCACTACCTGCATCCCACATTCAATGCCCTGTATCCCTGTCTCACATTCCACCTCCTGTATCCCATATCCTGCATCTCACCTGCTCCATCCCACCTCCTGCATCCCATATCCCACCTCCTGCATCCCATATCCCACCTCCTGCATCCCCTATCCCACCTCCTGCATCCCATATCCCGTATCCTGAATCCCACTCCCTACATCCCACATCCAGTGTCCTGTATCCTTGCATCCTGCATCCCACATCCTGAATCCCATATCCTGCATTCCATATCCTGCATCCCACCTGCTCCATTCCACCTCCTCCATCCTGCATTCCATACCCTGCATCCCATCTCTTCCATCCCACCTCCTGCATCCCATATCCCATATCCTGAATCTCACTACCTGCATCCTACATCCAATGCCCTGGATCCCTGTATTCCACATCCTGCATCCCACCTACTCCATCCCACCTCCTGCATTCCATATCCCACCTCCTGCATCCCAGATCCTATATCCTGTATCCCACTACCTGCATCCCACATCCAATGTCCTGTATCCTTGCATCTCACATCCCACATCCTGAATCCCATATCCTGCATCCCATACCCTGCATTCCACATCCTGCATCCCACCTGCTCCATCCCACCTCCTCCATCCTGCATCCCACATTCTGCATTCCATACCCTGCATCCCACCTGATCCATCCCATCTCCTGCATCATGTATCCCATCTCCTGCATCCCAGATCCCATATCCTGAATCCCTCTACCTGCATCCCACAGCCAATGTCCTGTATCCTTTCATCCTACATCCCACATCCAGTGTCCTGTATCCCTGCATCCCACCTCCTCCATCCCATCTCCTGCGTCCCAGATCCCATATCCTGAATCCCACTACCTGCATCCCACATCCAATGTCCTGTATCCTTTCATCCTGCATCCCACATCCAGTGTCCTGTATCCCTGCATCCCACCTCCTGCATCCCAAACCCGTTCCCTGCATCCCACTTCCCACAGCAGCATTCCTGGGCTGCTCCCAAACCCACCCAAACCCAAGGAATTTGGGATCCAACCCCAGCCATGATCCTGTTCCTGCCATGCGGGGGTGGGGGGGGGTTTTCCCACATCCTGTTTTTTGGGAATGGTCTCACCTCTTCTTCAAGCTTTGGGATGTGTTGGCAGAGGGTTGGAATAAATTCCATGAATTCCAGCTTTAGGGATGAGGCAGGGAAGTGCCAAAGCCTCAATCCCAGGGCAGAGTTGAGTTTCCCCGAGGTCACAAAGGTATTTATAATATATTTATATTTCTATCTGAGGGGCAGGGAAGTGTTTGGTTTCCTTGGAAAGCAGGGAACGTGGTAAAATCAAGGATTACAAAAATCAGCTCCAGCCAAAAATTCCCGGCTCCAAACCGAGCCCGGGCCAGGATTCTCTTTTTTGGGGATTTGTTTTGCTGGTGTTTTAATTAATTCCTGCTTTTTGAGTGAGCAGAATCCCAAATCCCTCCATTCCCAGCAGCCCACTGGGAATTCACAGCCCAGGGGCTGGAATTCCCATGTTATGGAGGTGTCGGGATTCGCGTGGAACACGGCAGAGATGTCGGGATTTGGAACACGGAGCAGCAGTTTGGGAACAAACCTGGGAGTGGGATCATCCATAACTGAGGAGGGAGGAGTGAAGGACACTTTGGAGATGCTGCTTCCATCCGCTCCTCGTGGTTTTCCTCTTGTTTGCAGCGATCCAGAGAAATTCCTGCTTGGAAGTGGCACGGAGCGCCCGGCCCTGGATCACGGGGAGGGAGGTTTTTCCAGGGGTTGTAACAAATCCCAAGCATCCATGTGAGCTTGGATAAAGTGTTCCAAGGCGCTGAAGTGTCTGGGGGTGAGCATTCCCCAAAAAAACCCCTTTTCCAGTGGAAAACCCACCGACAGGGATGGCTGGAGGAATTCCAGCTGTTTCCCAGCCCGGTAGTGCCTTGGGAAGGCAAGGAAATCTTGGAATAGGGTTTACAAAGCTCTGCACATGTGGAAGAGACCCCCAGGGATTGCCCCCACCCCCCATTCCCAAGTGCCAGGCACCCCTTGGACATCCCATGGGGTTGGGATGCTGTTTTCCGCCTTGGAAAAGGCTGGAATTGGGATGCAGGAGATGCCCGGGATGAGTGGAGGGGCTGCAGACCCTCATGGGAGGAGGAGTGTGGGGTCCTCCTGCAACCTCGTGCAGATCCCAAAAAAAAACCAGCGAGGAGGTGGGAAAGGGGGCTCCACTCTTTCTCAGGGAATCAGGAAAAATGCGGGAAAAGCCTTAAAAAAAGGAGGTCGGGGTGACCCAAAAATGCCACACGTCCTCCTGCGCCACCGGAATATCCGCAGCCCTGCGGCACTGGGGACACACCAGCCCATCCCAGAACATCCCCATCCCAAAAAAAACGGCCCAGCACGCGTGGAATACACCACGCAGCCCTGCAAGGGTCAGCACGGTGCAGCAGTTCCAAAAAAACCCTGGAATTCCAAGCAGGAATCACCCAGACCCCCCAAAAAACCCGGAGTGCGGGTGGTTTCGGAGCCCCAACACGGAGATGAGTCATAAACGAGCCAAATTTGGGCTTAAAACACTCGGGTTTTATTATTTATTCGGCGTATCCCGATCCCAGGAAGCCTGGAGGGAATCAGGGGGATGATGATCACTGCACCCCAACACTGGGATAGGGCAGGAAGCTGAAATTCCACCCCCAAATCTCCCTGGAAAAGCGCCTTGGAATGGGGTCCCCTCCATGGAGGCAACAACCCCCCCCCCCCGCCCCATGTCCTAATCCAGCTTTTCCCCTGCTTGGGGGATTTCCAGGAGGTGCTGGAAAGCACAACAAAAAATCCAACTGGTGCAAGGGTTGGGAATCACATCCCTTTGGGAATGAAGGAAAAGGGTCAGTTCCAGGATCACCAACATAATCTGCTCCAGGGCGAGACCCCGGCTTGGTGCTCCCCCAAAAAATGGAATATCTAAATCAGAAAGGAGAGGGGGGAGAAGGCATTAAGGGGGAATATTGGGAATTCTCAGCCTAAAATTGCCACCTTTGCTCTGCCAAGGCGGCAGGAAAAGGATTCCCGGGAAGGAGGCGATGGCGGGATCTTGGGGTGAGATCCCACAGGGAGTGTTCCCCTAAAACCCCACAGAGCCCCCCCAAAGCCAGCTCTGCTTCCAGAACCGACCCCGTTGCAGGTGGGAAAAGGGGCAGTGACCCCACAGGGAGCGCAGAGCGAGATCCAGGGATGAGGAAATGGATGCAGGGATGGAAAGTCCCCGGGCTGGTTTGGGAAAGGCAGCGGCCCCAAACACCTTCTTCCCCCCAAACTCTTCGTATTTAATCGTGGGGCAGCTGGGTGGGTTTTCCCAAATCGAAAGCGCCATGAAAAAGGAATATCGGGAGGAAAAGTTAGGGAATAACCCATCAGGAAAATGCGATTCATCCCCAAAAAATTCCAGGAGAGGAGGCGAAGTCCTGCCAGCGGCTGCAGGGGCAGCGGGACGGGTTCTATTTATTTAGAGCCAGGTCTGCAAAGCTTCCTTGGATCTCAACAAAACCAGGAAAAGGGGATGAATCCCCCCTCCCCAAGCGCCCCAGGGCCGGGCAAACAGGGGGAAGTGATCCCTCTGCTTCCCGGCTCCCATCCCAAAATCCCAGTCCGACATCGAGCCGAGCTCTGGCTGCTCCAACGTCCTGAAAATAAGACACCAAACAGCCAGAAAATGAGGAAGAAAAGGAGGGGTGAGGTCGGGGGGGGGGGGGGGGGGGGGCACAGGAAAGGCAGGATCGGGGGGTTGTGGGGTCACAGGCAAACCCCAGAAATCCTGGGAAAAGCCCGGGAGTTGGATGGAGGGCGGCAGGAGGAAAAGCCGCAGCCACGGAGCCGGAGCAGCTCCCGACTGAGGACCCGCCGAGGCCGAACCCGTGCGAAAACACAGGAGGAAAATCACAGATAGATTTAAAACAATTAATATAAAACGTTCCCAAAATACGCCGGACCAAGGGTCGCGTCGGAATTTTTTCCCGCCGAGCCGGGAAAAAGCCGCGAGCGGAGCGGCCGCGCTCGGGATTTGCAGGAAAAACCTCCTTCCAAACAGTCCCCCCCAAAAAACCCCCAAACATCCCTGAAAATACCAGCACGAAAGGTTTTCTTTAGGGGAGGCGTGCGATGGTTTGTTAAGGGTTGTTTGTTTTGTTGGTTTTTTTTTTTATCCTCCTTTGAATTAAAAACTCGAGAGGGAAAAGCCAAAGAGGGAAGAAAAAAAATCATTTATTGCCGCTTCAAACCCAGCCGGCGGCTCGTCGGGACGAGCTGGGATCACACGCTGGATCCGGCGACTTTTTCCGCAGGGATAAAGGTCTCCGGGACGTTTCAGTCGGGAAATAAACCCCAAAACCACCCTGGAAAAGACTTTTTTTTAAAAAAAAAAAAAAGGCAGGAAAAGCGAAAAGCCGGGAGTTCAACGGGATTTATCCCCGGGGAGGGTTTGGCATCCACAGCGGGATTTAAAAGCAGGAAAAACGCCCCCCCCCCCTCCCCACAACCCCTCCTCGAGGTGAAGAGAAAACCCGACCCAGGCTCTAGTTGAATATAAGTTTTTTTTTTTTATCTTGATGCAACATCGTTAAAACCGTCACAAATCGAAACAACAGGTCGGTAAAAACGCTTCGCACGATCAGTCCCTAAAATGCACCAGGGGCTCCCCAAAAAGCTCGCCGCGTGTCCGCAGGACCCCTTTTGTTCTTCCCCCCCTCCCCTCCCCATCCTAAAATCAAGGGTTGTGTTTTTTTTGACGTCTTTTTTTTTTCCCTCTCCTCTTTTTTTAAAGAAGCAACTCGTTTAAAATAAAATTAAAAGAAAAAAAACCCCACCCCGCTCCTCGGTCCCGCTTTCGCTCCGACGATTGCACGAATTCTTAATCCCCTTATTCCTTTTTTTTTTCCTTTTCCACGCAACAAATAATGTGCATTTTCTTCCCGTCTTTTTTTTTTTTTTCCCCCCACCGAACATCGAGGTTAAAATAAGATCCCGTTTCTCCCGAGGGTTAATAAATAAATCTGGTGCATAGTGAGATAGCAGCCAACCGTTCGCAGTCCATATATTACTATATGCCTTTCAGGTCACCCGAAAATTGTTGCCTCTCCCTCCCTCCCCTCCCTCCCTCCCCTCCCCACTATTTTTTAAGAGCATAGATAATTTTAAATCTCTATAAAACAGTATTATTTAACCCAATCGATTCCTGTATATAGTGCATTCGGCTTCTTCCCAACATCATTAAATTAACTCGGATATTATTTGCATGCTATTACATACAAACTTTTAAGACTCGTGTAATTTTTTTTTTGTCTATTTTCTAAAGGATTTGGGGTTTTTTTTGTCTTTTTTTTAAGGTTTTTTTTTTTTCTCGTAAATCACCAAGCAAAATATAGGCTCAAAAAGAAAAAAAAAAAAGAAAAAAAAAGGCAAAAAACTAACTAATATTCTACATATTTACAAGGGTGAATAAGTTAAACGTGGCTCAGTTTCGCCGGCCGGGAATTAGGGAGGGAAAGGGGGGCGCGGAGGGGCCGGACAGGGCGCAGCGCTGCCGGGGACCCCCCCCCGGCCCGATCCGTGGGGACCCCTGGAACAAAAAAAATCAAATTGCGGGTAAAACACGCCGGCAAAGGGGTGTGGGATTGGGGGGGGGGGTGAAGAAGGAGAACGAGAATCCACCTGGAAGGCGCTGATGCTCCGGGAAAAGGTGGGGGGGGGGGGGGGTTGGCCGTACACGTCCCGCATGCAAGGCTGGCTCCAGGTCTGCTCCCCACTCACCACCCCGGGACCCCCACCCCGAGTCCCCACGGGCGAGTGGGTGCGTGGGGGGGGGGGCGAGTTCGACTTCCCCTCCCCAAAATTTCCCGGAGGGGGGGGGGCACGTCCTCATATTATTATTATTATTATTATTATTTCATTATTCTTAAATATTTTTTTTTAAAGACAAGCGGCGGGGTTTTTTTTTGCTCTTCTCCCCGCACGAGGAACAACAGCGACGACAAACCAACAACGACAACGAAAAAAAAAAAAAGGGGGGGAGGGGGAGCGATCCCACCCCCCCATCCCACCAACATCCCACCAGCCCACCGGGCTCACATGAAGAAGTCAGCGGCGGCTTTGGGGGGGGCGGCGGAGGATGGGGACGGTTCCCTCGGGAAGCCCCGGCCGGCCAACTTCTCGTATTTCTCTTTGTACAGATCCCTCTCCTTGGCCAGGCGGGTCACCCCTGCTTGAGCTGCTCCACCTGGCTCTGCAGCTGGCATTTCTCGTTCTCCAGGATGTGCCGCTGCTGGACCCGCTTGTAGCGGCAGGACTGAGCGTAGCCGCGGTTCTTCAAGGTCCTCCTCTTCTGCTTGAGGCGGATCACCTCCTCCTTGCTGAAGCCCCGCAGCTGCCGGTTGAGCTCCCGCACCGACATACTCACCAGCTGGTCGTCGGAGAAGCGATCCTCCAGGCGGAGGTGGTGGTGGTGGTGGTGGCCGGGGTGGTGGTGGGCGGCCGGCGGCATCTCCTCGCCCGCGAAGGGCTGAGGCCGGAAGGGCTCGTAGCCCTGGTGGTGATGGTGGTGGTGGTGCGGGGCGCCGATCAGCGCCTCCACCGCGTCCTCCGGCGTCAGGTTGAGCGCTTCGGGGTTCAGGTGGTGCTGGTAACCCGACATCCAGTACAGCTCCTCCAGCTGCTGTTTGGAGCCCAGCGAAGCGGCGGCGGCGGCGGCCGGGGGGCCGGGGGCCGGTTGCCCGCCGGGGCTGGGGGCGCAGAAGCTGGGCGAGGAAGGCACGGAGGAGCAGGGCGTGCTGAGCGGGGTGGACGACAGGGAGCCGGCGGGCAGGCGGTGGCACAGCCGCTCCGCCTCCGCCGGCTCCTTCTTCACCTCGAACTTCATCAGGTCGAAGTCGTTCACGTACTCGATGGCCAGGGGGCTCGTGGGCAGCTCCGCGCTCATGGCCAGCTCCGAGCCATCTCAGTCCATGGAGGGCACCGGGGGGGAGCCCCCGGGCACCGCCGCTCGCCGACGGGGCTCCGGGAGCCTCCTCCGAGCGCGCTCCGGGGCTGCCCCGCTCCCGGGGGGCTGCGGGACTTTCCGCCGGGGCTTTGCTGCGGTTCAGCGGGGCTGCGGGACCCTCCGCTGGGGCTTTGCCGAGCGGTTTACCGGGGCTCCGGGATGCTCAGACGCGGATCTGCTGCCGGGCTCCGGGACCCTCCGCCGCGGCTCCGCTTGCGGGCTCAGCCGGGCTCCGGGACCTTCTGACGGAGCTTCCCGGTGGGGTCAGCGGGATTCGGGACCCTCCGCCGGGGCTTTACAGTGGGATTCAGCCGGGCTCCGCTGCGGGATTCAGCCGCGCTCCGCGACCCTGCGACAGGGCTGTGCTGCGGGTTAAGTAGGGCTTGGGGACCCTCCGACAAGGCTGCTCTGCGGGTTAAGCCGGGCTTGGGGACCCTCCGACAGGGCTGCGCCGCGGGACCTTCTGACAGGGCTGCGCCGCAGGTTAAGCCGGGCTCAAGGACCTTCTGCCGGGCTCAGCCGGGCTCCGGTGCTCGCCTCCGATGGGATTTCGCGCTGAGCTTCAGCGGGGCTAAGCCCGGCTCCAGGACCCTCCGCTGGGGCTCCCGGGCAGCCCCCTCCGTCCGTCGGGGCTCGGCGCCGGACTCCGGGAGCCTCCTCCAGCCGCCGCTCGGCGCTCGGGGCCGGGCGGGCTCCGGCGCTGCCTGCGGCCGCTTCCCAATGGCGAGGAACGGGCAGCGCCCTGCCCGCCCCTTCCTGCCTCCCCCTGGCACCTGCCCCGGCCCCACCTCCCCGGGCTGCGAGCCTGAGCCTTCTCCTGCCTCCTCCTCCTCCTCCTCTCCTCCTCGTCCCCCGGGACCCGGGCGCGCTGCGGGGCGGGGGCCGCTCCCTGCCCGCCCCTGCCCGCGACCGGCGCCTCCGCCGCCGCCGGGCGCTCAATGGAACCCGCCGCCTTTTATACGGGAAAAGGAGGAGGCGCAGACACTCCTACAGGGGAGGGGATAATCCATCCCCCTTATCAGCACGCCGGGATTTGCATATCCCCATGGCAACGCCCCCGGGCAGCTGTCAGTCCAAGGGGGTTTTTGGGGGGCGCATCCCCTGGACCCCCCCGGGCACCCCCCGTGCGCCGTCACCCCTCCAGCGACAGCTCGGAGAGGGAAAAAGAGCAAAGAAATCGTGTTTTTCTCCCCTCCCTGAAAATTGGAAAGACCCAGAAAGCGGGTTATGGAGCCCGAATTGGGTTTGATTCCACCTCGCTGGACGCGGCCCCTTCCCCGCCTCGGGAGCGGCGCAACGTCCTTCCCCTACACCGAATATAGGTATTTCTGGGATTTTTAGGGATGTTCCCAGAAGGTGGTGGTGGGCAGGGAGCGGCCACGAGCACCAGAGCCGGCTCCCCGTGCTCCGCTCCGGCTTTGTGTCACCGCAGGTGACACCCGCACGTGGCGTGTGGCCGGGAGTGTCACCAGCTCAAGGAGCGGGATCACCATCCCAGCACCTGGAAAAGGTGTCCCCGGCGCCGAGGGGAAGCCGGTCGGGAGGTTTTGGGGGGTCTGGATGAGTCCCTGGAGGGGATGTGGCCTCGCTGTTCCTCCTGTCACCACGTGGCCACCGCAGGACGGGAGGGATTTGCAGGGAAACTGAGGCACCAGAGTTGTCCCACCCGATCCCAAGGGATGAGCGGCTTCATCCCACAGAGGCATCGACACCCACCCGCTCACCCCCCTCGGGGCCCAGGATTGAATCCCGGATCCCACTATATCCCAGCCCAGCTGCATCCCACCCCACTGCATTCCACAGGCAGTCCCTTGGGATGGGAAAGGTGAAGGTCCCTGGCCATCCCTGCTTGGGGACTTGGGGACAAGGGACACTGCCCTCCATTGACCCTTCAAAAGGAGGGATTATTTGGGCCAAATTAATGCAAAAAAAGGAGGGGTTTTTTTTGATGAAACCCTTACCCTGCTGCATCCCAGCAATTAAAATCCGACGTCATTCCGGCCCTGGAGGGTCCATCTTTCTCCTCCTAATTTTGTTGGGGCAGGTGGGGGGGATTTGTCCCCCCGGGAAGGGTCACAGTCCCAGGCAAAGCCCCAGCCAAGATCCTGGTGGTGCTGGATGTTATCCCATATTGGATAACCAGGGACACAGCTATCCCACATTGGAAACCCCAAACGTGAGCATGGAATAATGCCCCTCCCCCCTTCAACTCAAAAGAAGGGACAAAATAAGGGACAAAAAGGGCATCTTGATGATTTTGCAACAAAAAACCCCTTTTCACTCAGTGATTTTAGCCCTTTTGCTTCATCGTGCCACCCTAAATCCATCCTCAGTCACGTCCTCAGTCAGGATTTCGGATCCTGCCCTGGGAAAAGATGGGTGCCACCTCCCTACCCCTGGCACCACGTTCCTGCCCGGCTACTCCCCCATCTTGGCCCCCCCAGCAGCTGCCACCCGCCTCGGCCGGGAGCCACGGAGGGATTAGGAATGGGACGGGATCCAACGGGGCCGTCGCTGCTCCGTGGGTATTTTTAGGAAGTGCCCGTGGCATGTCCCCAACCCTCCTGGACACGGCCAGAGCCGTCAGCTAAGTTTACTCACAGGGGGTCAAGTGACATAACCAGGTTGGTGGCCTCGGGGATGGCCTTGGGATCACGTCACCCTCCGCTTATGGAGCTCGTGCGCCCCGTTAACCCTTCCGGTGGGACCTGCCTCGGCTTCCCGGGATATTCTAGCAGTATCCAGACTGGGGGCTGGTGGCTTGGGGACCCCTCACTGGGATATCATCCCATGGAGAGGGCGGTGTCCCATCAGGATGAACCCCATGAGCCGGTAGGATCATCTTGATGCTCCACCAGCATCTGCGCTGGATGTGGAGAAGGGTCAGGAATTTTGGGAAGGGGGAATCACACAGTGAGGATGGGAAGCAGAGGAGGGCAGGGAACCCCTGACCCCATGGAGAGACTGTTGTCCATCAGGATGAACCCCATGAGCTGGTGGGATCGTCTTGATGCTCCACCAGCATCTGCAACTGAACACGGAAAAGGGTCAGGAATTTTGGGAAAGGAGGGAATCACACAGCGAGGGTTGGGAGGAGGATGAAGGAGAGGACAAGGAGGAAGGAGAGCAGCGAACCCCTGACCCTATGGAGAGGGCGGTGTCCATCAGGATGAACCCCATGAGCTGGTGGAATCGTCTTGATGCTCCACCAGCATCCGCAACTCGACATGGAGAGGGTCAGGAATTTTGGGAAGGGGGGAAATCACACAGTGAGGGTGGGAGTAGGAGGAGGAAGAGGACAAGGAGAAGAGGAGGAGGGAAGGGAACAGCCCCCTCATGCCAGGCAGGAACCCGATCCAGCGGGTGCCCACCCGGCACCTGCTTCCCTGGCAGGGGCCCAAGAGCCGTGCTAGCAGCGCCTGCTGCAGGAGGGTTTTCCAGAAAATGTTTATGGAGCCTTCTAGAAACTCCATCCGCAGCACCCCCAGGGAACGTCCCTGCCAGGTACCCACCGTTCCCATCTTCCCAAGGAAGGACGAATAAATCCCCTGGGAGCTCGTGCCAGAGGCGTCGCGGCCATCGGAGACTCAGAGAAGCCACCGGGCTCGGAGACTCCTCTCTGGGGGCCGAGCTGATCCTGAGCCTGGGAATTAATCACCCCCCAAGTGGAGCCTTAACGACAGCCAGGAGCAAATTCCAAGCCTTCCCAGGATGGGAGCGGCAGCTCCAAGCGAGAAGCCGCTCGTTGCCTCATTTAATTAGCATGGCATGAGGCTTAATCCTCGTTAGGGAATCCATGGATATGGGAAACCCCCAAGCTCCACACTGGCCATCCCGGAGGATTCCCAGCTCCTTCTCCTCAGGGGGTGGTTTTTAGGGAATTTAGCCGTTGGTTTTTTTTTTGGGGGGAGAAATGTGGAAAAGTCGAATAATAATAAATAAATAATAAAATAAATATATAATAATAAAATATATAAAATAATAAATATAATATAATAATATATAATAAATAAGTAAATAATAATAATAAATAAATAAAAAAAATATAAAAGTTAAATAATAATTTACGAAAATTGAAAATTTAAGGGTTGGAGCGGCTTCTCCCTTGGATCCAAATGGATTTTGATGGGATGTTCCCGCTGGAAGAGAGAGGAAGCCACACTCCTGTCCCCAGGGGAGGAAAGTCTTTTATTTACAAACCAAACGACAGGAATTAAAATAAAAGACATTTCACGGCGACGGAGACGACGGAGCTTTTGTTACAAAACAGCTCTTGGGATACAAGGGACATCCCAGGGTGGATCCATCCATCCCTGGGGGAAACACTCTGGATTTGGATGGTGACAACCCCCCTTCCCACCGTGGGGGTCTCTCTGGGAATAGAAACCCCCCGGGGGGGGGGGTGTTTGGATGCAATCAGCATCTTCCCGGAGCCACGGAGCACCTGAGCCCATCCCATTCCCGGAAACATCCTCAGGGAGCCCCAGCGCTCCCCACATCCCTGCTGAGCCTTTTTTTTCCACAGGATTTCACCTGAGGGGCGTTTGGATGGGCAAATCCTGCCATCCCCCCCCTGTGGCTTGGAGGTGGCCCCCAAATCCCATCGGCGGGGGGGTTCCCCAAATCCATCCCTGGGAAGTGGTACCTATGGACCAAACCCTCGTGGTGCTGGTGACATAACGCCCTCTCCGTGCTTTGCTCCGGCAAAAAAAAAAAAACTCTGGAAGAGTCGGTTTGGGTGTCCCTGGGATGAGGAAAGGTGGGAATTAGGAGCAACAAGATCCCAAAACCTGCAGGGAGAGCTCGGCACCGCTCCCACACACATTCTCATTAGGAATGCTCTCATCACACGGCTCTGCTCCAAGAAATCCCCTCCCAAAGCAAGGGAATGGAGCAGGATGGAGGGATCCGGGCTGTGGGGGTTTTACATTCCGTTACATCCCGGCCCGTGGCTGCCCTGGATTTGGGAACGTCACCTCAGGTCCCCGGATCACCTCGTGTCCGGACAGCACCCACGGGAATGGGAAGCTCTTCCCACCCCAAACACCAAGGAGCTTCACTTGGGGGCAGGACTTGCCTCCAACAAACCAACGGAGAAAGGTCATTTATTGTCAACTCAAAGATTCCAAACGAAGCCGCTTCCTGTGGGAATTCCGTGGAATGAGAGGCGTATTCCCACGCTGCTCCTTGTCCGAATGGTGTCCCGGAAAAGCGAGAGGAAAGGGGGGTGCCATGTCTGGACATGGCGTCCTGAGGTAGGTGCCAGGTCGTACCGGCTCTCCAGTCCTGAGCGGGTCGGCTGATCCCGGGATCGGGAAATCGGGAATTCCTCACAGCCGGGGGCTTGATCTGCAGCCGTTTGCCTGGAAGGAGAGCACAGAAAGGGGATGGTGGGAGGAGGGAACACCTGGACACTCTCAAGTTTCTCCTTGCCCAGTCATGAGGGGTTAAAGCACCGGAAAACTGGGAATGTGGGTGGTTTTCCGCCCCGGTAGCGCCCACTGGCCTCACCTCTGGCACCTTCCACAGAGTGTCCTCTGATCCTCTGAAGATTCCTGTGGCAAAATCCTCTTCCTTTTGGTGGTGCCTGGGAGGGGAAAGGGAAAAAAGAGGAGAAAGTCCTGGAGGTTGGCTCAGGTCAACTTGGAAATTCCTTGGAATGAAGGAGTGGGAGTGTCCTGAGCTCCTCTTCTGCTCCACATCCCCCTTGGCCACATCCAGGATGGCTCATTCCCCCAAATCCCTGAGTATCCTCAGGGCACTTGGAGGTCCCTTCCCATCAATCTGCTGCAAAAATTCCCAAGTTATGGGTGAAAAAGAGAATTAAAAAGGATCCAAACCTTCCCACTGGAGCACAACATGAACATCAGGATCTGCTTTGGGGCTGAGCTGGAGCTGGAAGGAGCAGAGCACTGGAATAAGGATTAACCATACTCCATCCCCAGAATTCCCAGGTGATGGCTTCTGCTTTCTCCAAAGAGGGGCCTGGATGCTCATGGAAAGCCCCTGGGAAGTGACCTCCTTGGAGAGGACAGCACAGGAACATCCCATGGATCGAGTGGGAAGTCCTTCCCCCATTTCAACCCAACCTTTGTGCAGGTTCTCCCATTTTCCCTTCTCCAAGGGTTGGAAAGGTGGTTCTGTGGGGGAAGTGAAGGGTGGGAAGGAGAGCGGTGGTCCCCCAGGATGGATGGAAAGATTGGAAAAACAAGAGGTTTCCCAGAAAAAAAACGGGCCCGCAGCTTGTTGGAGGTTTAGTGGGAAAATTCCCCCCCCCCACCTGGGATTAGAGGATGGGGGAAGGTGATGGAGAAGATGGAGGGAATCCAGCCCAAACCCCCTCCAAGTGTTCTGGGGGAGCAGCACACAGCTTGGGAGCATTCCCACAAAATTCCACAGCCCGATTCCCAACGTTGGAGGTGAGACCACGGGACCTCGGAGAAGCCCAGAATGGAAGGATTGGGGGGGCAGGGGAGGCAGGAGCAGGGAGAGGACCCCAAGCAACACTCAACAACATGGGAATCTCCGAGAGTTTTCCTTAAATTTCAACTCGGATGAACAAACTGACTCCGAGTGGAGCGGCGCAGCAGTGACACAACGTTCTGGAGCTAATTTATGGAAAACAAGGAGGGCTCATTGAGCGCCTTCCCACCCTTCACACAACATCCATACATCAGGGGCAGCCATGGGATTAGTCACTGGCGCGGAGCGGAATCCGGATCCCGGGAACGCGACACCCTCCTCCTTTTTTTCCGCTGACCCCAAACAGTGGGTTTTTCCGGGACTGGGATTTCCAAATCCCGCCCCGTCGCTGGAATTAAGGTCCAGCAGAGCTGCTGGTCGTCACCTCGAGGGGTCAAAATCAGGGTGTGCGTGTTCCTGCTCCACCGGCAACCTGGTTCAGTGGGAATGGCGGGAAGGGCTCAATTCCCTTTGGATGAACCGGAAAAGCTTCAGTGATGAATTGTGTCCCATCTGGTTGCTGGAATTAAGGTCCAGAGCTGCCGGTGGTCACCCTGAGGGGTCAAAACCAGCATCTCCATATTCCTGCCAGTGTCAGTTCAATGGGAATGGTGGGAAGGGCTCAGTTCCCTTTGGATGAGCTGGAAAAAACTTCATTAAAATTTTTCCTCATCCTGGTTGCTGGAATTAAAGTCCAGAGCTGCTGGACCTCAAGGGGTCAAAACCAGCATCTCCATGTCGTCCCACCAGTAACCACAACATCAGTTCAACAGGAATGTTGGGAAAGGCTCAGTTCCCTTTGGATGAGCTGGAAAAAACTTCATGAATTAATATTCCCATCCTGATTGCTGGAATTAGGGTCCAGAGCTGCTGGTGGTCGTCCCAAGGGCCAAATCAGGATGTCCATGTTCCGGCCCCACCAGCAACCGTGGTCCTGGTTCAGCGGGAATGGTGGGAAGGGCTCAATTCCCTTTGGATGAGCCAGACAAAACTTCCTTAGTGAAGATCTTCATTAATTAATAACTTCATTAACTAATATCTCCCACCCTGATTGCTGGAATTAAAGTCCAGAGCTGCTGGACCTCAAGGAGTCAAAACCAGCATCTCCATGTCATCCCACCAGTAACACACATCAATTCAGTGGGAATGGTGGGAATGGTTCAATTCCCTTTGGATGAACCTGAGAAAACTTCATTAATTAATATCTCCCATCCTGGTTGCTGGAATTAGGGTCCAGAGCTGCTGGTGGTCATCCCAAGGGGCCAAAATCAGGATGTCCATGTTCCTGCCCCACCAGCAACTGTGGTCCTGGTTCAGCGGGAATGGTGGGAAGGGCTCAATTCCCTTTGGATGAGCCGGAGAAACTTCCTTATCTGATCTCCACAAGACCCCTCAAATCAAACATGATTAGAGAAGTAGAAATATGGATTCCTGGGGGTTTTTGGGGGGATTTTTAAATTGACCACAATTAACTTCACGACGCCGGCACGGAGCCCAGACGCTGTCGGAGCATCCATGCTTCATCCCAAACACATCCCTCAAAACACCCAGGCAGGAATAAGGGAACAAACCCAAAACAGGTCGTGTGAAAGGACTAAAGTGGTTGTGGGATGGAGGGAGACACAGCTCCTGGAAAAGCTGGAGAGCGACGGGATGGGAGAAAACCACCTCCAAGGGGTGGGAAACCCAGACCAAATGGTGAGTGAGGAGGAGTCGTTTTTCCAACTCCGGCGAAGGAAAAGACATTTTCCGCTTTTGTGCTTGGGAGATCCTGCAAATGGTGTGATCAATCTTGGGCCTCTCTCCCCCCCTTCTCCCACTTTTCCCTGCCTTTGGGAAGAGGCTCCATCCATCTCCTGGGAACCAGGTATATCATTTATATCAAGTAGCAAAAGAGAAACCCCCCTTTTATTATTTTTTTTTTTGTTATCCCATTACCACGATTGAACCGCTTCCGAAGGAAGAGGAACCGCGGCCGGAGCGCGAGTTTTCTGTCGGAAACCAGGAGGCTTTTTGGCCAGAGAATTCAGACTTCCAGCACTTTTTTTTTCCACCCCCCCTCCCCTTTTCCCTGATGGAAATCAACATTTATTTTGCCTGAGCTTAAGGAGGTGTCAAGCAGACGGAGGGGACTTGCCACTCTTCTCCGGGAGAAAGGAGGGAAAAGGAAGGAAATCTAATCGGAATATATTATCCAGTCCGAGGGGCGGACGGGGCAGTAAATCACACTTCAGGTGGCCCCATTAGATTTTTCAATCAAAACCTGGTTTTCGGAGCTGAGAGGCTCCAGCTGCATCCCACAGGGAAGGGAAAACCCAATTTGTTTCCTCCAGCTGCCGTACAAGAGGGATTTAAAGGGATCTCAAGGCAGGGAATCTCCTTCAGGTGAAGGGGAAAAGGAGGTGCGGCCGTGCCGGGCCCCAAATCCTCTCCCTGCTCAACTCCTGTGGGTTTCTCCAAGGAGTGGGAAAGTGGGAAGCAGCTGGAGATGTCCCAAAGCCCCAAAGTGACGGGATGTGGCTTTTCCAAGCTCCACCATCCCGTTATAAAAAACTTTGGAATTTTTGTGGGTTTCCCTTCCCTATGGGATGTTCAGGCTCTGTCGCTCTCCCGATGCCACCAAGGGGTTTCATCTCCTCCAGGAAGAGGCTCCAGGAAGAGGCTTCACTCAGGGATGCCATCCCAGGTTTCCCTGCTGGATGCTCCAGGTTTAACGCCACGGGGGAAATTCCCCAAAACACTTTTCCTCCCCTTATTCCCAAAGGGAAAATATCCCTTAACCTGATTTGAGGAGCCGGGAATGGTCGGATCATGACCCACCACTACCATGTTCCCCCCATCGGGATTGGGGCGAAAGGAGGAGAAAACCCCCACTTCCAAAGTGATTCTTCCAGAAGCCAAACCCATAAGGAGTTGGACTTGGATGAACCTCGTGGGTTCCCAACTCAGGATATTCCATGAATCCAGGAGCTGGGGATGGTTGGATCATGACCCACCACCAATGAGTTGCCCCCACTGGGGTTGGAAAAAAGGAGGAGCAAACCCACATTCCAAAGTGATTCCTCCAGAGCCAAACCCATAAGGAGCTGGACTTGGATGAACCTTGTGTGCCTCTAACTCAGGCAGCTCCTGATTCCAGCAGTTGGGGATGGTTGATCATGACCCACCACAAATGGGGGGAGCATCCAGGAGAAAGGAGGAGCAATCCACATTTCCAAAGTGATTCCTCCAGAAACCAAAACCCATAAGAAGCTGGACTTGGATGAACCTTGTGCATCCCAAACTCAGGCTATTCCTGACTCCAGGAGCTGAGGATGGTTGGATCATGACCCACCACCACCGTGTTCCCCCCGCTGGGGTCGGGGCGAAAGGAGGAGAAAACCCCCACTTCCAAAGTGATTCCCCAGAAGCCAAAGCCATAAGGAGTTGGACTTGGATGAACCTTGTGTGTCCCAAACTCAGGCTATCCTGACTCCAGAGCTGGGGATGGTCGGATCATGACCCACCACACATGGGGGGGCGTCCAGGCCAAAGGAGGAGCAAACCCACATTTCCAACCCCCACACTTCCAAAGCGATTCCCCCGGAAGCTGAAGCCGTAAACAAACCCGGGAGTGGCCTCCTCACCTCCCCCGAATTCCCGGGAAGCCGGAGCTCGGCGGGGCCGTTAAAAAAAGACTTGGAGCAGCATCTTCCATTAACGTTACGACCGTGAAATACGACAATCAAATGGCGGCCGTCTGGCGGCAAATTTGCCCCCGCCCGAGCTGCTCGGGGTTTTATCGCCGCTCCGACGCGCGGAGAAGCTGTAAAATGTTTACAGAAAGGGTCGTTTGAAGCCATAAAATCCTCTTTTCTCTCCTAAACAAGGCTGAGCGGAGCCATTACGCGGTCCGGAATGTTCGTCGGGGGAGAGGCGGAACATCTGTTCTCGCCGGGAGTTTCGCGGCGATCTCTTCTCGAACAAATTAACTAAAATGGGGGCTTCCTAATTAAATTAGCGCTCGGGTTCGGAATGGGTTGAGTCGGGATGAGGGGCCGCGAGGCTCCGGCACGGGGGATTTAACTGAGAGGTGAAATATGGAAAAGGCCGTTACCTGGGAATGGCTGTGGGAGGGGAAGGGGAGACGGTTTTCCCGCCCGTTATCCTGGCTGGATGGCACGGGGTTGTTCCGCGTCTGGAAGGGGTTTGCCCTCCCCATTCCACAGGGGGTGCTTGGAAAGCCTCAGCGCCCTCAAATTCCAGAATCATTTCGGCTGGAAAAGACCCCCAAGATCGTCGAGTTCAACCTTGCGTTTTGGGAGGTGCTTGGAAAGCTCAGCGCCCTCAAATCCCAGAATCATATTCGGCTGGAGAAGACCACCCAAGACCATCAAGTCCAACCTCTGCCCGGTCACCTCGTCCACAAATTACTCTTCCAACCCCAAATTCTCAGGCTCCTCTTGCGTGCAGGAGGACGACAGCAGGTTTCGCTCCGTGCATTCCCATCCGTCTTTCCATCCCCTTTCCCTGTATCCCAAGCCCAGACCCCCACTGAGACCCCCTTCAAGCTGATGCTGTTGCCCACGCTGGTCCTTAAAGGTCACTTCCAAGCCCCCTCCCCGTTCCTGCCATGCACGGAGCTGGTGTTTTATCCTGTTCCAGGATTAAAGGGCACTTTCCTCAAATTCTGAAGTTTAAACCGGGGGAATTCAGCTCATTCCATAATAACAACCTGTCTCTCTCCTTATTTATGATCCCAACAACTTGTGTGTTGACTCCGGCTCCACAGCAGAACCCACCATTATCACCCCCAAAATCCCAATGCCGGTTACGCGAGGACTCATCCTGACCGTTGACACAGCTCAGAATCCCGGAATCCTGGGATATTCTGAGTTGGAAGGGATCTGCCAGGTGAAGTGGTCACCACAGAGCATTCAGTCCTTCAGCAGCACCAATGGTCTCATCCCACCTCCTTTTGGGATTCCTCTTCTCCTGCTGGGTTTTGGGAGTCCCTGGATTCTCCCATGCCCCCAAACTCCTTGGATGAGGGTAGGATGAGACCCAAGTATTGGTAAGCCCACAGGACAACATCCCCGTGTCCAGACTCGCCGCATTCCTTTGGCGGGGAAGTTGCTTCCTCATTGGATGATTTTACAGCCATCCGTGATTCCTGCCCGGTTTTCCTTCCCTATGGATCCTCCAACATCTGTTTTCTCGATGCCACATGATCCCCCTGGCAAAGGAGCACGGAGGGAAATGCGTGCCCTGACCTCACCTCCACGGAGTTCCTCCCAACATTCCCAAATGAACCGGCTCCTCCTCCCCACACCCAAAAACCTTGGAAATCATTCCTTCCCTGCACGGACCACGCTGGATAAAGAGGAAAAGGACACACCTCACTGCCAAGTTCTTCCAGGTTGCCAAGTGTAATCCAGGGCCTTCCCCGGCCAATCCAACTTTCAACAGCCTTCTTATGCATGGATTAATTGCTCCGACTTCATCCTGGAGAGAAAAACCCCGCCCTGGGAACAATTCCCTGGCCCCGCCGCCGGGATCAAAAGGGAGTTGAACCAGGGTCAAGGAGAGGGAAGGAGTGGGGGAGAAATCCCTGTAAAGGGAAGGTGAGAGGAGCTTTCCCAGCCGGAATTATCCCATCGCTGTTCCCACCACACTGCAGTCCGAAGTGCACTCCTGTGACTTCGGGAATATGTTGTTAATCCTGGGAATTCTTCTTTCCGACAGTGTTCAGGCATCTCCGCCCCTCCCTGGCTCGAAGTGATTGAAGATTCTTGGTGCCCGCTCCAGCCTGGATTTGGTGCTGGATTCATCCCTTCTCCCAATGGGATCCCGCTCCAGCTACACAGGAAGCAGGGATTGAGGATGGGAAGGGCTCCTACTGAGCCACATCCTGTGCCAGCCGAGCTGGGGGTGGGAATTCCATCATTCCTGCCACAAAATCCTGTGATTTGCGAGCCTGTTGTGAGATCCAGAGGCTGCACATCCCTCTGGAGAAGGATGGAAGAGGAAAAGGGAAGTGAGGAGCAACATCCCACTAAAAACCTCTCGGCCAGCGCTGGGAAGAAGCAGGCATATTCCCTGCCTTGCCACCTCCATCACCTCTGCTCCTGGAGAAACAGCCCTGGAGCAGCCCAAAGTCCCATTCCCTACTGGATTTTCCAGAATTAGGAACCAAGGAAAACGTTGGAGAAGCAGAAATGCAGCAAAACTCCACCGGGAGCCTCTTTGGAAAGAAACAAAGACGTTTCTCTCACGGTTCCAACAGTTTCCCCTTTTTTCCCCCCTCAGTTTCAAACTGAAACGTTTCCCTGAACTTTTCCCGAGATAAAAAGCACGTGTCAGAAATTCCCAAGGAGTTCTGCTCATCCTAAAACTGCATTTCCCCAAAATTTCTACCCATTTCCAAAGCGGATAATTCCAGATTAAAGCAGCTTTTCCCTCCAATTTGTAGCCTGTCAAACACCCCATCCCATTTCCCACTGGGATGTTTGGATTTCCAAACTTCCAAGCTATTTCCTACCAGGAAAACCGTGGGAATGGACAGTCCAAAGGTCCTTCTGTTGGTCCAGTGGTGCATCCCATTGGAACACCCTCCTGGCCAGGCACTGCTGTGCTTCCATCATGGGAATGAGGTTTGGATTCATGTTTGGGGAATTTATGGGAAAAGGAAGGAGCTGACCGATAAAATATGGGATAAAATCCTCCCACGTGGTTTCAGGAGCAAACACAAGGATTTATGCCCAGATGGGAGACCCAGTTGGACTCCCAGTGTGAAACTGGGAGTTTTGGAGACTCCCGAGGAACATCAACCCCAACAAAACTCATGGAGAGCAGCAGGGAATAACCCTCCTGCTAGGAAAACGGGAGCAGCTCGGAGCACACGGAAGGAAAAGAAGAGGATGTGATTCCTACCTGGCTTCTCCTCCGGCTCATCCTCATCCTTCTCCACTTTGCAGCCCCGGAATCCGGGATATTCCGGGGATCGAGGGAGATGAAGGATGGAAGCTTCTGCAGGCAGCTCGTTGGCTTGACATCCTCTTCTTTCCCAAACTTCCCCTCCTGCTCCGCACTGGAAGGTCCGGGAATTTCCCCATCGTCGCGGAGCTGAGCTGGATCATTCCTGCAGGAGGCAGATGGGACAAATATTAAGCAAAAAATGAAACAATCCCACTTGGCAACGTTGGGAATGGCACCACGTGGCCCAGGGTTTCCCAGGCTCCATCCCAGGCCGCTCCGTATCCCTGGAGGCCACAGGGATTCAGCCACAGCTCCTCCCTCCCCAACTGGATTCCCTGCCCTGAGCTTCCCTGCCAGTTTTCCAGCTCCTCAGATTCTCATGGAGGCTCCTGTCTGGGAGTGAAGAGAGGGAAGGGGAGCAGGGATGACTCGGAGATGTCCCGCTGGGCTTGGCTCATTCCCAACCCCACCTCTCTCTTCCAGGCAAACCACCGACACTCCGGCTTCTTTCCCATCTCCCACCACGGTGCCAATAAAGGGAAAAAAAACCCCTCTGGAGCAGCTTCCAAGCCAGGGTGTGCTCCCATCCCCGCAGGAGGATGCCAGGAGCCTCCCAGTCACCCAGCCCTGCGCTCATCCCTCCTTCCCTAAAAAGAACAGGGAGCTATTTTAACACCCCGTTCACACCGGGAACGTTGAGCTGGGTGTCATTCCAAGGCTCTTCTGTCACCCGGGATAAGTTGGGAGAACCTGCTGAGCGCTCATCCCCCCTCTGCTACCTTACAAGGCAGGGCCAGGACGAGGCCCAGGCCCGGGAAGGAGCCTGGACCAGGCTGGCACAGCTCCCAGATCCCTGTGTTTCCATCCCACCTTCGCTCCCACCTCCCGCTGGGAAGAGCCGCGGAGAAGCCGAGCGCCCGACTCCGCATTTTCTCCTCCCACTCGGAGCAGGACTTTGAGACTTCAGCTTTTAAAGCCAAATCCCCTCTTTGGCTTTAAACTGAATTCCATTGGGATGCAGGAACTGCTTGAATTCCATTGGGAATGTCCTGCAGGAAGGGCTGGGGGTCAGGGAAAGGAAGGGGCCAAGGAAATCCATCTCCTTGTGAGGATGAGGATCAACGTGTCCATCATCTGCCTGGAGGTCCATCCCAGCACCCAAAACCACCAGGAAGAGCTCAGAGAGCTTCCAAGGACCCAACCCAGCATCCAACTGTTTTCCAAAGCCTCTGGTACCTCCGTGTCCACCCAGCAGTGAATCCAACCCCTCCGTGCTGTGCCGAGGGCTCAGCTCTGCTCTCCACATGGATTTAAGGAAGAGGGATGGTGGTTTCCAGCTTTCCCCCCAGAGCTATGGATAAGCTGGACCACTTCCAGCAGCGGGGAATCCCCATCAGGGCTCCTCCATCTCCCAGGTCCACAAAAGCCTCGGAGACACCTGGAGCTGCCAGAGCCCTGGATGGCGCATTCCCAAGGGCAAATCCTCTCTTCCCTCTCCATCAGCTCCCTCCAACACGGACACTGCCCAACCCTCCCTCCATCAGGAGGATAAATAAAATAAAAACCTTAAAATAAACCAGGACACAAGACCCGGAAGAGGAAAGATCCGGAGCAGGTCGGGAAGGAAACCGTTTAATCCAGCAAAAACGAGTTCATCCCATTTTTTCCTACCTGTCCGGCTCCTCCTTGATCCATCTCCACTTGGAAGGGGGGTCGGCGTGGTCTCCCTCTCCTCCTGCCTCCTTGGGATGCCGCCTCTTCTGGGGGTGCAGGAGTTTGCAGCGGCCACCCTTGGGACAGACGCCCTTCCGGGCAAAGTCGGGACACACCAGCGTGTGCTTCTTCTTGCACTGATGGGGAAGGAGAGAGAGGCGTCGGGAAAAGCGGGAAAAACCCCCTGGGAACACGGGAAAGGCTCCTGCAGGTGCCACCGACACCTCGCTAAAGGGAGGGGAGGATGTATTGGTGTTCCCTTCTCCGGATCCAAATCCTACTCCAAGGCAAAACACTCTCACAAATAACGTTCTTCTCCGGGATGTTCCACGCCCACCCACAGTTTTCCAAGGGATTTTATGGATCCAAGTGATTTTATGGATGCAGCGAGTTTGCCACCAAAGCCTTGATGGCAATGATTTACCCCCAAGGTGGCCATGCTGGGAGGTCCCCAAAGAGGTTAACTGGGCTGGAGAAGCTGGTTTTGGAGAGGGCACGGTTGTCCCAGACATTCTCAGGGCTTGGGAAGGAGCAGGGAAGAGCAGGAATAAAGTCCTTTTAGGACTTATTTTGGGATTGCTGCCCGGCCTTGATGAAGGTGGTTGAAGGCTGGAGCTCAACCTGCTCTGCCCAGGGATTGGAAATGAGCTTGGTTGATGTTCTCCCATCCAAGGAAGCTTAGTGCAGCCATGGAATGGGGCTGGAAAAATGATGGCATTGAGATGTTCATCCCTAAAAGTTCTGGCACTTCAGACCCTCCGGTGGGAGGGAGGAGTCATCAGTGCTCCAGAGCTTCCCCACAAGGCTTCCTGCTGGGAAAGAGCACTTTTTGGCAGTGGGAAAGGGCAGGGAAGAGATGCAGGCAGGGAAGAGGAGATGCCTTCAGGTGGGATTTCCCTCGGGGTGACCGGGAATGTTGGTGGAGAAGGAACAACCTCTCTCTGATCTCCAACTATTCTCAACACCCAGCAATCCAGAGAGCTCATCCCAGCGAATCCCAAGGGATGCAGGGTGGGAGCAGGTCTGGGAGCCCTGTTAGTCCCACTCTCAGCCAGGATGCTCCATCCCACCCAGCCTGGCTTTTCCAGGAAGCACCACATCCATGGTGGGACTCAATCCATCCCACCCGGCACAGCTGAGGATTCCCAACGCCAACATTCCCTTGGGGACCCTCTCCACAAGAAAAGTGTGTTTTTCCAACCACATGGCTCCTTCCAAACTTGGATGCCCACCCGGAAAACCTCCTCACTCAAATTTTGCACGGATCTGGGGGGGAGAAAACGGGATGAATCCACCGGGAAAGGAAACAGCGGGAGGGTTTCAGGATCATTCTGAAGGGGGGAGCTCCTGCCCTTTTCATGGAACGTGACTCTGGGGACACGGGAGCGGTTCCCCGTGCTGACCTTTGGGATGAACGGGATCCCTGCTGAGCCCTGGGAGAGCTCTCCAAGAAAAGGTAGAAGGGTTTGGCAGCTCTGCCTCCCGGGGATCCAGCACCGGAGCGAGGAGCTCATCTGCTGGAGGTTGGGATGGTGCTGAGCAGCAGGAGGGCTGGGATGCAGACGGACACTCGGATATCGTGGCTCTGGGAGGGGGATGGTGCTACTTTTCCACTAAAAATTCATATAAGCCCCCCATTCCCGTGACTTTCCACCTCTGTCAGAAGCCAAGGGACAACTTGCAAGTCGAGCTGTGGCTCTGCCGTTACTCCAAAATCCCAGGTTTCAGAGCAACATGGAATCCTGAAATGGATTGGGTGGGAAGGGAGTGGAAAGATCACCCAGTCCAACCCCCTGCCATGGGCAGGGACACCTCCCATTATCCCAGGTTGCTCCAACCTGGTCTGGAACACTTCCAGGGATGGGGCAGCCACAGCTTCTCTGGGAATTCCATTCTAGCACCTCACTACCCTCTCAGCCAAGAATTCCTTCCCAATATCCCATCTAACCCTCTGGCAGTGGGAAGCTATTCCCTGTGTGCTGTCCCTCCATCCCTTGTCCCAAGTCCCTCTCCAGCTCTCCTGGAGCCCCTTTAGGCCCTGGAAGAGGCTCTCAGGTCTCCCTGGATCCTTCCCTTCTCCAGGTGGACACCTCCAGCTCTCCCAGCCTGGCTCTCCAGAGGCTCCTGACTCCATTTTCCTCATTTTCCCATCTCACCCGCAAATAGAACACATCCCGGACCAAAGACAAATGCTTGGAAAAGGCAGTGACAGGACAGGAATTCAAATGGAGGAATTTCTCCCAAAATATTAACGAGGAGAAAAGCAAATCCCTCCACCTGAAAACTGCCTTAAAAAGAAAGGAAACGAAATTAGGGAAGAGGAAAAATAACGGCACGAGACTGTGGGGATAGGAAACCCCCTGGGGCTGGGTCCTGGTCCAACCATCCCAGTTCCTGGAATCACAGAATATCCCAAGTTGAAAAGCCCCTCCTCCCCCCCCCCCAAGGATCAGCAACTCCAAATCCTGGCTCTGCACAGGACAACCCCACAAATCCCTGGAAAGTGAGACCCACTTCTGGACAGAGGTTTTCCAGTCCTAAATGGGCTTGGAAAGGAGAAGAGCAGGGAAAAAAAGGAGCCTTGGCCTCCAAAACCCACACGGATGCTACGCTGAGGGATGCTGCTGTTTTTGGGGAAAAGCCAAGGAACATGGCTGTTTCTTCCCCGAGGGATGGGACAGCGCCGGGATCGGGATGTGCTCCGAGCTCCCGAGTCAATCCCATGTTTGTTGGCTCCATGGCAAAAAGATACTTAATAAAGCAAACAAACCGTGTGTGACTAATCCCGGGGCCGCGCTCCCGGCTCGGGTTCCTAATGGCTTTTCCACGCCTTTCCCAACCCTCCTTCCGGAACGCCCCATCCACACCCCGCTGTTTGGGGGGCCGGGATGGTAGGGCTTGGGATCGCCTTCCCCACTGGAAAAGCCCCTTCTGTTTATTTACAGCGGCCTCTCCCACTCCTGGTCCCGTAGGAATGAGGCGCCGGGTTTGCCGCAGGGAATTTTCGCTTCTCCGCCGGGACGAGGCCGAGCTGGGGCTGTGGGGTGGTGCTGGGAGCCATCTGATCCCTTCCACCTGTCAGGGTGGCTAATTATACCCCCCCAACCCACCCCCGGGACCCCCGCCAGCCCACAGGTTGGGCCATAAAAAGGGGAAGGAAAAAAATATTCCGATGGGAAAAAAAACCCGCCGGGGGTGAAACTTCACCCCAACCTTTCTGCTGCGGGATGGAGGTGCCACGATCCCACTGATGATCCCGCTGATGATCCCACTGTGGGGTTCCCCCCTCAGCCTGCTCGGGGTTGGGATGGTGCCCAGCTGACAGTTCCCATGTCCAGGACTCCTCCCCGGCTGCCAAGGAAGCTCCGGGTGAATTCCAAGGTGCCGTTGGCCTTAAATGGTCCAACGAATCCCAACGTGCCCCGGGAGAGTGGGATTGGGATGAGGGGCTTTGCAGGGCCCGGCCTTCTTTAGCATGGAGCTGGCAAAGGAGGAGGAGGAGGAGAAGGAGGAGACAGCTGGTGGAAGGGCCTCGGGAATTATGTTAACGAGGTTTTTCCATGGACAAGCTCGGTGGGAGGAGGTGGAGGGCGGGAGGAAGGTCAGGCCAGGTCACTGGGCCAAGCACCCACACCCACTGACCCGACGATCCCATCCAGCCCAGCATTCCCAAGCACTTTGCTCAGGGTGAATTTCTCATGTGTCTCCAAACTTATCCCACCCCCTGCGCCTTTCCCAGGACAGGGACAAGAGATGGGCTTTGATGATCCTTGGGAGGTCCCTCCCAACTCGGAAATGCTGGAGCGTCTTCCCATCTCCTTAGACCCTCGGACCTCTGTCCAAGTCCCTTTATCCACTGTGATGGACACAAATCCCACCAGCCAGACTTTTTGGGGAGATGGGAGCAACAAAAACCATAAGTTATTCCCCAAAACTCAAGCACCTCAACTCCAGCATTTCCTAATTTTTTTAAACCCCTCTGGAGCATCCCACGGAGTTTCACTGGAGCTTTTCCAGCAGCAGGATTAACCACCTGGACGGCTGTCTTCCCATCTCCTTGGACCTGTGTCCAAGTCCCTCCATCCCCTGTGGTGGACACAAATCCCACCAGCCAGACTCTTTGGGGAGATGGGAGCACTAAACCCACGAGTTATTCCCCAAAACTCAAGCACCTCAACTCCAGCATTTCCTATATTTTTAAACCCCTCTGAAGCATCCTATGGAGCTTCACCAGAGCTTTTCCAGGTATCCCCCCCGGTTGAGCAGCAGGATTAACCACCTGGATGGTTCTCTTCCCATCTCCTTGGACCTGTGTCCAAGTCCCTCCATCCCCTGTGGTGGACACAAATCCCACCAGCCAGACTTTTTGGGGAGATGGGAATGCTAAACCCATGAGTTATTCCCCAAAACTCATATGCCTCAACTCCACCATTTCCTATTTTTTTAAACCCCTCTCGACCATCCCACGGAGTTTCACTGGAGCTATTCCTGGTATCCCCCTGGTCAAGCAGCAGGATTAACCACCTGGATGGTTCTCTTCCCATCTCCTTGAACCTGTGTCCAAGTCCCTCCACCCCCTGTGGTGGACACAAATCCCACCAGCCAGACTTTTTGGGGAGATGGGAGTAACTTTATTCTCCAAAACTCCAGCGCCTCGACTCCAGCACTTCCTATATTTTTAAACCCCTCTGGAGCATCCCACGGAGCTTCACCGGAGCTTTTCCAGCAGCAGGATTAACCACCTGGATGGCTGTCAGGCTCTTTTAATGTCCCCCTGAGTGGCTGTTGGGAAGCGGCGGCTGGAGGTGCCGGAGCGTTTTCCGAAGTGACAGCCAGGAAATGGCTTTTTTTTTTTTCCCCCCCGATGGCTTTGCAATAATTGGGTGCAGATGGAAACAGCCTCGGGACAAAAAAAGTCCCAGCTCCCACCCTGTCATTAAAAACCTGGAGGACAACACATCCCCAGCATCATCCAGGCTGCGGAATAACCACGGAGGAATTTAACCCCTGCGGTTTTCCGGAGGGATTTGCTCCAAAAAAAAGGTTTCTGCCCTCCAAATGGGGTTTGGCACCCTAGAAAAATGCCTGGTTTAGGATGGTCTCCTCCAAATCCTCGCTAGGATTTGGGATCTAAATGCTCTCCAGGATTTACCACCAAGCAGGAACCTCCTGCCTTGGAATTTGTGGGAAATAAAACAACATTGGAGTCAAAATACCTCTGGAGCTGGAGCAAGAACGGGATGGTGTTTGGAAAATCATTGGGAAAATCGTATTTATGAGGCAGAAAGTGGTTGGGAGGGGATCCCTGCCCAGGCAGGGGTTTGGAATGAGAGAGGCTTTAAGGTCCCTTCCAATCCAAGCCATTCCATGATTTTGCGGATCCACGGCACCACTCAGCTCATTGAGGGGGCACCCAATCCCACACTAATATGTCATTAATGAAGATGTTAATAAGTCCTGGTCCCAGTATGGGCTGATTTGGTCCTGGTCCCACTTGGACACCAAGCCATTGGCTGGAACTCTTTGGATGTGGCCATCCAGGGGAATCCCAACCCACTACCTGAGGAATTCAACCATTCCCTGCACTGCTTTGGTGAGGAATTCCACTTCCATCAGGGACCCCCAGGATCCCATCCATCCCATCCCAGAGCCACTTTTACATGGAGAAGCCACCAATGGGAATGACCAATCCCAAATTATCTCTTCTGGTGTCCACTGGACACCCCCAGGAGTCTCATCTCCGTCAGGGATGACGAGGTTCCGCCACGTGTGCGATTCCAGGTGGCTCAGGGAAGGATTCCAACGGGATCCAGGGGGTCTTTAGGAAGAGCACTGGCAGCAGGTCGAGGGAGATGATCCTGCCCCTCTCCTGAGCCCTGGGAAGTCACATTTGGAGTGCTGTGTCCGACCCCGACAGCAGAGAACAGACAGGACCAAAGGGACATTCCAGACAGGAAACAAAGGCAAAATCTGCTCTTTTTTGGGTTCATCTCTGCAGAAGTTCAGGTTGAAATCAAGAACTTGCTGCCCCATCACTAAATTCCCACTTCAACTGCTGTTTCCCTCCCCTCACCCCCCAAAAAACTTCCTAATTTTAATATTTTGTGACGCATCTCCTTCTACAAAGTGTAAAAAAAAGACAAAATCTCCAGCCTGGGATTGATCTCAGCACAATTATCCACAAATTCCTGGGCTATTAAACCGTTCCAGGTCGTCCTGATAAGCCCCATCTCTGACATAAAGATGTTGGAGATGCTACAATTAAATTGAAGCTGCAATAAGAACCCTCATTATGCCATTTACAGCCTCCAGGAAATAAGATACAACTGGAAAGCCACGAGATTTCTGCGGAGATATCCAGGTAGGATTGGTCATGGAAGAATCCTGATGGGTTTAAACACTACAAAGTGTTTCCAGTGGGAAGATCCCATGGCCAGGATGGAGATTTATCATTTATTTTCAGCAGAGGAGATGGACAAGGACTCAGCATTCCCAAATCCATCCTGGACAACCCCACATGACCTTAAAAGAAGCCCCCATTGCCAATCCTACCCACTTTTTATTTGAAATAAAGATTTTTTTTCCTTACTAATCAGTTGGCTGAGGATTTCTGCTGCATTTTATGGGGGGGGGAATAAACTCCAATAAAGCTCCCAGAAAAACATCTGTCAACCAGAGCCAAAACGAAGGATAAATGGAATAAAAGTTGCTTTTGTAGCTGATTTTCATAGGGCTGACTATAAAAGAGCCATCAAAGGCAGAGCTCTCCATCAGCTGTTTCCCAGAGATCGCAGAATTCGGGAATTGTTGAGGTTGGAAAAGCCCTCTAAGATCATCGAGTCCAATCCACAGCCCCAAGCGCTACTTCCAAGTAAATCCCTCCAGGGATGAGGATCCCACCTCTCCCAGTGCCAGGTGAAGAGCTCCTCAGGGTGCTCAAGGAAAAGCCAAGTTGGGATTCAACCTGGGACCAAAAGAGCGGGAAAAAAGACCCGGAAAATCCAAGATCTGAGGGTGTGAGGAAAGAAAAATGTCATTTTAACCAAAAGAGCTGAGAACACACAACAGGAACAGAGTTGAGCTTCACCTTCCCGGGATAAAAGATGAACAAGGAGCCCAAGCTGATGTTTTCCATCAGGAATCCATCCCCTGGATAATCGAGGGAAAATCCCTAATGATATTTTAATGTCGGCTGCTGCCCTCACAGCGCTGGTGAAAAGAAATTAGAAAAAAAGGAAAAAAATTTGAAAAAAAGAAAAAAAATTAGAAAAAAATTAGAAAAAAGGAAAAAAATAAAGAAAAAAATTTGAAAAAAGAAAAAAATTAGAAAAAAGAAAAAATTAGGAAAAAAATAGAAAAAGTTAAGAAAAAAGGAAAAAATTTGAAAAAAGGAAAAAATTAGAAAAAAGAAAAAAGTTAAGAAAAAATTAGAAAAAAATTAGAAAAAAATTAGAAAAAAAGAAAAATTAGAAAAAAAGGAAAAAATAGAAGAAAAGAAAAATTTTCTAATTTTTCTTTATAAAATTTAATTCATTTTCTAAAGAAATGGGTTAAATTTGACATGTTATGGTGGGAAACTCTTCGACTTCCAGCAGAAAAGGGGAAAAGAACCAACTGAAGGCACCAAAAAAAAAAAAAAAAACCCACAGGAGGAGGAGGAGGTTAAAAAATCCCCACATTTGCATTTTCCGCAGAAAAATCGAGCAGCTGCTGCTGTGGGAAAGCACCACACACCACTTCCTTGGGAAGCTGCACTTCCTCGGGAAGCGCCGGTTGCTCAGGTCTGCCCTGGCCATCTTGTTTTCCACGGATAAGGAGTAAATCTCCGGGGAAAGGCTGGTGGTGCCACAAAAAAAAAAGAGGGATTTTTGGGAGGCTGATGGGTTTTCCCAGCCCAGCTCATCCCTGATTTATTCCAGTAGTTTTTTTCCTGGAAGCCTCGTTGTTTAATCTCACAGTGTTCTCGCTGCTTTAACAGCTCCCACGGGGGAACAACTTCCGAGGAAACACGGAGAGGGAGGGATTTCCCGCGGCTCCCGCGCCTTCACAGACACCGAGAGGGGGAGGTTGTTTAATTCCAGACAATTTTCCAGGTGCAGCAGTCAGAAGGGAATGGCCTGACCTGCTTGTCTTTGCTCTGGCACACTGGGAATGCTGGAGAAATCCAGCACCGAGAGCTTCCCAAGGTTCTGATTCTCATATATCCCAATAAGTACTGGAATGGTTTGTGTGGGAAGGGAGCTGAAAGATCACAGAATTCCAACCCCCTGCCACGGGCAGGGACACCTCCCACTATCCCAGATTGCTCCAACCTCCCCTTGGACACTTCCAGGGATGGGGCAGCCACAGCTTCCCTGGGAATTCCATTCCAGCCCCTCCCCACCCTCCCAGTCAAGAATGTCTTCTCAATATCCCATGGAAATCTCCCTTCCATGTTTTGTGCCTGTAAGGCAAATCCCAAGGCAGCTGCTCCTTGGGATCACCTATGGATGTGATCCAAGTGCTTGTGGTGATTCTCAGATCCGAGCTCTTGGTCAGGTAGAAATCTCAGCCCATCAAATATGGGTTGGGTCGGATGGTACCTTCAAGATCATGAAATTCCAACCCCCTGGAATTGCAACCCCCTGCCATGGGCAGGGACACCTCCCACTATCCCAGGTTCCTCCAAGCCCCATCCAACAAGGCCTTGAACAATTCCAGGATGGAGAATCCACAACCATCCAGTGTCTCCTCCCGCTCCTCCCCAACCTTGGGATCACACCACCACGAACGGCAACTTCATCCCTCACATCCACATCCTCATCCCACCCTCTCCCAGGGAATTCCCGCCCCAACAGGAGGCTCCACGTGGGAGGAGGGATGTGGAGTCAGAGAGGAGCAGCTCATTGTCTTTGGAAAACCCTGGGGAGCCCCTGGGAGAGAGGCCCCATTTCTCCCTCTCTTCCCACTTCCAGGGGGAAGGTCAGGGAGCTCCAGGAAAGGCAGTATGGATTTAGCTGACACGGATGCCATCATGTTTAGGGATGATCCAGATATCCATGGGGATATTTGGAGCCCTATTTCACCCACTGCTTCACCAAGCTCAACTTGCAGGCCCCTCCAATCCCTTTGGGAAGCACAAAAAGGTGGAGAAATTCCCGAGTCACGACCAAGGAACCCGTTGAGGATGCTGGAAATCAAGGCCCTCTCTCTGCCACCAGTTCCACCTTCTGGAAACAGAATCCCAGGATCATTTAGGTTGGAAAAGACCCTCCTCAAGATCAGCGAGACCAATCTGTGACCAACTAATTAATATTGGGGATGACATTCCCTCAATGAAGGAACTGCCCCTCTCCCAAAGGGTGGAGGGACCTTGGCCCTCTCCAGCCCAAATTCCCGGAAAAAGGGATTTGGGAATGCCAACTTAAAGCTTTCCCATGTTATCCCACATAATTCCTGATGAAGCCAGAGCAGGTTTGGCCCTGGTAGTCGGAGTTCCAGCCCATGGGATGGGTCAAAGGCCTGATCCAATTGTCCTGGAATCCTCCGAGACATCCCAGGAAGTGCTTAAGTGGCGCCGCCACCACGTCATAAATTATGGATCATAATGGACACTTTTGATGGCAGCCTGATAAAAAACAGGAATTGCTCTTCGGGGAGGGGCACAAGGAGGAAAATGCCACCGGGAGAAGAGCGCGGTGTACCGAATTCCAGCATAAAAGCACCTAAATCCCAAATTATTGCTTCCCTTCTTGGAGTTTATCCACCCCGGACATTGCCCCATTCCTGAAGCGGGGAAAGGCAGAACGAGGGCAAGATTTACTCCCGGTCTAAATTATTCACCGGGAAAAGGGAGCGTTGCCTCTTTAACGAGCCGTCGTTTTTTATGGAAGCCGAGGTTAACATTTTTCCCTCGATTCAGGAGAATATTAGAAACTCTCCGGGGTCCATTTGAGGACTTTCCGCTCGGAGCAAAAGGCCCGGACTCAGCACTTTCGATATTATTTAGAGGATAAAATTAACCCTTAATGGCCCACGCTGGTATTTCTCCCTCCCCCAGTTCAATCTGGCCCTCTCAGCACTTTCTCCCCCATCCATAATTACAGGCTGCTATCCATCATCCGGAGGAGAATGCCTTCCCCGACGCTCCCAAAGTGACGCCGTAAGCACTTTTCCTAATAGAATAAATATTCTAACTATCTCTTTGATATTTTCATTTAAATTGCAATAGTTTTTTTCGAAACGAATTGGCACAGGCCCCTGCCTGCGTGGTTGGCGCCGGGCCGCAGGGGAGGCCGGCGGCGTTCCCGCGTTTTCCTTCCCGGGAATTGTTTATCCCGTCCCCTCCAAGAAGGAATTAAGCCCAGAGTAATTTATTAGAGCTTCCCTCCGTTGCTGCTGATGTGCTGCTTGCCCTAAAACTCTCCCTTTTTAGCTTTTTTTTCCCCCCTCCCTTCTTCTTGCCTGGTTTTTGCTCCATGGTGCTTTTTCCCTCGGGAAAAGGTGGGACTTGGCTTAAAGGTTGGACTTGATGGGCTTCAAGGTCTTTTCCTGACCTAAATGATCCAATTATTCCACCCAAGGTCACGTTTGGATTCTGTCTGGAGCCTGGGACAGGTGATGTCATCACAGGGACGGGAACGGGGCGCCCACGGCTCCGCTCGGCCAACGAGGGATGGAGAAAACGAGGAGAAAAACCCTTTGGAGCTCCAGTACGTGGATCCAAGCATCCGACTGCTTATCCCAGCACCTTCCCCGGTGGGAAGCAGCTGAAACCATGAGGGAGGAAGAGATCTCCAGGAGCAGCAAGTCCAAGCCCAGTGTGTTTAGGGGGACGTGAATGAAAGTGTTGTCGGTTGCTGTCGGCTCATGGAAGTGGATGAACCGATCCAGGACATGGAGGAGATGGTTTTTCCATAGGAAAAGCATCCCAGAGGTGCTTCCCAGCTTCCCAGAGGAAGAGGATGGCTGCCATCCTCCCCCTGGGCTCAGAGATGGGCCAATGCTGCACAGCAAATCATGGAATCATGGAATGGTTTGGGTGGGAAGGGACATTAAAGGTCATTCAGTTCCAACCCCCTGCCGAGAGCAGGGACACCTCCTGCTATCCCAGGTTGCTCCAACTTCCCCTTGGACACTTCCAGGGATGGGGTAGCCACAGCTTCTCTGGGAATTCCATCCCAGCCCCTCACCTCACCTCACTTCTCCCAGTCAAGAATTCCTTCCCAATATCCCATCTATCCCTGCCCTCTGGCAGTAGGAAGTCATTCCCTGTGTGCTGTCCCTCCATCCCTTGTCCCCAGTCCCTCTCCAGCTCTCCTGGAGCCCCTTTAGGCCCTGGAAAGGGATCTCAGGTCTCCCTGGATCCTTCCCTTCTCCAGGCTGGCCATTCCCAGCTCTCCCAGCCTGGTTCCAGAGCAGAGGAGCTCCAGCCCTTGGAGTACCTCCATGGCCTCCTCTGGACTCTCTCCAGCAGCTCCACACCCTTGGGAGGACCCCAGTGAGGACCTGAGCTCGCTGCCATCCCCTTCTCCCGTCCCTTACAAAGAACAGGGGAGCCACAAGATGTTGGATAAACCCCAATATTCCATTTTTTTGCACTTTAAGAGCCCTAAAATTCCAGGGAAGCTGCTCTGCCTCAAGCTCTGCCCGTTCCATCGGGTGCCATAAGCTCATGGATGAGGTTGGAACTCTCCCCAGGGTGCACAGGAAGTCCATGCAGGACTTCACTGATCCAAACCAGAGGATCCCCAGGACCTGGAGGTGGCTCCAGGAACCCTCAGGACCTGGAGGTGACTCCATGAATCCCCAGGACCTGGAGGGGATTCCATGAATCCCCAGGACCTGGAGGTGGCTCCATGAATCTCCAGGATCTGGAGGCGGCTCCATGAATCCCCAGGACCTGGAGGTGGCTCCATGAATCCCCAGGCACATCCCTGAGCTCGGCTGGGAAGGCTGGTCTTGCTCCCAAGACTAAGCCACAACATTTAAGGCTCAAGTTTTAACCCCTCCTGGAGCCAGCATGGAAAAAAAGCTTTAACATCCATGGATTTCCAATGGAAAACAGGGAATCACAAGCCTTTTCTTTTCCATCTGTTTAGGGGAGGGGTTTTCCAGGCAGGGGAACACGGACACCCCAGGAAGAGCCTTCCTGGGAAGCACAACATTTATGAGTTGAAGCCTTGGATTTCATTCCTTTTTTTTTTCCCTGCCTGTAAACCCACTTTTCCACAACCCTTGGGAAAAGCAGTTCATCCCCTCCGGGCGTTTTCCAGCCCCGCGGTGCCGTCGGAACGTCGCTCGCGCCTTTGGACCCCGGGAAGCCGGGATAAATAAACCCCTTCCTTACCTTTTCTCCCATGGGACAATATCCCTTGAGGAAATCCTGGCACACCTCTGCCTTCCTGGACACGTAGACGTGGCTGTAGGGGCAGTTGCTGTTGCTGCAGATCCCCTTCAAGTAGTAGGAACACACCGGCATCTGGAAGAGAAACCCGGATCCGGAATCATTCCGACCCCTCCCCAGAGCGGAAATAAAGAGAAACCTTTTGCCAGCCACTGATCCCAGAGGGATTTTTTAGCTCTTCCATTGGTGTCCTGCAAGGAATATCCCTGATGTTCCGTGGTCCTGGTGTGTGAACATGCCCGGCTCGGCATCCCTTGGGATGCTGGAGGGATTGGAAAGCAGGGAGTGGCCACCAGGAGGGAAACCTGGAGAACGTCATTCCCAAGGGGTGATGCAGCCATGGAGAGGCCACCAGGAAGGAAACCTGGAGAACGTCATTCCCAAGGGGTGATGCAGTCGTGGAGATGGGAATAGCAGTAACAGGGATCAACATTCCACAAGGGGTTCTGGCCACCACAAAGGCCAAAACCCCATCCTAGGGGTGCTCCATGGATAAAGGCTCCACAAGGTGGGTCTCAGAACTTCCACAAGGATTTTGGAGAGGCTGCATCATTCCAAGGAACCCTCACCAAGGGCTGCAAGCAATGGGATGTCCCTGTGGGATTGCTCCAGGAGGGATGTCCCGGAGGGATATCCCAGGAGGGAGAGACGGAAAAGACAAGGAGAGCCCAGGTTCCTTTCAGATCCAGAGATTTGAGAAGGGGAGTGTTGGATCCAGGAGCACAACCCCGCTCCCACACCCCCCATTCCCGAGGCACCACAGGGAAAACCTACGGAGCAGGATCCAAACTTCACCTCCTGCCAGCTGTTGGAATTAACCCCGAATTCCCAGCCTGCTGTGATATTCCAGCATCCTTAACTCACCCCCTACCACAGGTAGAATGTGCTGAGCTGGTCCAGTTCCTCCTGTTCCGCCCACATCCCGAATTTCCTCCCTGCAGAGCATGGGATCAATCCCTCTGTTCACCGGCAGAATCCCAGTCCTGCCAGTTCCTTTCCCTCTCCTCTAGGTTCCTTTCCCTCTCTGGACTCCTTCCCTTCTCCTCCAGGCTCCTTTCCCTCCAGGCTCCTTTCCCTCTCCTCCAGGTTCCTTTCCCTCTCCAGGCTCCTTCCCTTCTCCTCCTGGTTCCTTTCCCTCTCCTCCAGGCTCCTTTCCCACTCCTCCATGGTCCTTTCCCTCTACTCCATATTCTTTTCCCTCTCCTTCAGGCTCCTTTCCCTCTCTGGACTCCTTCCCTTCTCCTCCAGACTCCTTTCCCCCTTCTCCAGCTTCTCTCTCCTCCAGGTTCCTTTCCCTCTCCTCCAGGTTCCTTTCCTTGTCCAGTCTCCTCTCCCTCTCCTCCAGGCTCCTTCCCTTCTCCTCTAGGCTCCTTTCCCTCTCCAGGCTCCCTCCAGGTTCCTTTCCCTCTCCAGGCTCCTCTCCCTCTCCTCCAGCACCGCAACATTCCCAACCCTACAACAACCCCGGGCGGGGACTATCCAGGGAAAAAAAAACCAAACCACCCTTATCCCTGAAGGGCACGGGGAGGGTTTGTCAGGAACCGTGAGAGAGAGAGAGAGGCAAGAAAACAAAAGGGACGCTCGGAAAAAAAAAAAAAAAAAGAAGAAAAAAAAGGGAAGAGTTTATCTTTAATTGCCTTTGAAGCGCCGACATTCCCGAAAGGACGGGGCTCGGGAAGCCGCCAACGACTCCCTTAATGCGCCTTTTGATGGAGAGCCCGAATTAGCGCTAATAAAAAGGGATAATAAAGGCGGCTCTGCCCCCGAGGCGCGGCCCCTCCCGCCCGCCGAGCCCGGGCCATTATCGAGGGGCAGCAGCTCCGCGGGTTTAATTAACCTTGTTAATTGTAAGCGGCCCGGCCGCACAAACAACCCCCCGCGCGTTCCTTGGCGCTGCGGGGGAGGCGCTTCCACGATCCCAAAACTCCGCGGGAGCCTCCCGACTGCTCCCGGGCTGACTTCGGAAGGGTAGGGAGGAAAAAAATGCTGATTCCTCGCCGAGCTCCTCGAGAGGAAAAGCTGTTGGAGCAGCTCCCCTGCGCTCCCAAACCGCCGAGCTCCCGGGCATTGGGTTCTCTCCGTCGCTGCTGGAGGAATCCGGGGCTCTGATCCCGCCTGGAGAATTCCCTGGGCAGATGCTCCTCACCCAGGGCGCTGCCCTGTGTCCCCTCTGGAGCAAAATTCCCTAACTGCCAGATTTCCCTCTCCCCCAGGCTCCTTTCCCTCTCTCCCAGGCTCCTTTCCCTCTCCTCCAAGCTCCTCTCCCTCTCCAGGCTCCTTTCCCTCTCCTCCAGGGTCCTTTGCCCCCAGACTCCTTTCCCTCTTCTCCAGTTTTCCCTTCCCTCCAGGCTCCTTTCCCTCTCCTCCAGGTTCCTTTCCCTCTTCTCCAGCTTCCCTCTCCTCCAAGCTCCTTTCCCTCTCCTCCAGGCTCCTTTCTTTCTTCTCCAGGTTCCTTTTCCTCCAGGATCTTTTCCCTTTTCTCCAGGTTCTTTCTGTTTCCCTCCAGGTTCCTCTCCCTCTCCACCAGGGTCCTTTGCTCCCAGACTCCTTTCCCTCTTCTCCAGCTTTCCCTTCTCTCCAGGCTTCCTTCCTTCTCCTCCAGGCTCCTTTCCCACTTCTCCATGGTCCTTTCCCTCTCCAGGCTCCTTCCCTTCTCCAGGCTCTTTTCCCTTTATTAGACCTCTTTTAGAAACTCAGGGTGGGGAGGGGCTGGGATGGAATTCCCAGAGAAGCTGTGGCTGCCCCATCCCTGGAAGTGTCCAAGGCCAGCTCGGAGCAAGCTGGGCTAGTGGGAGGTGTCCCTGCCCATGGCAGAGGGTTGGAACTGGATGACCTTCCAAAATCCCTTCCAACCCCAAGCACTCCACGGTTCTATCCTGATCCAGGAGCCTGAAAAGCTTGGGAAGCAAACCCCAAACTCAGCTGGAAACCCTCCATGAGGGATAACCTTCCCACCCCACGCCCCCACATCCCTCAGAATGTCACACTGACCTTGTCCTTGGACACTTTGTGGGAAAAGGGGCAGGTCCCATCTGTCTTCTTGCACGTGCCACGGAGAAACCTGGAATTACAGCAGAGGGAGAGGGCTGAGCAGGTGGTGGGTCCCAAACCACGAGGTTTTAACCCACAAACACTCATCGCTGAGACCCCAAATTGGGGAAGGTTGCTCCTGTTGGAAGAGCAGCTGCTGATTCCCAATGGATTCGGTCCTTTCATCCTATTTGGCTGCTCCTTAGTTGGCAGAGCAAGGGCTGTACCCCAAAAATTCAGGGATGATGCTCCCAGAAGGAGAAAAGGTCCTTCCAAGAGCCCTGATTCCTCCAGGATGGAATCACCATCCCTGAGTGTTCCAGGGGGAGTTTGGATGAAGCTCGGAGCAACCTGGGCTAGTGGAAAGTGTCCCTGCCTGTGGGAGGGGGTTGGAATTCTGTGATCTTGAAGGTCCCTTCCAACCCAACCCGTTCCATGACTCCGTGATTCCGGATGAAGCTCCGGGAGGAGCTCCGGGTGAGAGCGACCAAAACCCTGGAGGAGCAGCGGCAGGCACAGGACAGAACCCAAGATCCCAAAGGATGTTTGGAGCCAGAAGTTTTCCCAGGAAGCTGCCACTGTGACAGGAGATTCACAAAATTAAGGGATGATAAGAGAAAAAGCTAAAGATTGGGATTGGGGCCAAAGGCACCGGGAGGAGGAGACACAAGACCGGGAGAAAATCAGTGTTGTCCTCCAGTGATCCACAGAAACAGGGTGGGATGGAGATCCCAAAGACCTCATGGAGCAGCAATTCCTAAAGCAGGTAAGGAGCTGTGGGATGTGTTGTGGTTAAAAACCCCCATAAATCACCTTTCCCTCCTCCCTGATCTCCCACCGAGCCTGGGGCGGCTTCCAAGCGATCCCAGCCCAGCAGCAATTTTTATGGAGAAATTTACTCCGGGAGTTCATCGGCGGATTTGGCTTTCCTGCACTTTTTAAGCGACTAATAATGGAGTTTAATCAACTCCTGGGCAGGTCTAACGAGCTGGCAACGGGAGTCCGTTCTCCTGGAATTAATCATCTGCTCTCAGAGCCGTGCGACGTCACCGGATGAGGGAATGGAAGCTATTGTATGGATCCGAGTGGATCTGGGAAGTGCTACCGCTAGAATCGCCCGGTGTGTGGTCAGGGAAGGGTCTCAAGTCCCTCAGCTCAGAAGAGAAGGATCCAGGGAGAACTTGGAGCACCTTCCAGGGCCTAAAGGGGCTCCAGGAGAGCTGGAGAGGGACTGGGGACAAGGGATGGAGGGACAGCACACAGGGAATGGCTTCCCACTGCCAGAGGGTTAGATGGGATATTGGGAAGGAATTCTTGGCTGGGAGGGTGGGGAGGGACTGGAATGGAATTCCCAGAGAAGCTGTGGCTGGCCCTGGATCCCTGGAAGTATCCAAGGCCACGCTGGAGCAACCTGGGACAGTGAGAGGTGTCCCTGCCCATGGCAGGGGGTTTGGAATTCCATGACCCTCAAAATTCCCTTCCAACACAATCTATGGATGAACAAGGGCTTTATTTTCCCTGCTTTGCCAACACTTGGAAACAAATCATCAATTACTAAAGCAGGACAATTATTTCCAGGATATTTTGTTCCCAGGTGCTGGGATGGATTTCCCAGGGAAGCTGTGGCTGCCTCATCCCTGGGAGTGTGCAAGGCCAGCTTGGAGCAACCTGGGATAGTGGGAGGTGGGAGGTGTCCCTGCCCACAGCAGAGGGTCGGAACGGGATGACCCTCCAAAATCCCTTCCAACCCCAACCACTCCATGATGTTACAACCTTTTCTTATCCTCTTCCCGCAGATCCCTCCCAAACCAAGAACACCCATCCCTGCGATCCTACAACCCTCTATCACCCTGTTTCCCTTTGGAATATCACACCAAAGCCCACCAACATCCCGGCGACTTCCACATCCCTCCCCACCTGGTGCAGACGGCGACTTTGTCGGGATCGTGGATGTAGGGGCAGCTGTCGCCACGGTTGCACTTCCCAAAGCGGTTGTAGTACATGCAATATTCCTTCTTCTTCCTCCTCTGCTTGGCCTGGCGGATGATGGCCAAGCTCCTCTGCACGGCACGGCTGGGGGACAAACACAGCCAGGGTCAACTCCACCATGGAGGCACTTCCACGCCGCCGGGGAGCCCAAAATTCACCTCGGAGAGGGAGATGTTTGGAAGTTCAGGCTCAGAAGCTCTCAAGGATTTTTGATTTTCGGTCAATTTTACCCCAAATCATTAAAAATCTTCCAAGGTGACACCAATGAAATCCCTCTCCACCTCCACATCCTCTGATTTTATGAGCATGGAGAGGCTTCCTACTTTTTTTAGGGAATAGGATGAGGAAGAAACATCCTTTTCCACTCTGGACTCATGCACCAAAGGAGCCCAAAATTCACCTTGGAGAGTGAGATGTTTGGAAGTTCAGGCTCAGAAGCTCTCAAGGATTTTTGATTTTCGGCCAATTTTACCCCAAGTCATTAAAAATCTTCCAAGGTGACAGAAGGAAAGGAAAGGAAATTTCAGGAAAGGAAATTTCAGGAAAGGAAATTTCAGGAAAGGAAAGGAAAGGAAATTTCAGGAAATTTCAGGAAAGGAAAGGAAAGGAAATTTCAGGAAAGGAAAGGAAAGGAAATTTCAGGAAAGGAAAGGAAAGGAAAGGAAAGGAAAGGAAAGGAAAGGAAAGGAAAGGAAAGGAAAGGAAAGGAAAGGAAAGGAAAGGAAAGGAAAGGAAAGGAAAGGAAAGGAAAGGCAAGGAAAGGAAAGGAAAGGAAAGGAAAGGAAAGGAAAGGAAAGGAAAGGAAAGGAAAGGAAAGGAAAGGAAAGGAAAGGAAAGGAAAGGAAAGGAAAGGAAAGGAAAGGAAAGGAAAGGAAAGGAAAGGAAAGGAAAGGAAAGGAAAGGAAAACCTGCAGGTTTGAAGGGTTAAATTGGGATGAGGGAGAAACCCCAAAATGCCTGTTGAGGATAATGTAGTTCATTTAAAAAGGGATTTTCCAAGCAGGATTTGCTCCCAGAAAGGTGCAGCTTTCCATTAATAACTTTTCCAACCTTTCCCAAGCAGAATCCACGGCTTGGAATCCCGACTTTCCATGGCTTTCTGCTGGAAGTTGCAACCACTTGGAAGCAGAAGCCAAGGAAAAGCAGCGGCTGCGGCATCACCGGATAATCATCCAGTTAAACTCGAGCTCCCAACGGCCTCCTGAGCACAAATCCAGAGGGGGATTTCCCGGGAATACCAACCTGGCGATGTATCGGCAGGAGGAGGATCGGTTCAGACCTGAGGGAGAGACGCCGGGACTGGGTGTGGAGTGCAACCTCAGAGCTGGGAATGAGAGAAAAACATGGATCACTCCTGGGAATCGAGGCATTTTATAGGAATTCATAGAGCCCTCAGGATCTTTGATCCACAAAAATTACCGGAGGGATGGGATGGGATGGGTCTGCTGTGAGGAAAGGCTGGGAGAGGTGGGAATGTCTGACCTGGAGAAGGGAAAGATCCAGGGAGACCTGAGAGTCCCTTCCAGGGTGTAAAGGGGCTCTAGGAGAGCTGGAGAGGGACTTGGGACAAGGGATGGAGGGACAGGACACAGGGAATGGCTTCCCAGGGTTAGATGGGATATTGGGAAGGAATTCTTGGCTGGGAGGGTGGGGAGGGGCTGGGATGGAATTCCCAGAGAAGTTGTGGCTGCCCCATCCCTGGAGGTGTCCAAGAGGAGGTTGGAGCAACCTGGGATAGCGGGAGCTGTCCCTGCCCAAGGCAGGGGGTTGGAATGAGATGATCTTTCCACTCCCTTCCCACTCAAACCATTCCATGATTCCCAGACCTCAACGTTCCACCCAAAGCAGCTCCCAGATGGAGCATCCCGGATGGATGAGGATGCTCCTCATGGACCTCCACACAAGGCTGGGACTTTCAGGAGAGCCCCAGCACCACAAGTGCTCCTTTCCAGCTCCAAACCCCACAGGGATCTTCCCCTTTTCATCTCCCAAACGAGCCCAAACACATCCCGGAGCAGCTCCCGCAAAACTCCAGGGAAAACCAGCTCCGATCGGTGCTCACATGGAATCAAATCAGCCTTGACTGGGGCAGGAAGGAACAAGTTGGCAAACGAGGCTGTATCCAACTTTTCCAGGTGGTGGGAAGCGCCTCAGTCACTCACCTGCCAGCGGGAATGAGCGATTGGAATTTGATGGCTCGGCTGCCGGTGTCGGCACAGCCCCAGCTGTTCCCTCCACGCATCAAATTCCATCCAGGAGCCACCACCAATAAAACCAGGAGGTTTTATTCCCTGGGTTTTTTTTATCTTCCCCCTCTTCCCAGGCTACAGGAGCAGCTTTCCCACTTGGATTTAGTTCTACGACAACTCCGGGTCACTCCAGAGATGCGCCGGGATTTCTGGTTTGACCTCCCGGAGACGGATCCAGGTTAAAATCCCACCAGTCTGGAGCATCCTCAGCCCCCCTCTGGAATGATGTTTAATGCTCCAAGCTCAGCAGGGTGGGATACACCAGGAATCCACTCCCCAGGGCAGCAGAAAATCCCTACAAATATTTAATATTCCAGAATAAAAGCGGAGATTTGGGACAAAAAACATTCCCCTGGTTCTGTGGCATCACTTTAGTTAAAGCAGCCTGAAAATCCCACCTTGGGATCACAGAATCATGGAATGGTTAAGATTGGATCACAGAATCATGGAATGGTTGGGGTTGAATCACAAAACCATGGAATGGTCAGGGTTGGATGACAGAATCATAGAATGGTCAGGGTTGGATGACAGAATTATGGAATGGTTAAGTTTGGATCACGGAATCATGGACTAGGTAGGGCTGGATCACAGAATCATGGAATGATTAAGGTTAGATCACGAAACCATGAAATGGTCAGGGTTGGATCACGGAATCATGGAATGTTTAAGATTGGATCACAGAATCATGGAATGGTTGGGGTTGAATCACAAAACCATGGAATGGTCAGGGTTGGATGACAGAATCATAGAATGGTCAGGGTTGGATGACAGAATTATGGAATGGTTAAGTTTGGATCACGGAATCATGGACTAGGTAGGGCTGGATCACAGAATCATGGAATGATTAAGGTTAGATCACGAAACCATGAAATGGTCAGGGTTGGATCACGGAATCATGGAATGTTTAAGATTGGATCACAGAATCATGGAATGGTTAAGGTTGGATCACAAAACTATGGAATGGTTAAGGTTGGATCACAGAATCATGGAATGGTTAAGGTTGGATCACAAAACCATGGACTGGTTGGGGTTGGATCACAGAATCATGGAATGGTTAAGGTTGGATCACAGAATCATGGAATGGTTGTGGTTGGATCTCAGAACTATGGAATGGTTAGGGCTGGATCACGGAATCATGGAATGGTTAAGGTTGGATCACAAAACTATGGAATGGTTGGGGTTGGATCATGGAATCATGGAATGGTCAGGGTTGGATCACAAAACCATGGAATGGTTAGGGCTGGATCACGGAATCATGGACTGGTTACGATTGGATCACAGAATCATGGAATGGTTAAGGTGGGATCACAGAATTGTGGAATAGTTAGGGCTGGACCATAGAATCCAGGGGGGTTGATATTCCAGACTTTTCAGGAGGCCCAAGGAGCCTAAATTTGGATTTTTTGAGTGCTTACCAACTTGGAATTCCCAGTTGGAGCCGCTCCCAAGAGATTTGCATTAATAAATCCTTTAATAAATCAGTTTTCCCAGTGGTGGAGGGTGTATCCATGGCATTGGAACTGGGGGGAAACTGGGATTTCAGAAGACACCAGAGAGCGGGATGAGGGTTAAATCCCAACATCGGGAACCGGAATTCACTGCAGTCCGGCCTAAATCCAACAAAAAGCTGGAATGACACCGCCCAGGGTTGACTTTGGGATCTGGTTTGAGATCCAGACACAACACTGGGCACATCCCACTCCCGAATCCGTCCCGGTTTCCTCCTCAGTTGCTTCCCAAGCAGGAAGAGAGCCGGATGAGGAGGGCAACTCGCCCTTCCTTGATATTCCAAAAGCTTGATATTCCAAATCTAGGGATTTCAGGAAGTGCCAGGGCAAGTTCCTCCCCTGGGAACGCGCCGAGGCAGCGGGAACGACACGGAGAAGGGGAGGGGAGGGGGTAAAAAAAGGCAGGAAAACAAGGAAAAGCGGTCGGGAAGAACACACGGACACTGGTGGGATCTCTCATCCCCCGCACGAGGAACAAGTGGTTTTCCCTCCCCCCTTTCCCGTCGGTTGGAAGAGCAGCATCCGTAAGGAAACCCACAGGCCGTGGAAAAGCAGTTGTTTCTCTCTCCGTGCATCATCCCAACCTGACGCTGGCAGCTCCCGGTGATCGTTGTACCTAATCCAGGCGGGAGACTCCGTGCGCGGCTCCGGAGGGAGCGGGAGCTGTCGTGTTCATTAAATGCATGATTACAGCCGTGATTAATGGCAGGGGCTCCTGCCCAACTCCTGACTGTTTTTTTTTTTCCACCCCGTTCCCCGCTCCTCCAGAGGAATCCGCAGCCGAGCGGCGTTTTCAGCGGCCTGATGTTCCAAGCTTCCAATGGAAAAGGGGGGAAAAGACAGTATTTGTCCCCAGCGAAGGCTCCACGACCACAAGTCATGGTTCAAACAAGGAGGTCGGGTTAAAGGAATTAATTAAGGCCTTTCCATTTCTCTGATCCCAAAATACACCAAAATTGGGATGTGTTGGGACCAAGGGATGGGAAAGAGAGGGATAACCACTGGAATGACAAGTGTCAAGCCTGTTGTCCATCTGCTTTAGATGTCTCCAGTCAAGGAGAATTTATGGAGATCCTACACAGGGAGGGAAAGAACCAGAGTGGAAAACTGAAATAGGGAAAAAAAGGGAGAAATGGCAAAAATTGGGATGTGTTGAGGCTGTGGGATGGGAAAGAGGGGGAGGACACAGTTGGAACGATGAGTGTTGGGCATCAATCCCATTGCTGCCCATCATCTTCCACTGGCCCAAGGGAGGGATAATTCATGGAAATCCATGGAAACGAACAGGGTTTGACCCAAGAAATGCCAGGCAGGTGCTCAGCTCCACTTCCCGTCGCTCCAACTTGGGAATGTCCACAGCAGGGTCATCCCGTTTTCCCGCTATTTTTTGCCATCCACTATACTCATCATTCCAACAGTGTCCTTCCCCTCCTTCCCATCCCTTGGACCCAACACATCCCAATTTTTGCCATTTCTCTCTTTTTTTGGTCATTTCAGTTTTCCATCCTGGTTCTTTCCCTCTCTGTGTAAGATTTCCATAAATTCTCCTTGACTTGGGACATCTGAAGCAGATGGACAACAACGGGCTTGACACTTGTCATTCCAGCGCTGATCCTTCTCTTGCCCATCCCTTGGCCCCAACACATCTCAGTTTTTGCCATTTCTCCCTTTTTTTCCCCTATTTAATTTTTCCACCCTGGTTCTTTCCCTCCCTATGTAGGATTTCCATAAATTCTCCTTGATTTGGGACACAGGAAGCAGATGGACAACAACGGGCTCAACACTCGTCGTTCCAACAATGTCCTCCCACTCAGCCTCTTCCCACACAACCTCAGCCCTCTGGAAAAGGCTTCCTTGAGCCACTCCAGCTCCTTTAAGGGTTCCCATTATCCCTCTTTGGGAAGAGCCGAGCGATTCATTTCCTGAGTCCCCTCTCGGTTTTTCTTGCTGAAGCCAAAGTTTCGAGGCCGCGCTCCGGGAAATTTATTTCCTTAATTATTATTCATTTAAGAGGGTTCCGCGGATTCCGAGGATCAGCACTCGGAGCTGCCGGGGGTAATTTATTTCCCTCGTCGGAGAGAAACAAGCCCTCGCTCCGGAAAAGGTACTGGCAAAAAAAAAGGGATGAGCTGCTCATTGGATTTTCCCTGTTTTCTTGCCCGGTCGCCCCCCGTGTCCCAGGAATGGGGTGGGTGGTCCTGAGGGTTTTATTAATGAAGAAACCTCAATTAATGAGCTCCAGGTTCCATGTTCTGTCAGCAGATGATGCGAAGGAGCCTGGAGTAAGATCCGATCCCTGAAATTCCGGAGTTGAGGGATCGGGGGGTCGAAAGGGGGGAAGGGATTGAGGAATCCCAAAGCCAAGGGATTGACATTGGAGGGTCAAAGGGTTGAGATCAAGAGGGATAAGGCAGAGCAATCCCAAAATCATGGGATTGAGTGTGGAAAGGGTTAAGGGATTGAGCTCAAAGGGGATAAGGGATTGAGGAATCCCAAAACCAAGGGATTGAGACTGAAGGGACCAAGGGATCCCACAATCCCAAAGACAAGGCACTGAGACTGAGGGGGCCAAGGAATTGAGCTCAAAAGGGGTAAGAGATTGAGGAATCCCAAAGCCAAGGGATTGCAATTGAAGGGGCCAAGGAATTGAGGAATCCCAAAACTATGGGATCGACTGTAAAGGAGTCAGGAGATTGAGGAATCCCAAAACCAAACTCAGGAAGGGCCAAGGATTGAGCTCAAAGGGGTTAAAGGATTGAGTAATCCTAAAAACAAGGGACTGAGACTGAAGGGGCCAAGAGATCCCAAAATCCTAAAGACAAGGCACTGAGATTGAAGAACCAAGGAATTGAGCTCAAAAGGGGTAAGGGATTGAGGAATCCCAAAACCATGGGATTGACTGTAAAGGGGTCAAAGGATAGACAAATCCCAAAAACAAGGGATTGACCCCAGAAGGGACCAAGGGATTGATCTCAAAGGAGTCAAGGGATTGAGCAATCCCAAAAAGAAGGGATTGAGATTGAAGGGGTCAAGGGATCCCACAATCCCAAAGACAAGGCACTGAGACTGAGGGAGCAGGGAATTGCGTTCAAAAAGGATTGAGGAATCCCAAAACCATGGGATAGACTGTAAAGGGGTCGAGGGATTGAGAAATCCCAAAACCGAGGGATTGAGAAATCCCAAAACCAAGGGATTGAGATTGGAGGGCCAAAGGATTGAGCTCAAGAGGGGTAAGGCAGAGCAATCCCAAACCCATGGGATTTACTCTGGAGGGATTAAGGAATTGAGCTCAAAGGGGATAAGGGATTGAGGAATCACAAAACCAAGGGATTGAGACTGAAGGGGCCAAGGGATCCCACAATCCCAAAGACAAGGCAATGAGATTGAGGGAGTCAAGGAATTGAGCTCAAAAAGGGCAAAGGATTGAGGAATCCCAAAACCATGGGATTGACTGTAAAGGAGTCAAGGGTTTGAGAAATTCCAAAATTAAACTCAAAAAGTGCCAAAGATTGAGCTCAAAGGGGTTAAGGGATGGAGAAATCCCAAAACCAAGGGAGTGAGACTGGAGGGGCCAAGGGATCCCACAATCCCAAAGACAAGGGACTGAGACTGAGGGAGCCATGGAATTGAGCTCAAAGGGGGTAAGGGATTGAGGAATCCCAAAACCATGGGACTGACTGTAAAGGAGTCAAGGGTTTGAGAAATCCCAAAAACAAGGGACTGACCCCAAAAGGGACCAAGGGATTGATCTCGAAGGAGTCAAGGGATAGAAGATCCCTAAACAAGGGACTGACCCCAAAAGGGGTCAAGGGATTGATCTCAGAGGAGTCAAGGGATAGAGAAATACCAAAAACAAGGGATTGAGATTGAAGGGGCCAAGGGATCCCACAATCCCAAAGACAATCCCTGAGATTGAAGGGGCCATGGAATTGAGTTTAAAAAGGGTAAGAGACTGAGGAATCCCAAAGAAAAGGGATTGGGTTTCAAAGGAATAAGGGATTGAGGAATCCCAGAGAAAAGGGATTGCAATTGAAGGGGCCAAGGGATTGAGGAATCCCAAAACCAAACTCAGGAAGGGCTAAGGATTGAGCTCAAAGGGGTTAAGGGATGGAGCAATCCCAAAACCAAGGGAGTGAGACTGAAGGGGTCAAGGGATCTCACAATCCCAAAACCCAGGTACTGAGATTGAAGGGGCCATGGAATTGAGTTCAAAAAAGTAAGGGATTGAGGAATCCCAAAGAAAAGGGTTTGGGTTTCAAAGGAATAAGGGACTGAGGAATCCCAAAGCCAAGGGATTGCCACTGAAGGGGGAAAAGGGATAGAGGAATCCCAAACCCATGGGATTGATTGTAAAGGAGTCAAGGGATAGACAAATCCCAAAAACAAGGGACTGATCCCAAAAGGGGCCAACGGATTGATCTCAAAGGAGTCAAGGGATTGAGCAATCCCAAAACCAAGAGATTGAGATTGAAGTGGCCAAGGGATCCCACAATCCCAAAGACAAGGCAATGAGCTTGAAGTGCACATGGAATTGAGCTCAAAAGGGGTAAGAGATTGAGGAATCCCAAAACTATGGGATCGACTGTAAAGGAGTCAAGGGATTGAGAAAATCCCAAAACCAAACTCAGGAAGGGCCAAGGATTGAGCTCAAAGGGGTTAAGGGATGGAGAAATCCCAAAACCAAGGGAGTGAGACTGAAGGGGCCAAGGGATCCCACAATCCCATAGACAAGGCACTGAGATTGAAGGGGCCATGGAATTGAGCTCAAAGGGGGTAAGGGATTGAGGAATCCCAAAACCATGGGACTGACTGTAAAGGAGTCCAGGGATAGAGAAATCCCAAAAACAAGGGATTGACCCCAAAAGGGGCCAAAGAATTGAGCTCAAGAGGATAAGGGATTGAGGAATCCCAAAAACAAGGGATTGAGATTGAAGGGGTCAAGGGATCCCAAAATCCCAAAGACAAGGCACTGAGATTGAAGGGCCAAGGAATTGAGCTCAAAGGGGTAAGGGATCAAGGAATCCCAAAACCATGGGATTGACTGAAAAGGGGTCAAGGGATTCCACAATCCCAAAGCCAAGGGACTGAGCTCAAAAGGGGCCAAGGGATTGACATGGGTTGGCTCCAGAGAGCTTAAACCTCTACCTTTGGGAGCCCAACAATCCAAGGCTCTGGATCCAACAGTCATGGATCAAAATTGGAAACCCCAATAAACAAAATCCTGGGGTCGGTTCTCACCTTCACCTCCCCAAACCCACCAGCCTTTCTCCCACCAAGCACCTCCCAAGAGCTCAAATCCTCCCTGGAGGATGAGGAAAATCACACAGGGGAGGATTTGCCCACGGAAAAAAGCAACCTGGACGCTTGGAAAACCCCTTGGAGTGAGCCCCAGGTGCAATTCCTGCCTCCAGAGCCGTTCCAAGATTGGGGTCAGGGCCTGTTTCCGGACAACATCCAGCCTTAAATTGGTTTCTGTTGCTTCCAATCTTGTATTTTCCCTTCTGTTTTTCCTCGTGAAACATTACATTGCCCAGCACCTCTTGCTTCCTTCCCGGATTTCATGGAAATTCCTCGAGTGTCTGAATAACTCTTCAGCAGGAAGGAAGGAAGGGAAGGTTCCTTGGGAGCTGGAAAACCCGATTATTCCGCTTGTTTAATTAACTTCCACCCCACTGCCTGTTTCCTAACGCTTCTGCAAAGGGAAAAAAAAATATATCCTTGCTGAAATGTCATTTATCCTGAAGGAAAAGGGCTTTTCCATGTGGGATTCCGCATCTTTGTCCTGCGCTGGGATGAGGGTGACTGTTGGAGCTCTGTTTTGAGACTTCTCCATCCTCGATGGAGCTACAAATTAGGCCAAATCCAAGATCCCAATCCAGCGCTTTGTGTTAATCCTGCGTTTCGCTTGCGGAGTTCCGTGGAATTCCTTTGGAAGAGGATCCACAGATGTGACGAGAGCACAGTTCTCAGTTCTCAGCAGCTGCCCCGAAACACGGATTGCTCCAGGTTTTTATACCCAAAACATCCCCCAAAAATTATTCCTGGAATGACAGTGACACTTCCCTTGTTCCTAAATTGAGTGTTTTCCATGTCTCTCCACCCTCGACGAAGGAAGTCATGGAAAAACCACGGCAAACTCCCGCTCTTCCCATTGCTCCAGGAGACGGATGAGATGCTCCATCGCTCCTGGGAATCTCAGGATTGAATCCAGGGGTGCAGGAAGTGCATTCCCAGGACCAAATTTTAACTCGTCGCCGGCATCCATCAATAAATTCCTCGATGGGAATGATGATGGATCAACCAAGTTGAACGAAGCTCAACGGAAAGTTGGGAGCTGTGCTGGAATTCCGTCTTTTAGGGTTATCTGCACAATGTTCCTCCCAAATTTTTTGGTCAATACTGACCAGAGTTTGAAGAGCATCTCCAACCTTGTGATGCCATTTGAAGTCACTCAAGGCTTCGCTCAGGTTCTAAGAAGAACCGAGTTTAATGGCGCAGATCTACGAGCATGAACTAAGCCCGGCTTAAGAAAAACATCAATTTTCTTAAACTTCCCATCTCTTTAACATTATGTCCCCTTTGGTGCTCCTGCAAAGCAGGAACAGCTCCTGGCACCCACAGGATGCCCGTCCCCTTGGCATCCGTTCCCTTGGCATCCGCTCTCCTACGAGGCCGGAGGATGAGCAGCAACACCAAGGGCTGGGAATAAACGGCTCAAAAACTTCACTCCATGGATTCTGGGATGGGAACTGGGACAAATCCTACTGCTCACCTGCTCTGCTGGGGGTTTTGGTGCCCAGATCCCTGCTCCTGACGGGGGTGCTGGAGGTTTTGGAGAGTTTGTTGGCCGACACTCGGTACAGGACGCCGCCGATGCAGCGGAAGCCTTTGCTCCTCCACCGCGGTGGCACCAGCTGGGATTTGGCACCTTGGGGTGATGGTCGGGTTTGGTTCAACAACAGGGACCTGCAGGAGAGTAAGATAGTCAAGGGGAGCCCAAATTAGGGGGAATATCCCAAAAAAGTGCTGCTCTGTGAGCAAACCCTCAGATCAGGATGGTTTGGGTCGGAAGGGACCTTCCAGGTCATCTCATTCTGACCCCACTGCCAAGGCCAGGGACACCTTCCACTAGAATGGAGGGGATGTACGGAAAAGCCAGGGGGGAAAAGCTCTGATTCCAAGTCATTTACACCAAAAAACTCAACCTTCAAGGACTCTGCCACTTTTCCCTCTCTTGGCTTGCAGCCCCAGCCCCAGGGAAATGTGGATTTTATCCCATGATGGAATCAGCAACGTGGGATCTTCCCTGAGCTGAACCAAGTTTTATGGAGCTCTACAAGCTTTGATATCCCTGGAAGTGCTCAAAGCCAGGTTGGATGGGACTTTGAGCCACCTGGTCTAGGGGGTGACATCCCTGCCCACAGCAGGGGTTTGGAAGGAGATGGTCTTTAAGGCCCCTTCTGACCCAAAGCATTCCATGATTTTATGATCCCTGCATGGGACAAGTCACCCAAGACCATTCCCATCTCCATCTATCACCTGCAGGAGATGCTGGGACACAAGTGGGATTCAGTGGGTGGCGTTGGGAACCTGTTCCCACCTTCCCACCTTTCCCTACATCCACAAATCCCGTAACGAGGTAGCAGGACGGCAATGAGTCGGGAGCCATAATCCAGGGCATAAGGAGCCCAAAATAATCCCATAACATTATCCTGAAGGATCAATAAACTCTGAAGTGGCACCTTAGGGATAAATACCATGGAATCATCATGGAAAAGACCTCTGAGATCATTGAGTCCAACCTGTGCCTCATCCCCACCTTGTCCCCCAGCCCGGAGCACCAAGTGCCACATCCAGTCCTTCCTTGGACACCTCCAGGGATGGGGATTCCACCACCTCCCTGGGCAGCCCATTCCAACATTTAACAACCCTTTCCATGAAGAAATTCCTACTCACGTCCCACCTGAACCTCTCCTGTCTTGCTAAAGATCCCAGAGGGACCATTTGTCCCTTTACCACCCAAAACCCACCCAGTCCATGACCCGACACCTCCTGCACCGCCCGCCCCACCCCAGAGCCTTCCCGGCTTTTCCCTCCATCCCCCGTTATCCAAACACAGCCGAATCCAATCTCCTCCGACATCAGCCGCCTTCCTCATTTAGTGCTAATCCAAACAGTAATTTGTTTATGCAAATTGGAGCTCTAATTTCGCATTAAGCCCAAACTATGCCCGTAATGCTATTAGCGGAACGTCCATAAAACCGCGCATTAGCCGGAGAAGATCCGTAAATTAAGATCCAACCCCCATCCGAGCAGCGGGATGCAAACCCCGGAGAGCGTCTCCTTGAAACGAACGCCTGCTCCCGAGGAAAGGAGAGCTGGAAAAACGGAATGGTTACAATTCCTAAGGCTCGCCCTGACAGCCCCTTCATTCCCGAAGGTTGTTGTTGCACCGGGGAAGCGCTGCCGGGTTTTTTGGGGGAAGGGGATTGGATAAAGGAGAGGCTGCCCTTGCTTTCCAGTTTTCCCGGGGTTTGCTCCTCGTGGAATAGCTCCAGAGAGGAGCATCAAGTCCTGGGAATCCATAAAGAGCCACAGGGGTGGCACCTTTGGGTGAAGGTGTTGATGGCACAAAGGACATTTGGGTCACCCTTGGACCACCCAGAATTTCATGGAAAACCTTGGAAAAGCCAAGGTTTCATCCAGCGTTGGATGTAGGATCTGGCGAAAGGTCTCGTGGCTTTATCAGCAACCAAATGTGGGCAATAAAAATGATATCAAATGATATCAAATATCCAAGGGCCGGCAGGGCACTGGAGAGAATTTTCCTGGAGAGCATCTCCTTTGAAGGAACGTTTGCTCCCAAGGAAAGGAGAGCTGGAAAATGGAATGGTTACAATTCCTAAGGCTCGCCCTGACAGCCCATTCATTCCCAAGGGTTGTTGTTCCACCGACTACCGAGCTCAGGGAAGCGCTGCCGGGTTTTTTGGGGGAAGGGGATTGGATAAAGGAGAAGCTGCCCTTGCTTTCCAGTTTTCCCAGGGTTTGTTCCTCCTGGAATAGCTCCAGAGAGGAGCATCAGGTCTTGGGAATCCACAAAGATCCCATGTCGTTGGGTGAAGGTGTCGGTGGCACAAGGGACACTTGGGTCACCCTTGGACCACCCAGAACCTCATGGAAAATCTTGGAAAATCCAGCATTGGATGCAGGACCTGGCGAAAGGTCTCGTGGCTTTATCAGTGACCAAAGCTGGGCAATAAAAATGATATCAAATGATATCAAATATCCAAGGGCTGGCAGGGCAAGGGAGGGGATTCTTGCCCCCTGCTCTGCTCTCCAGAGATCCCACCTGGAATTCTGCCTCCAGCTCTGGGATCCTCAGCACAGGAGAGACATGGAGCTGCTGGAGCGAGTCCAGAGGAGACCATGGAGATGCTCTGAGGGCTGGAGAACCTCTGGAGCCAGGCTAGGAATGCTGGGTATGTCCAACTTGGAGAAGGGAAGGATCCAGCTTGGAGAAGGGAGACCTTCTCCAAGGAGAGCTGGAGAGGGAATTTGGAAAAGGGATGGAGGGACAGGACACAGGGAATGGTTTCCCACTGCCAGAGGGTTAGATAGGATATTGGGAAGGAATTCTTGGCTGGGAAGGTGGGGAGGGGTTGGGATGGAATTCCCAGAGAAGCTGTGGCTGCCCCTGAATCCCTGGAAGCGTCCAAGGCCAGGTTGGATCACCCTGGGATAGTGGGAGGTGTCCCTGCCCATCCACAGGGTCTCCAGTGCCGATGGCTTTTGGGATCCTGAACGACATCAGTCCCTTCCAAGAGGCTCCGGAAAATCTTCTAATTCCGTAAGTACTGTCCATAAATTATCTCTGGATCACACACAGAGATACAAACACACATCTCTCCCCACACAGAGACACAAATTATTGAATATATTGAATATATACCCCGAGTCCACACATTGAAATACGAGATCTGTGTATTCCATAGAATAATAAATGGAGATTGTTTTATACATAAATCTATATATTATTATCTGTATTCTCCAGGCCTTGTATCTATCATTATCTATATATTATAGATTTTATTCAATGTATGCAATGAATACATAGATTGAATGTTATATATATACATAAAATATAGAATTTTTTATATATATATAAAGTATATATATATATATGAAGTATATATGTTAAATATATGTATAGTAAATATAAATATATATATATATCTTATTATCTAGAAATATTCAACATATATACTTAATGATATCCAGAGATAAATTATGAGATATATTTACATTTATTATATTTATTATATTTACTATGCTTATTATATTATTATCTGTATTCTCCAGGCCTTGTATCTATCAATTATCTCTAGATTTTATTCAATGTATGCAATATATATATCGAGTCTTATATATATATACATAAAATACATATAAAAAATATATATATATAAAGTACATATATATATATAAAGTATATATATATAAAGCACATATATATAAGTATATATAGAGTGTATATGTAAAAATATATATACATATATACATCCTATTATCTAGAAATATTCAACATATGTATAACAATATTATAATATTATTATAATACATAATATACTTAATAATATCCAGACATAAATTATGAGATATGAAGCTTGGATTGTATTTTTATTCTTAGTATTTTATATTATTGATAATATTACTGAATATAGAGAATATATATTCAATTACATATATATATTCAAATAATCTTATATATATATACATAAAATACATATATAAAGTATATATATAAAGTATATAAACACATAAAGTATATATATATAAATACATAAAGTATATATATATAAAGTATATATATTTATTCAATTAGGTATATATATTCAGTTAATCTTATATATATATACATAAAATACATATTAAAAGCATATATATACATAAGGTATATATATAAAGTATATACATATTAAGTATATATATATATAGTGTGTATATATATAAATATACATATATATATCCTATTATCTAGAAATATTCAACATATATACTTAATTATATGCAGAGATAAATTATGAGATATGAGACCTGGATTGTGTTTTTATTCTTAGTATTTTATATTATTGATAATATATAATATAGAGAGAGTATATATTCAATTATGTATATTCATATATATATGTATATTCATATATATATATGTATGTATATATATATAGGTGATAGATGTAATATATAGATATTTTCCATATATGTCATATTTTTCTTAAGTCTATTGGAAGGGGAGGAGAATAAACTATATAGATATTAATGGATTATATACAGACATGTATCTGATATATCTATAAGATGTATATCTATATTTAAGTATATCTATATTTAAGTATATATCTATATTTAAGTATATATATCTATAGATACAACATATTGTATCTATAGAGTTATACCTATATATTAAATATAAATATATCTGTATATATTAATCCACCTCTATTATCTTTAATATAATAAAACCTATATAAATATCTTCATAAATATATTCATATCTATTTTATATATATAAATATATAATAGATATTTTATATATATGTATTATATATCTATACATTATATAGATATTTATATATTTACTTATATAATTTACAATATATTTAATAAATACATAATGTATCATAATATATATTTACATATATTACATATTTAAATATATATTTTAATATATTTATTTTATATATTTATATCTATATTTTATATATCTATATTTTATAAATTTAAATATGAATTCTCTACAGATATCTATACAGACAAGTCTTTCTATCTCCACACACAGCTCCATCTATACCTCTATAAATATATATCTACACGTATTATCCAGAGCTAATAAATCAAGATATTTGGAATACAATTTTTTATATGTGCATTGATATGATTGACATCCTCCTGCTCCAGCCCAGCTCCTCCCCTGGAAACCCTCCTTCCTAAAAATTCAACTTTCATGGGATTATTCCCCCAACTGAGATGAGAGGAGTCCCAAAACCCACCTCAACCCCCTCCCCAGGAGCCTTTGTTATTTATATTTATATTTATATTTATATTTATATTTATATTTATATTTATATTTATATTTATATTTATATTTATATATGTTTATATTTATTTTTATTTTATTTTTATTTTATTTTTAATTTTAAATTTATATTTATTTTATTTTTAATTTTATATTTCTATCTATATTTAGTTTTATATATATATATTTTTACACTTAATTTTATATTTATTTTTTATTTATATGTTTATGTTTATTTTTATTTTTAAATTTATTTTTAATTTTATTTTTGTTTTTATAGTTATATTTATCTTCTTTTAATCCCACAGGTTTCCTCTTCCACCCTTCCTTTTCCAGAGCAATTTTAAGCTTGGAAGACTCAGCCTGGGGCTGGTGGGACCCCCCCCCTCTTGCCTACAGATGTTCATCCCATCTTGGGGTTTTTTTCCCCATGGAAAACCATCGGGAGAGGAGAAACACCGGGACGCTTCCGGGGGGATTTCGGCACGTGTTGGGTCCAGATTTAACCACATCTTAGAGATACAAACTATTAGTAATTAGAATATTTTTTATAGTTATTATTTATTGTTTTAGGTGGAATATTCATAATAATTATTGTGTTTGTTATTAATTTATTCTATTTGCATTTATTATTATATAATATTATTAGGTATATTATTATATATTTATTCATTATATATTTACATATATATTTCTATATACTACATATTTATTTATATATTTACATTTATTATATTTATTATATTTACTATGTTTATTATACTATATCATATATTATAATGTTTATTGTGTATAATGTATTATATTCTTATACATTATATTTATAATATTATCTTTGTTATGTTTACTAGAACTGTTGTTATATTTATTACATATAATATATATTATAACTATACTATTACATATTATTTATAATATTTATTATACTAGGTATAGTATTCTAATATTTATTTTATTTATTCTGTTTATTGTATTTATTATATTTACTGTATTTATTATATTTATTATATTCGTTATATGAAATTCCACTATATATTAAAATATTTATTGTCTATAATATATTTTTATATATTATATTTATACTGTCTGTTATGTTTGTTATAACTGTTACATCTATTATATTTATATATAATCATAATATTAAAATATAACTATAATATATATTTTTATAATATTTATAAAATTATTATTATATTAGGAGGAGTATTCATAATAGTTATTGTATTTATTATATTTACTATATTTACTATATTTATTATATCACATTATCCTATACATATTAAAATATTTACTCTGTAGAATGTATTATATTCTTATATATTATATTTATATTATCTTTGTTCTGTTTATTAGGACTGTTATTATATTTATTATATATCACAATATAATAATAATATCATATTATAAGAATATAATATTATGACTATAATATATTTTATTTATAATATTTACTATACTATTATTTATTCATAATAATTATTGTATTTATTATGCTTATTATATTTATTATGTTTACTATATTTATTACATTAAATCACATTACACTACATTATACTAAAGTATTTATTCTGTAAAATGTATTATATTCTTATATATTATATTTATGTAATCTTTGTTATGTTTACTATAACTGTTATTATATCTATTGTATATTATATATACCAATATTTTATTATTATATTATTATTATATTATCTATAATATTATATTTATTATATTATATATTACATTATATTATATATATATTTACATTATATATTTATATTATATATTACATATATTAAATATACATATATATAATACATTATGTGTTATATATATTACTTATTTTTTTATTTACAGAAGCCCAAAGACATTTAAAATTAAAGGAAAACCACCTTTTTTTTTATGGAAAAATCCTGCCCACACCAAAGAGCAAGGAGGGACCTCAGCTTCCCAACATTCCCCTGTCGGAAAACCACCTTTCCCTCCAAATCCAAGCTGTTGCTCCCAAGTTGTGTGGCCTCAACACCACCCCCTCCCCACCAGCTCCGGAGCTTTTCCTCCATGGAATTGTCTCCCTCGGAAAGGGAGACCGGAGGGACAAAGGAGGATCAAATTAAGGAGATAAGAGCGGGGCCCAAGCACCTGGAGAATAAACCGACCCCTCAACACGAGGGGGGTTTGTAATTCCCTAATTCCCTAATTCCCTCTCCCGTGGATCTAAAGAGTCTCCCGGCCCTTCCCGGCTCCTGCAGGAAATTTCATTAATGCCGGAAAATAGGGAAGGAATTAAGCGTGGATAATGAAGGGTGGGCTGTGAACGGCACCTTGACTTTGGAGCCTTTGTAAGGGGAGCCACGGACTCTTCCCTTCAAATCCATCTCTAATCCATTGGAAATACTCCAGCAAATTATCTCCCACCCTCAGCCCCCACTGGAAAACCGAGTCCCAACGGAAGTGACAGCGCTCCCGAATTTATCCCCCTAACCTTGGCTGCACGGGGGTGAGGATTGTGTCTCTCTCTTGCTCCCTACAGGAAGAGACCTTTTTAATGGGAAAAAAGGGTTGGAGGGAGGTTGGAAAAATGTTTAAAAACGGCGGCGGAGCCATCAGAGGTTGGACGGAATGGGAAAATCGGAGTCCGGCGCTAAAAGTGTTGCAAAGGGAGGTCCTGGGATTGTAAAACACTCAAGGTCAAGCTGGGAGAGATAGGAATGTTCAGCCTGGAGAAGGGAAGGATCCAGGGAGACCTGAGAGCCCCTTCCAGGGCCTAAAGGGGCTCCAGGAGAGCTGGAGAAGGACTTGGAACAAGGTATGGAGGGACAGGACACAGGGAACGGCTTCCCAGGGTTAGATGGGATATTAGGAAGGAATTATTCCCTGTGAGGGTGGAGAGGGGCTGGGATGGAATTCTCAGAGTAGCTGTGGCTGCCCCTGGATCCCTGGAAGTGTCCAAGGCCGTGGTGGAGCAACCTGGGATAGTGGGAGGTGTCCCTGCCCATGGTAGGGGGTTGGAATTCCATGATCCTAAAGGTCCCTTCCAACCCAAATCATTCCATGGTTCTGCAGGATGAGGTTTGGGCTCTTCCATGGGATCCCTTGAAGCAGCAACTTTCCCTGGGAGAACATTCCATGCTGGTGCTTTGCAGACGCTCGCGGCGACCACGTCTGGTTTCTCTTTCCCAGGATTAAACACCGGCCTGCCACATCCTTTGTGGAATTCCAGAAGGATTTAGGTTGGAAAAGCCCTCTAAGATCATGGAATTCATCTGTAACCCTGCACTGCCAAGGCCATCACTGCCCATGTCCCCAAGTGCCACATCCACACGGCTTCTAAATCCCTCCAGGCATGGTGATTCCACCCTGGGCAGCTGTGCCAGGGCTGGACAACCCTTTCCAGGAAGGAATTTTCTCTAATATCCAACTTAAACCTCCCCTGGCACAACTTGAGGCCTCTCACCCTGTCCCTTGTTCCCTGGGAGCAGAGCCCGATCCCACTCGGTTCCACCCTCCTGTCCCCCTGGATTCCCCCCCTTGAGCCTCCTTTTCTCCAGGATGAGCCCCCCCAGCTCCCTCAGCTGCTCCTGCTGCTCCAGACCCTTCCCAGCTCCATTCCCTTCCCAGGACAGGCTCCAGCCCTTCAACATCCTGTGCCTGGAGATCCCAAAACCTCCCCCCGGACTGGAGGTGCCTCAGTGGTGCCAGCACAGGGGAACGGTCGCTTCCCTGGTCCCAAAATTCCTCCAGTCTTCCCTCCTCAACCAACTTCATGCTTCTTTGAAGCTGGAAAAGCTGATTCCTTCCTCTGAATCTTCCCGGAGGAAAATCCCTTAGGAAATGGGAATGTTGCTTCCAACAGACTGATGAACCCAAAGCACAAACGGGAGCAAAGGCAGCAGATGCCAAATCCACGCCCTTTGCTCGCCTCCAAAGCTGCTCAGAATGGCACAAACCCACCAAAACCTCAGCCAGCAGCTGGAAAAACACGATCCCTCTTAAATTAATCCATGAAAAAGTAAAACCAACCCCGGAATATTCCCAAGCTAAGACGGGTGAGCGACGGAGAGCAACAAGTCCTTGGGTTTAACACCCCGGGGATAATCTGATCCTAAAAACCCTGCCTGAATCCCTTCAAAACCTCACCTATGTTGGAAACATAAAATTCTGGGAGTATTTGATGCCTGGAATAAACGAAATCCAACTCCAAGAGTAGAGGGGGAACATCCCGACGACGTTTGAGCCGGATGAAGCCGAGAGGATTTCCCGGCGCTGAGGGCGATACAAGCGGCTCTTAAAGGTCGTTTTTTCTTTTCCTCCTGGTGAATCTTCTTTAGGTTCAGCTTAAGAGTTATTTCATTTTATTTCTTTTTTTTTTTTTGTGGAAGTAATCCTTACATATAGTAAGAAATCACATTTGCATGCTGGCATTTGAATCCCGAGGAAAGAGCGTCGGGAATCGCCGGCAGGGAACAGGCAATGCAAAATCCTGAGCTGGGAGAAATACTTCCACAAAAATCCTGTTATTTAGGATTAAAAGTGCTCCTCAAACCCACCAGGAACTCTCTGAGGTGCTGCACAACTTCCCCTCGGAAGCTGCTCCGATATCCTGGAATGTCTCTCTCTCCTCACCCACCTGAGGATCCCAAAAACCCACAGGAAAGAGCAAGTCATTCCATTAAAATGATTTATGGGGTTTTTATCAATGTTAGAGAGCTTTCCTCTTAAAATAAAAAGGTCAGATCTCACATAAACACTTAACAGGACTCAATTTACTTAAAGAACCTGATTGGGATTATTGGAATAATTGAATTGGCTGATTATGATATTGGAGGTTGAAAAAAAGGGATTGGAAATGGAAAAAACGGGAAGGAATGTGCCTTTTCCCAACACACAACCATAAAAATGGGGAATCCATTAGTTTTAAATCCACGGTGACCAGCGAAAACCCCGTTAATTTACCCCCAAACAATTCCCTCCATTCTATAATTAGCTCTAATCATGAAACAAACACTTTAAAAAAAAAACAAACCCAAACCTATTTTAATTTGGTTCAATGGACTATGAATTTCCATTCAAATGCAGCTTAATGTGTAATCTCAAGGACAAAAAAAAAAAAAATAAATAAATAAATAAATAATAATCCAGCCTGGATCTCATTTAGTTTTCAAAACCTGGGAAAAATGATGAATCTCAATGAGCACCTTTTAAGCTCCTTAATTACCTAAAATAAAGCTGCCCCTTCCCAACAAATCCCCCCGGGCTTGGGAAAGGAAAATAGTTGCAAAATGTAGGATAACATCACTTCCCCAATTTCCACATCCCACAGGATGCCTCTTTCCCAAATCCTTGGGCAGGTTGGAGAATTTTCTCCTCCAAGAATTCCACTTGGAATTCCACCCAGGTATGAAAATAAGATCCTGAACTTCTCGCGGAGGCTCCTCAAAGGGCTGGAAAACCTTCCCCTAAACTGAGAGGGAACATTTCATGGAATCATAGAATGGTTTGGGTGGGAAGGGAGTGGAAAGATGGAATGGAATGGAATTCCAAACCCCTGCCACAAGCAGGGACACCACCCACTATCCCAGGGTGATCCAGCCTGGCCCTGGACATTCCCAGGGATGGGGCAGCCACAGCTTCTCTGGGAATTCCATTCCAGACCCTCCCTACCCTCCCAGCCAGGAATTCCTTCCCAATATCCCATTTAACCCTGGGAAGCCATTCCCTGTGTGCTGTCCCTCCATCCCTTGTCCCCAGTCCCTCTTCAGCTCTCCTGGAGCCCCTTTAGGCCCTGGAAGGGGCTCCAAGGTCTCCCTGGATCCTTCCCTTCTCCAGGTGAACATTCCCAGCTCTCCCAACCTGTCTCCAGCCCTTGGAGCATCTCCATGGCCTCCTCTGGAATTACTCCAGCAGCTCCACATCCCGCTGATGTTGGGAATCCGCAGTTGGATCCTGTGATTCCCTGAGGTCTCCAACACCTCCTCTCTCAGCACAGGAAGTCGCATTTTGTTGGATTTATTTTCCAATTCCCATAAAATTGTGTTTGGGGCTTGGGAAGAACAGGAGAAGTGTCTTGGATCGTTGTCTGTCCCTGTAAAGCCCTGGGATGTAGCAGGAATGGAAGATGAGCTCAGCATTCCGGGAAGAAGCACCATCCATGGTATTTTCCTCCCCGTGTTCTCTCCACCTGGAAAACTGCTCTTGGTGATGCAGTAATCCATGGAGTGGATTGGGAATCTGGTGCCTGGATTCCTGCTCCTATTTTCCAGCTCCTCTACTCAGTGTTTTCCCACAGGTTTCCAGCCTTGCCTTTCCCTTGTTTTGCTGGGAAGACTGGCTGTGGGTGGACTGTGCTGGGAAAATCACTCTGGAATCTGTGGTCCCCTCTGGACTCACTCCAGTTGTCCTGGTTACAATCCCTTCCCTCAAGTGCCTCATTATTCCCTCCCCCTGGATCTATTCCCTCAGGAAGCCATTCAGCCCCATTCCTTCCCTTCCATCTCCCGAGTGTCTCCAGGAAAAGCCCCGGCAGAGGCTCCAGGTTGCCCTCAGCAGCTCCACCGGGCTCAGGTGCTCGGTGAGGGTGAATCCATGTGCCAGGGAAAGCTCTGGAATGCTGCCAAGGCCTTCCCAAGCACAGAGGAGATGCCGTTCCCAGTCAGAGGAGCTCGGAGTAGCGGGAGAGCAGAGCTAAATCCCGGCTATTGTTTGGAACCCGATGCATTCCCGAGGGAGACGAGGAGCCTGGATACAAAACCAGCTCCACGTGCCAAGGATGGAGAACAGGGAAAGAATCCACCTCATGACCTCCTGCACTGGAGGACTGGGGAGGGCAGGGATGGAATTGTCCTACAGAGACAGACGGGAGAGAAGGCTGTGGAGCTGCTGGAGCGAGTCCAGAGGAGGTAACAGAGATGCTCCGAGGGCTGGAGAACCTCTGCTCTGGAGCCAGGCTGGGAATGCTGGGAATGTCCAGTCTGGGGAAAAGAAGGATCCAGGGAGACCTGAGAGCCCCTTCCAGGGTCTAAAGGGACTCCAGGAGAGCTGGAGAGGGACTTTGGACTTGGGACAGGACACAGGGAATGGCTTCCCACTGCCAGAGGGTTAGATGGGATATGGGGAAGGAAGCCCACCCTGGGAGGGTGTGAGGCCCTGGCACAGGTTGCCCAGAGGAGCTGTGGCTCCAAGTCCCGTCCAACCTGGCCTTGGACACTTCCAAGGATGGGGCAGCCACAGCTTCTCTGGGAATTCCATCCTAGTCCCTCCCCACCCTCCCAGAGAAGAATTCCTTCCCAATATCCCATCTATCCCTGCTCTCCTTCATTTCAAGGTCATACCTTCAGTTCTCCCCTCAATCCCACATCTCCCTTGGGTTGCTTCAGCTCCTTGTGTTTCAGGTTCTTCCACATCTCTCCTCCAGAGCTTCCAGGAGCTTGGATTCCTGCTCCCCAACTTCCATAAGTTCCCCTTCTGACCCAATCCCAGCCCACATCCAGCTCATAGAACTGGAATCACGGAGGCTTTTCAGTGGGAAAAGACCTCCAAGATCTTGGAATTGTTTATGCTGGGAAAGATCCTTAACATTGTTGAGTCCAACCTGGAGAAAAGGGGGATCAGGGGGGACCTTCTGGGTCTCCACAACTCCCTGAGAGGAGGGGGGAGCCAAGGGGGGTCGGGATCTGCTCCCAGGAGGAAAGGAAACAGCTGTGCCAGGGGAGGGTCAGGTCAGACATCAGGAGGAATTTCCTCATGGAAAGGGTGCTCAGGCACTGGAAGGTTTGGAGTCTCCACCCCTGGAGATGTCCAAGGAAAGCCTGGACGTGGCACATCTGTCACAGGTTGGATCAGTGATCTTGGAGGCCTTTCCCAACCTCAGTGATTCCGGGATTCAGGGATTCTGTTAACTGAAAACTACCAAATCCACCACTAAACCACATCCCCAAGTGCCACATCCACATGGTTTTTAAATCCCTCCAGGAATGCTGACTCCAAGCCTTGACAACCCTTTCCATGGAGAAATTCTCCCTGACATCCAAAACAAACCTCCCCTGGGAGCAACGTGAGGCCGTTTCCCCACGTCCTGTCTGCCCTTTGTGACATCCCAACCCCAAAATCCACCTTCCTCAGCTTCCCTCCACCGACTCCTCCGATCCCACCCACCGAGATCCACGGAAGGATCCTCGGAAACACTTCCAGGAAGTTCGGGCTGTAAAAACGCCTCTCCCCGAAGAGAGAGGAGACAAAAGTCCCCTGGGAGAAGATTTCCCTGGGAGAAGATTCCCCAAGGGAAGCTGTTTCTCAAGGTAGGTCACCCCTGAGCCCAAATTCTCCCCCCTCCGTCAAGGTCCCGTTAAACCGCTTACGGCGGGAGAATGGAATTGCTGACATCCCCTAATACTCGGATTTCCGACGGCGGATCAGTAATTACGCCGGGAAGAGCGGGAACTATTGTCCCATTAATTAGATTCCTCATGCCCCCGTTAGCTCCGGAGACGGGAGGGAGCTCATCCCGGTTTAATTCCGATTGCTGGCACGGACCTAAAAGTGCTCCCACGTGGAATGCATTTTTTGGGAAGTGCCGGGACCTGTGTCCACGTGGGAAAGGGCTTTAAATCCTTAATCCCTCCGAGGCACCTTCCTAGGGAAAGTCCAAGACCTCCCCCTGTCCCGGCACAGACATTCCTTCCCCTGCTCATCCCAGAGGAAATCCCAGAGCTCTGGGTGTGCCCTGGAATATCCCACAGTAAATCCCATCCCAGAGCTCTGGGTGTGCCCCGGAATATCCCAGAGTAAATCCCATCCCAGAGCTCTGGGTGTGATCCGGAATATCCCAGAGTAAATCCCATCCCAGAGCTCAGGATGTGCTCTGAAATATCCCAGAGTAAATCCCATCCCAGAGCTTGGGATGTGCTCTGGAATATCCCAGAGTAAATCCCATCCCAGAGCTCGGGATGTGCTCAAGAATATCCCAGAGCAAATCCCATCCCAGAGCCCTGGGTGTGCTCTGGAATATCCCAGAGCAAATCCCATCCCAGAGCTTGGGATGTGCTCCGAAATATCCCAGAGTAAATCCCATCCCAGAGCTCAGGATGTGCCCCGGAATATTGCAGGAATTCTAATTGCTGGGGATCATTTCAATGCCAAACCCAAAACGGCTTCAGCTTTGAATATTTATCCCAAAAAATCACCCAAATCCCAATGGGGGTTTTTCCCTCCTGCCTACTTTCCCAAAATTGCTTTTTCCAAGGATATTTCCGTTCTAAATCCTCTTTTTCTTGCACAAGAATAACACCCTGATGAGCCGAGACAGTTGATGGATTTTAATTAAAGCCAATATCTCGCACCGGGAGCAGGATTCCATGGAAAAAACTGTGCTCCGGGAACTCCCTGAGCACGGAAAAGGTTAAAAAAAGGGAATTATCCCTTGGAAACCTCCCCCCTCGCCCATGGACACAGCTACAGGGGCTTGGACTAGGGATGGATCCACATCTGTGGAGATGAATACTGAAAATGAAACTTAAAATTCATTAATTAATTAAAATTTAAAATGAAATTTAGCTCCAAAGGCACAGAAATCAGGGCAGAGAAATCAGGATTTTTTTTTTCCCTCGGTTTTCCTGCCTTATAATAAACTTAAGGAATAAACAACAAACCCAGGTTATTTCTCTAAAGAACCTTCAGGGGTCTCTTCCAACCCAAAACATCCAATGATTCTGTGATGTGGGTTTTCCTAAAGCTTTCCCTGCTTTGGGAATTGCCATTCCAGCTCTCATGGAAGCAGTAAAGGAAGAGGATCCACACTTAATCCCGGAATAATGAAGTTGTAATTAGAGAAATATAAAATAAAGAAGTTAAATATACAGGAAAAATTGTAAATGAAGAGATAAATATTAAGATAAATTTATAAGATAAAAGGAACTAAATAAGTTTAGGAATAAATAAAATAATAAATAAAATCAGATAAAGCCCCAAAGCTTCTAAACGGCACCAAGAGGCCCTAAATCAGGGACTGGGGGGGGGGAGCTGGGAAAAAGGGGAGGAATTTATGGGATTTGGAAGGCTCTGAGGTGTAAAACCCACCCATTCCAAATTTTGGCACGCCGGTGCTTTGGGGCAACATCCTCATTTCCAAAGTGTGCCCAAAGCCCAAATAAATCAGGATTCTGCTGGCACCAGACCTGGAGCAGCTCCCAAACTCCCAAAAACCTCCCCAAAATCTCCAGAGAAACAAGAAAACCAGGAAAAACTTCCCAAATAAACCCCAAACCAGCCCCCAGCTGCCACGACCCTCCTCAGGTCAGAGCTTCCGAGGCGACTTCCATGGCATTATCATCCCCCCCCTTCACATTTTTCCATGGAAAAGGGGATGGAAAAGGATTGTTGTGATACCCCAGGGCCACCTTTCCGTGCCCAGGCACATCCCTGGTAAGCAGCCAGGCAAAAATTTGGCACCTCTTGACTCGTGTTCCCACCGAGGGTTTGGCCCTCACGAGGATGTTCGGCCTCCAAATCCATCCCAGAACTCCCGGATATCTCCCTATGGAGCATCTCCACTCCGAGGTGGTTACAGCAAACCCTAAAAACATCACCTTCAGAGCCAAAGCTGGGCTTAAAACCTGACTTAAAGGGAAAAGAAACCACCAAACGGGTGCCCTTCCGACTTTATAAAGCGCCGGCACAAGTGGAGAAAGCAACGGCTGGAAGAGCTGAGACGGATTTTGGAAGAGCTGAGATGGATTTTGGAAGAGTTGAGATGGATTTTGGCACTGAAAAGCTGGAGGAACACATTCCCTGGGTCTCCTGAGGAGCAGGAGAAGCCGTGAAGGTCACCCAGAGAATCAGGGAAGGCACAGTTTCCCCTGGGAACAACAGCACAGACACCTGGAAACCAGGAGCTGAGGGATCTGCCCTGGGTTTTTCAGGAGTTGGGAATCGACCGCCTCACCACATGCAGAGGAGCAAAGCCAGTGTCCTGTTTTCAGCCACATCATCAGGAATTGTCTTACCTCCCTTTCTCCAACCCAAAACAATCGTCTGAGGAATCCACGTGACCACAAAAAAGACCTCGGAGGGGCCAACGGAGGGAAGGAATTAAACCCAGGATTCCCCATCCTGCATCCAGCAAAATCAACAGTAGGACACCAAACCTGATCAGATCAACTCTGGTGTCACCCCAAAAAATGGGAAAGGTGTGAGTTGGGGGTGTTGCTCTTTCTCTGTCCCCAACAGAGACAACCCCAACCCAACAAGGACCAACACCGGCACCATCCCGGCTGGGAAAAGGCTGGGAAGCAGAGGCTGGAGAAGCAGCAGCGGGATGGCTGTAATTTATCCTCTCCTGCCTCTCCTTTATGGCTTTCTTAATTCGGCTCCTGCTACTATTAATGTCGTTAATGTTGAGATTATATCTATTTTCTGGCGTCAGGCAGTGATTTATCCCAGCCATTTTTCCGGTGCCGGCTCCCACGCTGTTAAATCAAGCGAGTTGCCAATTAAGTGCTGACTGGGGAAGTGGTTGGAGTCGTAACAGATATCCAAGAGCAAATTAAACCTGGTGTTTGGGACACGGGAGCGCTGACCCTCGCTGAGCCGGGGGGGAGGGAGGGCAAAACCAACCCCCAAAATGAAGGGAAAACAGAAAAATCACCTCAGACTCAGAGCAGAGAAGAAGGGAATTGACTTTCCCATCACTCAAGATTCAGGGACTTTGGGGACTTTGAGATTCAGGGAATATCACCCAGCAGGGAAATCCAGGATGGGGAGTTCAAGGGTGGTTTTGGAAGCGTCTGTTTTGGAGAGTAAAGGAGGGAGTGGGAGTTCTTGGATCCAAAAGGATTCCAGGACTCCCGGGGTTCATGGGAGACCAGGTCACCTCGAGGTTTGCAGCACAAGAGTCCAACCACCCGCCCAGGGCTGGTTTTTGATGGGAAATCATAAAATCATGGAACATTTTGGGTCGGAAGGGACCTTTAAAGATCACGGAATTCCAATCCCCCTGCCGTGGACAGGGACACCTTCCACTATCCCAGGTTGCTCCAACCTGGCCTGGAACACTTCTAGGGATGGGGCAGCCACAGTTTTTCTGGGCAAACCTCAAATCCCCCTGGATTTCCTGGAGTTCCAAGGTAGGATGTGCCAGGACCAACAACAGCAACCCCAGAGGTTTTCAGGAGAGACACGGAATGGTTCAGTTGGAATGAACTCTGGAAGTCACCTGGTCCAGCCCCCTGCTCCAGCAGGACCACCCAGAGCCAGTTGCCAACCACCATGTCCAGATGATGGCTTCCCACTGCCAGAGGGTTAGATGGGATATTGGGAAGGAATTCTCCCCTGGGAGGGCGGGGAGAAGCTGGGATTGAATTCCCAGAGAAGCTGTGGCTGCCCCATCCCTGGAAGTGTTCAAGGGCAGCTTGGAGCAACCTGGGATAGTAAGAGGTGTCCCTGCCCATGGCAGGGGGTTGGAATTCTATGATCTTTAATATCCCTTCCCACCCAAACCCTTCCATGGGTTTGTTAACTCCTTTAAGGAGGGACATCACACCCCAAAGGCTTGGGAGCTCCTGAGGTTCCCCAGCGCCTCGGTGGGTCTGGTTGGGCTCCATCACCTTGGATACACCTGGATACACCATCACCACCTCCCATTAACCCCAGAGACACCTCCCCATGCCTGGTAGGCTCCAAAATTCCCATGGGGCATCTCCATGGACACCCCCATCTATCAGGAGAACACAACAAGAGCTCAGTCAAGAGGTTCCACCTCCAGCAGGTGACCACCAGAAAACCCCCCCAAAAAAACTGCCCTCCTGCTTCCAGGAAGAGGCAACGACAACCCTGCTGCTCCCCAACCATCGCAAACGCTTCCCTGCATCCCAGATTTTCCTCGGGAACCGTAAGGAAGAGCAACACAGGGTCGTTAATAACAGCCAAGGGTCGTCGCGGTGACAGCTCAGGATAAGTGACCTTTTATGCCCCTTGAATATTCAGCAGGATTAAAGGAATTAAAGAATAAAAAAGGGGGAGGAGAAAGCCAATCCATACATGCAGGGAAATGTCGGAATTCCAGAGATCCCCCTGGGTCGGGTTGTGTCCGTGGCCAGGGATTAAATCGAGGGATGAGAAGGAACAGGTGAGAGGCTGCAGCGTGTCCCGACAGGCAAAAAAAGGGATCTATGGGAAGGGTGGGAGTGATTCCAAACCCTGCCAGCTGCTGAAATTCAATCCAGGGGAAACCCCATCCGGAGCTCCCATCATAAATACTCCACCACCGAGGATGCAATAACGGGATCGTGTTCCCGGGTGGCACAACCGGGGCGGAAGGAAAAGCTCCAGCTTGCTGCCGGGTTTTAGGAAGCATGGAGTGGTTCCCTGGAATATGAGATGAACCAGACTGGGAATGGGATTTACTGTCACTGGGAGAAACCTGGATTCTGCGGTTCCAGAATCCCTGGATTCTGGGAAACCAAAATATTTGGTGCCTCGAAACCTCCCCATGTCCTGGGCTCGTCTCACAGAGTGGGAAGCAGGAAAGGGAGGAATTCTCTCCCTCTGCACTACTCAGGTGAGATCCCACCTGGAATCCTGCATCCAGCTCTGGGGAACAACATCAAGAGGATGTGGAGGTGCTGGAGAAATTCCCGATGAGGCCACGGAGATGCTCCAAAGGCTGGAGCTCCTGTGCTCTGGAGCCAGGCTGGGAATGCTGGGAATGTCCAGCCTGGAGAAGGGAAACTCCAGGGAGACCTGAGAGCCATTTCCAGGGCCTAAAGGAGTCCAGGAGAGCTGAGAGGGACTTGGGACAAGGGATGGAGGGACAGCACACAGGGAATGGCTTCCCACTGCCAGAGGGTTAGATGGGATATTGGGAAGGAATTCCTGGCTGGGAGGGTGGTGAGGGGCTGGGATGGAATTCCCAGAGAAGCTGTGGCTGCCCCATCCCTAGAAGTGTCCAAGGCCAGGTTGGAGCAACCTGGGATAGTGGAAGGTGTCCCTGCCCACGGCAGGGGGTTGGATCTGGATGATCTTTAATATCCCTTCCAACCCAAACCATTGGATTTGATAATTCTCCAAATCAACCAAAAATCCCAAAGGGCACAGAGGGGACTCCAAAGGGACCTGGGTGAACTGGCACCCAACTCATGTCCACGTCCCACAGAAGCTCTGCCTTGTCCCAGAACTTTCCACACTCCAATTAAGTCCAATTAAGTCCTTTCCACTCCAATTAAGCCCTAAAATACCCTCCAGGAATGCTTCGAGCCGGACTTCAGAAACTCCTTATTAATCTCAGTATTAAAATAATACCCATTCATCTGCAGTAAGAGGTGAGCCTGAGGCTACCTGAGGAATATTATCACCCTCAGGTTTTGCATAAAAAAATAAAGGATAAATTCCCTGAATTCAGCAGACAAAAAAATCCACCCTCCCAAAGGGAACCCGCGGTCACCTTCACGGCCACGGGGGATTAACCACGAGCCACCGGGGGAGACGGGGCTGCCCGGCTGGAATTATGCAGGAAACCATAAAAACCTTAAGAAAAAAAATATTGATTATTGCAAAATCAGTTTGCTACCGGTCCTAAAACCGGCCTAGAAGCGGGGATTGAGTAAAGTAAAAGTGGTGTTTAATTATGGGGAGTTTTAGCTCTTCCCTTTTCCGGTTTGAAGGCTCATCCCAGGGGGTTTTTTTTGGGGTATTTTCAGGGAAGTCCACCAAGGGTTGAGTGCTGCGGGAAGCACAAGGTGAAGAACATCTCAGTTACTCCTCTGCTCCTTTAAATCCCATTTTAACACTGATCCAGTGAACCCAGAGCTTCCCAAACTGGAAGATTCCCGAGGCTCCTCCTTGTGTGTTCTTGGTCAAGCTCATCCTTCTCCTCTTCTCCTCCTGAGACCACCTCAAGTGGTTTCTTCCCCACCGATTAACCCCCAAAAAATTGATAATTCTCAACCCTCCAGGTCTGATTTTATTTAGTTTCCCTCAAATCCCACTGGAACATCGCGTGTCCACCCACATCCCACTCCCACCTCAGGACAAACAGGCTGGAGAAGGACTTTGTCCTGATATTTCCATGCCCTCATGTTCTCCTGGTGAGTAGCTCATGCTCCAAAGGGCTCAATTGGAGACCGTGGGGATGGAAAGATCCAAGAATGGGAAGGGAAAGCTCCGGAAAAATCCAACGGGCTCATCCATGGATGGGCAACATCTCCGACCACCAGGAGCCCCACTGGCATCCAAGACCTTTTCCCAAGGATTTTAACCCCATCCCTCAAGGATGGGCTCCAACACCTCCTCACGGTGTCGGAGCAACAGCCTGTGACTTGACTGAGCTGGTTCCATGGGGAATTCTGCCCTGGGAATGTCTGTTATCCATAGGGAGCCCCAAGTGATTAGTCCACAGCTAATGAGACCTCCTGCTAATTACACCCTTCTCCCTCTTCCCAAACCTCTTCTCTTGGAAAACTTGGCATTCAGGCAACAGGAGAAATCCATGGAGGGGATGAACCCGCTCCGTTCATCCCATGGCTGAAAAATCCCAGGAAGAGACAGAAACACCTCAAAATAAATTAAAAAACCAACCTACAAAAATCCAAATTAAGAGCTCCCAGTGAGCCGAGACTACAACCTCCCCTTCCATGGGAGCTCCATTCATTAAAATGATGGAAGCAAAGGGATCCAAGAATTGCACTTCCCGGCTAACGAGGGGCCGAAGGGATCCGCCGGTGCAATTCCAGAGGCCAGCAGTATTTTTCCGGGATCGGCAAGTGGTTTAAATTGAAAAGGCCCAGCTGAATCGATATTTACTGCATCGCAATGAAATGAATAGTAATAAGTCACCGAGCTCCCCGTCCTGCTTCGGGAAGTAAAAAATTATCCAAACGAGCGACCGCCGGGAGTCGTAACCGGCTGCTCTCATCCCGAGGAAAGCTGGGAAAAAACACCCGCCCAAGGAAAAGCCCAGAAGAGGGGGGAGAAAAGGAAAAAAACCAAAACAAGTGAAAATAGGAGTTGAGAGTTTCACAAAGGCAGGGGGGAAAAAAAGGCTTCTTGGAAAAGCGAGGATTCGCTGAGGAGACTTCTCGGATTGATCCCGGCCTCTGGAGCTGTGGGGGGTGGGATGGTACGGGTTCTGCCCTCCCTGAGGGTTGTGTCTCATGGGTGGCACAGGTGGGAATGAGGCAGATCCATGAGGAGGTGCCCGCTGGGATGTGCTGGGATCAGGGAGCGGGTCCGGGATAAGGTCAGCGCTGCCCAACTCCCCCCCGTCCATCCACAAATCCATCGATGGCTCGGGATCAACCTCAGGAATTACAAGCAGGGACAGCGTGTCCAGTCAGTCCTCATGGAGTGAAGCAGGTTGCCCAGAGATGCCATGGATATCCCATCCCTGGAAGCGTCCAAGGCCAGGTTGGAGCAACCCGGGATAGCGGGAGGTATCCAGGGAGTGGAATTCCATGATCTTTAAGGTCCCTTCCAACCTAAACCATTCTGGGATTCCATGATTCTCATCCCACACCTCCACGTGTTGCCCAAGGAAGTCTTTTTTTCCTCCTCCTTGTTCATTGGGGTTTTTTTATTCCTAAAGCCCTGGGAATTCAGGAAAACGCACATGGAGGGGCTGGAGCATGTCCAGGGAAAGGAACAGAGCTGGGGAAGGAGATGGAGCAGTAGGAGCAGCTGAGGGAGCTGGGGGGGATCAGCCTGGAGAAAAGGAGGACCAGGAGGGACCTTCTCATTCCCAACAATTAATTCCCTGACAGGAAGATGGAGCCGGGTGGGATCGGGTTCTGCTCCCAGGGAACAAAGGACAGGAGGAGAGGGAACAGCCTCAAGCTGTGCCAGGGGAGGTTTAGGTTGGATATCAAGGAAAATTCCTTCATGGAAAGGGTCATCCAGCCCTGGCACAGCTGCCCAGGGCAGTGGTGGGAATCCCCATCCCTGGAGCCGAGAAGGAAATTCCAGGCTTCCCAAGTATTAAGAGAAAAGAGTGGAGGGAGATTTTTCCCTGCCAGAAACGCTAAAAATGGGAACCAGAAATGCCAAAAACCAAAACTAAAACCACCAAAAATAAGAAAATATAAGCACTAAAAATAGAAATGCGACTTTTTAGCTCACTTTGCCAAAGCCATCCCTCAATTCCCCACACGGTTTTACACGGATGGGGACAAAAATCCCACTGCTCTGCACTTCCAAGCTGGAGCTTCCCGGTATCTTCCCGTCATTCCCACCTGCCCATGCCCCCAATTCCTGCTGCAGCAGCACCGAGCCCTGTTTTGGGTTGGAACGGGGGGATTTCAGGTGCAGAAAGGACTGGGAATTTGTTAGAGGGAGGGAAGGAACAGGGAAACATTCCTGCTGTCTCCCACAACTCCCAAAAAGTCCCTTCCCGTGACATGAGGGATGTTTTCCCTTCTGCCCCCTTTTATCCTCGAGGAATTTAAAGCAGCGGAGATGCCATTCCCACACTCCCAGCTCCTCCTTTTCGAACCAGAAAACCTTTTTCCATAGGAAAATATCCCGAACCAGAGATTCATCCCTCGTTGCCTCCGTTTGGACACTCCGAGGATCCCAGGAATGCCGGGGGAGAGCCTGGATCTGAATCCACCACCAACAACAATTCCAGAAGCAATTCTTCAATCCCCATTTATTTTGGGGGGAGGGGCAGGGGGGAGGGAGGATTAAAGGAAATTATTTTCCATCAAAACAATATTCCGGGCTCGGAAAAGCGCCGCTGCTCCCGGACAGGTGGCCGTGGGATCCGTGCCAAGCTCGGGAACGCCCCTCCGCTCTTTTTTTCCCTGCTTTCCCGGCTTTAACAGCTGTGACCTCTCGGCCCTCCCCGTATCCCGGTGCAAATCCTGCTTCCAGCAGAGTCCGGTGGGAAGCGGGAGCCGCAGATGCCGCGGAGACCTGGGGAATGGACGGACCGGTCGGAGCCACCGGACGCAGATGGTCGGACTTGCCGGTGCCAAGGGCGCTGGAGAATCCGGAATCCAGCTCTGCCACGCACAGGAGAGCCCAGGGAAGAGCCAAGGAAAAACTGGATGCTCCAACAGGAAACCCACGCATTCCTTGCTAAAGGTTTGGAGGGAACACCCCAGAGGAATTCCCACCACACAGGGAATTGGGGCGGAGAAAGAGGATCCTTGTGGGTCCCTCCCGGCTCGGGACATTCCAGGATTTCTCACAGAAGGATGGAACTGGGAGGAGGGATATTAATGGGCTAATCCTGATTATTCCCAAGGCAGCAGAAAGAAATAAGTGCCCAGGGAGGAGCCAAGGAAAGGTTGGATGTTCCAATAGGAAACCCACGCATTCCCTGCTAAAGGTTTGGAGGGAACACCCCAGAGGAATTCCCACCAGACAGGGAATTGGGGAGGAGAAAGAGGATCCTTGTGGGTCCCTCCCAGCTCGGGACATTCCAGGATTTCTCACAGCAGGATGGAACTGGGAGGAGGGATATTAATGGGCTAATCCTGATTATTCGAAAGGCAGCAGAAGGAAATAAGTGCCCAGGGAAGAGCCAAGGAAAGGTTGGATGTTCCAATAGGAAACCCACGCATTCCCTGCTAAAGGTTTGGAGGGAACACCCCAGAGGAATTCCCACCAGACAGGGAATTGGGGTGGAGAAAGAGGAAATCCCAGTGCTCTGCTGGGGAGGGATCATTCCTGGGAGGAGGGATATTAAAACAGGATAATCCTGATTATTCCCAAGGTAGCAGAAGGAAATAAACACCCAGAGAGGGGGAAAGCTGATTATGGAATTCCAGGATGGTTTGGGTCGGAAGGGACCTTAAGGATCATCTTGTTCTGACCCCAAACCTTCCCATCATTCCATAGGTTTGGGATACGAACACATCATAATTTAGGAATCTTTATCCATATTAAGCACAAAATTCACCTCAAGTCCACTGGAAATTCCATAATCACAGCCTGAGGGTGAAACTGGACCCTTTTTTCTGGGGATGATCCCGTGCAGGACCAGGAGCTGCACTCCCATGATCCTCCCGGCTCAGGACATTCCAGGACCTCTCACAGCAAGGTGGAACTGGGAGGAGGGATATTAACGAGTTAATCCTGATTATTCCCAAGGCAGTAGAAGGAAATAAATGCCCAGAGAGTAGGAAAGCTGATTACGGAATTTCAGGACATTTGGGTTGGAAGGGACCTGAAGGATCATCTTGTTCCAACTCCAAACTTTCCCATCATTCCATAGGCTTGGGATACGAACACACCATTATTTAGGAATTTTTATCCATATTTAGCACAAAATCCACCTCAACTCCACTGGAAATTCCATAATCTCAGCCTGAGGGTGAAACTGGACCCTTTTTTCTTGGGATCATCCCGTGCCGGACCAGGAGCTGCACTCCGATGTTCCTCCCGGCTCGGGACATTCCAGGATTTTCTCACAGCAGGGCGGAACAGATGGATCCATCCTCGGGCCTGGGAGAATCCTCAATGTTTACTCAACCTGGCTGGAATGAAGCAGCTGGAAATGACGCTCCAGCTTCTTTGCCAAGTGACCTTTTTGCTCCCAAAAATCCGGTTCCCTCATTCCCGAGCTCTGGGACCTGCCCGGGCACATCCCGGAGCTCAGCCCAGATGCCGGTGGCAGTTGGACCCGGCTCAGGGCAGCAGCTCATTTTAAGCTCAATTTAAGCTCAATTTAAGCCTCACAACTTTATCCTGGTAAGGAGAAATTCCGGGAATTTACGCCATTCCTTCCTTTTTTTTTTTTTTTTTGGCGGTTTTCCTTTTAAATACCAACTTTCCCACTGGAAAACTCCAAAAATATTGGAGAAGTTACGGCCCTTCCTGGGAAAAAGCAGGTGGAAAAAAGGCAGCTTTGCCATCACTAATCGCTTAGAAACTTGGGAATTAAATCCATCCCTCAAAATTTGGGAATTACATCCATCCCTCACTCCCACAGCTGTCCCCATACGGTGAAAAATCCGGGAATGTGGAAACACCCAGCGCTGGGAAAAATGCTCTCCAAACAGGATGGCGTCAGGAGGGATTATGAGCCTTGGAAAAACCACTTCCAGAGGGTCCAAACCACTTCCAAATGAGGTTGAAATTATGGAATGTGGCCAGCTTAGGAAAGTTTATCCACAAGGAGATTTCACCCGGCTGGAATATTCAGTTCCTGCAGAAGATTGGGTTGGAAAAAGGGAATAATATCCCATAATATCCCATAAAATATGAGGTGGGTTTTTTTAAGTTACAGTTGATATTTGGGAATTTGGAGGGATAAAAGGAACAGCAGCGCCAGAAACTCTGTGGTCCCATGGAATATTTTATCCTGGAGCACCCAGGAAGGGACAAAGGATTCCCTGGGATAGAGGGAGGAGCAGGGAGAGGGTTTAAGGGTTTTAAAGTCCGGCTTTGAATCCCAAGAAAACCTCGACTGGTCCCTGAGGGGACTTTGTGTCCCAAAGTTTGGGTGAGGAGGGATAAATCCACTGGAGTCATGGAATCATGGAATGGTTTGGGTGGGAAGGGAGGGGAAAGATCATGGAATTCCAAACCCCTGCCATGGGCAGGGACACCTCCCACTATCCCAGGGTGATCCAACCTGGTCTTGGACACTTCCAGGGATGGGGGAGCCACAGTTTCTCTGGGAATTCCATTCCAGTCCCTCACCATCTTCCCAGTAAGGAACTCCTTCCTAATATCCCATCTAACCGTGGGAAGCCATTCCCTGTGTCCTGTCCCTCCATCTCTTGTCCCCAGTCCCTCTCCAGCTCTCCTGGAGCCCCTTTAGGCCCTGGAAGGGGTTCCAAGGTCTCCCTGGATCCTTCCCTTCTCCAGGTTGGACATTCCCAGTATTCCCAGCCCGTCTCCAGAGCACTCAGAGCATCCATGACTTTTTCCACTCTGACATGGGATGAACCATCCCAATCCTGGTGTCCCAGCACCTGGAGAGGAGCAGACAAGCCTGGAAAAGACCTCCTTGGGTTCCCCGGGTCCACAGATCCACCTCTCCCATCTGAATTCCTGCCCAAAGAATTTATTCCCAGCTTTTATTCCCAGCTCTGCTCAGGTTTTCCGTGTCTGTACGATCTCCCTACGGACAAAATCCAGCTTCCTGCACTTATCCCCCCTAAATCCAGCGACTCCCAACTCCGGGTTTGCTCCCAACCAACGCACGGAATCGTTGGAAAAGACCTTTGGGATCATCGAGCCCAAATGTCCAACACGGGGCTCCCAGGAGGGAAAATCCAGGTTTAGGGAACGGTGAGGACGCTCCAAGCTCCGGGAAAAGGGCTGATCCAAGCCCAACTCCCCGAGGAATAAATAAGCGGCGGGTCGGGATGTGACACTTTCATTTCTAATGGAATCCATTCGGAAGGCGACGACTCCATTAACCCAAATTAAAACAGGCAAATCCCATTATTCCCGAGGATGTTGGCGAGCACTCGGAGCTGGTCGTTAACCCCCGAGTCCCGTTTTTATTTGGGATTCATTAGTTCCTCCGAAGTGGAGCTCGATTGCGGCGTCGACCCCGCCGGGAGTGCTGCCGGCAGCCTGGAATTCCCGGAAAAATGGCACAAAATACAATCTCCCGGCACTGGGAAGGAATGGGGGGAATGGGAGGATGGGGGATAGGCTGGGGAGGGAGTGGAGGGGGTGGAATTTTTGGGATCTGCTGAGGGGTTTGATGGGTGGGAGAGAGGGATGGGGGGAGGAGAAGAGAGGGAAAGGGGGGAAAAATGGGATGGAAAATATGGAAAGAAGGGGAAAAAGGGGAAAGAAAAGGAGGAAAAAAGAGAGAAGAAATGGGGAAAAGGGGAAAAGGGAAAAAGGGAAAGAAGGGAAAATAAAGGAAAAATAAATAAGGAAAAAAGATAAAAAATGGAAAAGGGGAAATAAAGGAAAAATAAATAAGGGGAAAAAAGAAAAATGGAAATAAAGGGAAAATAAAGGAAAAATAAATAAGGAAAAAAAGAAAAAGGGAAAAAGGGAAATAAAGGGAAAACAAAGGAAAAATAAATAAGGAAAAAAGATAAAAAATGGGAAAAGGGAAATAAAAGAAAAATAAAGGGAAAATGAATAAGGAAAAAAGGATTAAAATGGAAAAGGGAAAAAGGGAAATAAAGGAAAAATAAAGGAAAAGTAAATAAAGGAAAAGATATAAAACGGGAAAAGGGAAAAGGGAAATAAAAGAAAATAAAGGATAAAAAAATAAAGAAAAAAGATACAAAATGGAAAAAGGGAAATAAAGGGAAAATAAAGGAAAAATAAATAAAGAAAAATATGTAAAATGGGAAAAGGGAAATAAAGGGAAAATAAAGGAAAAAAAATAAAGAAAGTAGATACAAAATGGAAGAAAAGGAAAAAAGAGAAATAAAGGAAAAAGAAAAAGGGAACAAAGGAGAAGAGATAAAAAAATTGGAAGAAGTGAAAAAGGGAAGTAAAGGAAAAAGAAAGAAGGAAAAGGGGAAATAAAGAAAATTGGGAAAAGGGAAATAAAGGAAAAAGGAAAAAGGGGAAATAAAGAGAAAAAAGAAAAAAGAGAAAAGAGAGAAATTTAAAAAGGAAAAAAGGAAAGAAAGAAAAAGGGGAAAAGGGGGAAGGGAAAAAAGGAAAAGGGAAAAATGAGGGGAAAAGGAGAAAAAGAACAGGGAAAGGGAAAAGAGAAAAAAGAGAAAAGGAAAATGAGGGGAAAGGGAAGAAAGAAAAAGGGGAAAGGGAAAAATGGAAGTAAAGGAGAAAGAAAAAGGGGAAAAGAGAAAAAAGAGGAAAGGAAAAAAGGAGGGAAAGGGGGAAAAGAAAAAAGGGAAAAGGGAAAAAGGGGTAAAAGGTTAAAAAGGGAAAAAAGGGTAAAAGGTTAAAAAGGGAAAAGGGGGGGAAAAAGGGAGAAAGGGAAAAACCATCACAGAGAATCCTGGAATTGCTGAGGCTGGAAAAGACCTTTGAGAGCATCAAATCCAAGTGTCCAACTCCAGCTCAGGATGAAGCTGCAGGAGCTCCCAGGAAGGAAAGATCCGGGTTTAGGGAACAGTGGGGAAAAAAGGAAAAGGGGGAAAGGGGAAAAATAGGAAAAGGGAAAAAATGGGGAAAGAGGAAAAGAGGAAAAAGGAAAAAAGAAGAAACAGAAAAAAGGGGAAAGGGAAAAAAGGGAAAGGGGAAAATAGGAAAGGGGGAAAAGTAGAGGAAAAAAAGGAAAAAAGAAAAAGGGAAAAAGGGAAAGGGGAAAATAGGAAAAGGGAAAAATAGGGAAAGGGGAAAAATAGGGAAAAAGAAAAAAGGATAAAGGAAAAAGGGAAAAAAAGGGAAAGGGGAAAATAGGAAAAGGGAAAAATAGGGAAAAAGAAAAAAGGAAAAAGGGAAAAGGGGAAAAAGGGGAAAGGGGAAAATAGGAAAAGAGAAAAATAGGGAAAAAGAAAAAAAGGAAATAGGGAAAAGGGAAAAAAGGAAAAAAGAGGAAACAGAAAAAAGGGAAAAGGGAAAAAAGGGAAAAGGAAAAAAGGAAAAGGGAAAAAAGGGAAAAGAAAAAATGGGAAAGGGGAAAAAGGAAAAAAAAGGGAAAACAGAAAAAAGGGAAAGGAAAAAGGGAAAAAGGGAAAAAAGGAAAAAAGAGGAAACAGAAAAAAGGGAAAAGGAAAAACGGGAAAGGGGAAAAAAGGAAAAGAGAAAAAAGGTAAGAAGGGAAAAAAGGAAGAAGAGAAAAAAGGGAAAAGGAAAAATAGGGGGAAAGGAAAAAAGGAGAAGTGAGAGAAATGGGGAAAATATAGAAAAAGGGCAAAGAAAGGAAGGTAACAAAGGAAAAAAAAATTAAAAGGGGGGAAATGAAAAAGGAAAAACAAGAAAAAGAGGGAAAGGGAAAAGAGGAAATGGAAGAAGAAGAAGAAGAAGAAATAAAAAGAAAAAAGGGCAAGAAAAAAGGAAAGAGGGAAAAGAGGAAATGGGGGAAGAAGAAACAGAAATAAGAAATAAAAAGAGAAGGAAGAGAGAAGAGAGGAATATTCCCAAGTGTCTCTGGGAAAGGGGGAGTACCAGGAACACGAAGGATTAATCCCGAAGCTTTGCCCCACCGAGATCCCATTGTTGTTTTTTTTAAAGCCTCCAAACCAGTCTTGGCACAGAAAGTGGATTATCCTGGGCCACATGTCAGGGCTGCTCCAAACAATCCGGGCCCTGCCTCTCATCCCCCCTCATTAAAGGGATTAAAAAGCCTTCCTATAGAAAATTAAAAATATAGCTTCTTTTTTTTTCCGAGGGGGGGAAGGAATGTCACTTTAATGAGATGTCACTGGGGAAGAATGGCTTCGACAGCCCTTCAAAAAAAAACCATAAAAACCCCCAAAAATCCAAGCCTTAAGAACCTCCCTCGGGATTAGGAAAAGGAAATTCAGCACCCAGAACAAAAACGGGGAGAAAACAAAACGGGGAGAAATCCATGACAGGGCCCTTCTTAAAGGAAGGAAAAAAGCTTTTTTTTTCCAAGTTATCTGCTCAAGCCCACACTAAGACCTTAAACCATCTTGTCTGGGAGCTGCTTTATGCTGATGACGCCGCCCTCGTCGCTCACACAGAAGCAGCTCTGCAGAGTTTAACATCCTGCTCTGCTGAGCTCTTTGGGCTGAAGTCAGCTTGAAGAAGACAAAAGTTCTCCATCAACCTGCTCCTCAGGAAGTCTTCCATCATCCCCATATCACCATTCCCCTGGACAAGGTCTGTGACTACACCAGGACATCCCGATTTCCCGGTGGCCACATCTCCTGACAACCCAAAAATCCCACCACATCCCGCCTAAACCTCCTCTCTGTCAGGTTGAAGCCATTCCCTCTTGTCCTGGCACTCCAGGTCCTTGCAAAAATTCCTTCTCCATCTCCCTTTTCCACTCCCTTCAGGTCCTGGAAGGCCACAACTGGGTCACCCTGGAGCCTTCTCTTCTCCAGGCTCAACAATCCCGAATCTCCCAGGGATAGGGAAAGGTGCTCCATCCTTCTAACCATCAACTCCAGAGGGCTTCAGCTGCCTCTGGACAAGGTCTGTGACTCCTGGACATCCAGAAATCCCACCACACCACATCTAAACCTACTCTCTGCCAGGCTGAAGCCATTCCCTCTCATCCTGCCACTCCAGGGCCATGAAAAAATTCCTTCTCCATCTTCCTTTTCCGCTCCCTTCAGGTCCTGGAAGGCCACAACTGGGTCACCCCGGAGCCTTCTCTTCTCCAGGTTGTTTTATGCTGATGACGCCACCCTTGTCGCCCACACAGAAGCAGCTCTGCAGCGTTCAACATCCTGCTCTGCAGAGGCTGCTGAGCTCTTTGGGTTGGAAGTCAGCTTGAAGAAGACAGAAGTTCTCCATCAACCTGCTCCTCAGGAAGTCTTCCATCATCCCCATATCACCATTCCCCTGCACTCAGTGCTGGTGAGGCCACACCTGGAGTGCTGTGTCCAGTTCTGGGCCCCTCAGTTCAGGAAGGATATTGAGGTCCTGGAGCAGGTCCAGAGGAGAGCAATGAGGCTGGGGAAGGGACTGAAGCACAAGTCCTCTGAGGAGAGGCTGAGGGAGTTGGGGTTCTTCAGCCTGGAGAAGAGGAGGCTCAAGGGAGACCTCCTCACTCTCTACAACTCCCTGACAGGAAGGTGTAGTCAGGTGGGGGTTGGTCTCTTTTCCCAGGCAACCATCAGCAAGACAAGAGGGTTTGGTCTGAAGTTGTGCCAGGGGAGGTTTAGGTTGGACATTAGGAAGAATTTCTTTCCAGAGAGGGTGGTCAGACATTGGAATGGGCTGCCCAGGGAAATGGTGGATTCTCCATCCCTGGAGATTTTTAAAAAGAGACTGGATGTGGCATCAGTGCCATGAGCTGGGAACCACAGCAGTGTTGGATCAAGGGTTGGACTCGATAATCTCAGAGGTCCCTTCCAACCCAGCTGATTCTATGATTCTATGATTCTGTGATTGGCAAATCAGAGCTCAAATCAGTTTAATTCCCTAGGCAGCCTCATCTCCTCAGACGGTCAGATCGACGGAGAGATAGGCAACAGGTTGGCAAAGGTTTATAGTGCCTTTGGAAAGCTCCATAAAAGAGTTTGGCGAAATAAACACTTGAAAAAAAGTACAAAAATCAATGTTTACAGAGTCATAGTGCTGTCTACCCTTTCATATGGATCTGAAACTTGGGTCATCTACCGCCATCATCTGCAACTCCTAGAACGCTCCATCAACACTGCCTCCCTACAATCCTAAACATCCACTGGTCAGATGATGTGACCAATACATCTGTTCTAGAACAAGCAGCAGTCACAAGTATTGAGGCCATGTTGCTGAGAACACAGCTGCGATGGGCAGGGCACGTCTCAAGGATAAAAGATCACCGCCTCCCTAAGATCTTGCTTTATGGTGAACTTGCCACTGGTTGCCGCAAGAGAGGAGCCCCAAAGAGAAGATACAAGGACTCCCTGAAACAACATCTCAGCCTTGGCCATATTGATCATCATAACTGGTCTACTCTGACCTTCAATAGGGAGGTCTGGAGACACATCATCTATAACGCTGCTGATGCTTTTGAGAACTCACGCAGGATCACCCTTGAGGAGAAAAGACAACGCAGAAAGAATCGTGCCTTGCAGAATTTACCACCTAAGGAGTCCTTCTGCTGTGCCTTTTGCAACCGGACGTGCCTGTCTCATATTTCCTTTTTAGCCACCAACCACTTCGGGGCATCATCAGGACAAGATAAACAACTTAGAAAACTGTGTCTGAAACAGAAATTAAGTTGGGATTTTGCAGGTTCCCCCACACACACTTTGGAGAAGTATCACCTCTGAACTGGTCTGCAGGAATTTGGGATCCCAACTCTTGGATCCTTCAAGAGGAAGAAATAAACGGATCAAGGAGAGAAGGGAGAGTTTGCTGAGATCTTTAAAATCTCCATCCCTGTCTCTCTCAATATATGGGAATGTCGACTAAAGCCGCTCCCCTCGGAGTGTTCGGGGAAGCCGACGTCCACAGTTTTCCCTGCTTTCTCTGCTCCTTTGGAGATGACCACGGCCCAGAGCTGGAGAAATATGGATTTGCTCCATCCATCGTGAGTTATGATCCCAAATTCTGCTCTGAGTTCCCAGCTCCAATTGCTGCTGCCTCTGGGATCATGGGATGGTTGGGTGGGAAGGGACCTTCAGGTCATCCGGTTCCACCCTCTGCTGTGGGCAGCGACACCTTCCACTATCCCAGGCTTCTCCAAGCCCTGTCCATGGACAATTCCAGGGATGGGGCAGCCACAGTTTCTCTGGGAAACCTGTGCCCACCACCTCCAATCCCAAGTTGGGTTGTACGACAACCAACGTCCAGCGATGGATCTCAAGCGCTTCCCAACGGTTTCCATGAACGCCGTAAGAGAGGTTAGCTGAATCCATCCCATTCCCACAATGGGCTGGACTTCCCAAGGAGCCTTGGGAGTGCAACCAAAAGGCTTGGAACCAATGGAATTTTGTTCTGGCAAGTCAACCCTACAGTTCTGTGTCCTGCGGGAATTGGACATGGGAATTATCACGGACCCAACGGGGCACATGTGACTCTATCCTGGAACCCAAGGCCTTCACTCAACCCTTGGTGAATCTCCAAGGATTTAGGGAGAAAGGGATAACTTACACGCCAAGAGCACACCAGGACTGGCACCCGCAGCTCCGGAATAACATGGAAAATGTTCTCCCATGGAGGGGGAAGCCAAGGGACCACGGGGACAGGGAGGTGGCACTGGATGGTCTCATCCCTGCAAGTGTCCAAGGTCAGGTTGGACGGGCCTTGGAGCAATCTGGGATAGCGGGAGGTGTCCCTACCTTGGAACTGGATGCTCTTCAAAGGTCACTTCCAACCCAAAGCATTCCATGATTCCATGAACCGGGCGATGAGTTGGGTCAACTGGTTGGCGACTGATGTCCAAAAACCAGAGAGAGAGTAGAAAGAAGCTGGAAACCAAAACCCAACTGGCACGAAGGGAAGGGTGGGACAAGGAGGTTGGTGTGTCCAGGTGACCTGGCACAACATCCCAAAATCCTGCAGAGGCCACTGCCAGGGATGGGGTTTCCTTCTCCTCTTGGATGTTCGGCCATAGATCTCATTTCCCTCAGGCAGTGGCACTTGGACCCACCACTGTGGTTGAGTCCCATTTCAAACCCAACATCCTCCACTTTACCAAACCCTACATCCCCCTTTACCTTCCAACCCAAAACCCTAAAGGATTTAGGATCCTTGAAACCAGGGAAAAAAAATCCCTGCAATGGCAGAACCATTTCCATTGGAAAAGATCTCCTGGATCACCGAGTCCAACCTTTGATCTACCCCCAGCCCAGAGCACTGAGTGCCACGTCCAGTCCTTCCCTGGACACCTCCAGGGACAGTGACAATGGAAAATATTTTCCTCCCAAATCCCTTCAACGCTCCAGGTCACGGAACAGACAAAAAACACCCCAAATAAACAGGGAATAAAACAAAGCTCAACAAGAAAACAAAACTAAACCACCCGAGTCCTTTTTCCTGAGCCGGCATTTCTCTGACAAATGTTGGATTATCTTGTTCTTTACTTATTTATAGAACTGGAGGGGTTGGATTGTCCCTCAGGACGAGCCGTGAAGTTTTTGGGAAAACATGTCGGATTCTTTGCAGAAAGGTGACTTTTGTTTTCCACACTCGCAGCAGGATTTTAGGAAAAAATCTCTTCAAACTGGGTCAGCGCTCGACTCGCAGCTCGGGGGTCTCTGAACACGAGGCTGAGGACTCTGCACTCCCAAAAATGTGGCTTAAAAGCGCCTCTGGATGTCCAGGGTTGGAGTCTCCTGCTGGAGTTCAGAGAATCCTACAATGGTCTGACTTGGGATGCACAAGGATCACGAGTCCAACTCCTGGACATCCCAAAAATCCCACCACATCCTACCTAAACCTACTCTCTGTCAGGTTGAAGCCATTCCCTCTCATCCTGTCACTCCAGGGCCTTGCAAAAATTCCTTCTCCATCTTTCTTTTCCGCTCCCCTCAGGTCCTGGAAGGCCACAATCGGGTCACCCTGGAGCCTTCCCTTCTCCAGGATGAACGATCCCAAATCTCCCAGGGATAGGGAAAGGTGCTCCATCCTTCTAACCATCAACTCCAGGAGGCTTCAGCTGCCTCTGGACAAGGTCTGTGACTCCTGGACATCCCAATTTCCCGGTGCCGGCGTCTCCTGACACCACGGGAAGAGCTTGGAAGCATCCATCAAAACTCCTCCTGACGGAAAGAGGCCGTGAAGGGAGGGGACATCCCTTCCCAAGATTTTTTTTTATTTAAGGGATGACCAACCTCAAAGTCAACAGGAAGCAAATCCCAGCCCTCGGGAGTCGCGCTCCGGCAAAGCAGAGGGAGGGGAAGGGGAGGAGTGAAAAAGGAGGATCAATAAATCTTCCCCTCATTCACGACGATCCGGAGCTCTTATTAAGTAAATTAATTTAAGTTAATTTAACTCGATCATGACTTCCCGATCACGGTGATTTAGTGAGGGAGGGGGGGGGAAATTGCATTAGGAAAGGGCCACACTGGCTTGGATGGAAAGAGGGAAGAAAATGAGATCCACTTAGGAGCGTGAATTAATATGGAAATAGCGGGTGTAAATTTAACCTTATCGAGAGAGGGGAAATTATCTTCATAAATTGGGAGGAATGGGCCCCGGGTCACTTATAAATCTATTTAAAACCAAAATATTACCAAAAGTGGAGGAAAATTAATTTCAAATATACTCCCACCTCCTCGCCTCGAGGCCAAGTCAGCGGCAGGGCAGAGTTTAATGCAAGTCGGCGATGATCGGGGGGACGGAACTCATTCCCGAGGGATCGGGATCAGGTGTCTCCTGCCGCTCTCCCCGGCACTCGTTTCCCAAAGCCACGCCCCTCGTCACCCTATTCCAGCGATTTCTTGGCAACAAGGGTGACATCCCGGATGCCCCAGAGCGAGTAAAGCCCTGGGATGTCACTTCTGGACATCCCAAAAACTGGATTTCATGGAAGGAGTTGCTCCTCAGTGGCAGTTGGGAAGAAATTTGGGAGCAGAGTGCGGCACCACCGGTTGAATTCCCACTTTTGGCTTAAGAACAGGACGTTAAAAATATCATATTATTATAAAATATTATAAGTATTAAAAGCAGAATGTTACAGAAATGTTAAAAATAATTAAAATCATTAAAAATCATTAAAAATAATTGTCCAATCAGGAGGAAAGATAAAACTCAATGTCCCATCATCACCAGAGCGGTTCCTTCCTTTGGGAAGAGCAAGGAAAATCAGGAAAAAAGGAGTTCCTTGTGGTAGATCCGTGAGGATGCTCCGAAGGACGGAGAGGAAAAAAACCCTAAAAACCACAGGAGAAGAATTTTCCACGTGCTCCCTCCAGACAGGCCGGATGATGGATCGCCCCCAACGAAGGTAATTTGGGATTTACGGCTCCGTGAAACCACAATTGTTTCAATTTGCTGCCGGCGTTTCATCCGAATTCGTCTGGAGCAGCTGGAAGATCTCGGCTCCGTCGTTTAACGGAGTCAGAGATGGATAGGGATGAAATGGGAATGAGGTCATTCCGCTGGAAAATCGTTGCTGGGTTGGGCAAGACCCACCACCCCCATTCCAGAGGCTCCTGCTCTGGTCCTGCCTGATTCCCATTCCTGAAGCTTCTCCCCTTCCTGTCTCTCACCACGGATCCTCCATCAGATGATGACGGGAAGAGCCGGAGTGGAACACAAAGAGCACAAACTGTTCTCTGGTAATTAAGGCTGAAGTTCATGGAATCTTGGAATGGTTTGGGTTGGAAGGGACCTGCAAGATTATCCAGGTCCAACCTCCTGCCATGGGCAGGGACACCTCCCACCATCCCAGGTTACTCCAACCTGGCCTTGGACACTTCCAGGGATGGGGTAGCCACAACTTCTCTGAGAAATCCATCCCAGCCTCCCAGGGAAGAATTCCTTCCCGATATCCCATCTAACCTCGCTGGCATTTTGAGGGGGACGATGAGTCACACCCAAGCTAAAAGCATCCAAAATCTGAGGTTTAACCAAACCTAGCACTTCCAAAAGCCCCTTTTTTAACAGCACCAATTATTCCCAGGACCTTCCCACTCCTACACAACCTCCAAGTTTTCCCTTGGCCTCCGAGATGCTCCCTGGAAGCATCTCCAGCCCATTTAGGAAGACTCTGACTCAAGGCTACAGCACCATCCTTGGATGACACCCTTTTCCAGGCGGGTGCCGACATATTTCCAGATGGGAAAACCGGGAAAAGAGGTGACTTTGTGTCGGCACCTCCATCCCGGGGAAGGTTTGGAGCATCTCCCTCCCACCCGACAACGCGCCGACACATTTATTCCTCCTCCTTCCAGCTAATTTAACTGCTCCAGGGAAACAAGTGATTCCAAGGGGGAATTAATCAGGAGCTTAACCCGACGACTAAAACCATTTTCCACTTGAAGTCAATAAGCCTGGTTTTAGAAGGACCAAACAAACAGGGAATAACATGGAGCCAGCGTGGGAATTGGCCCGGCTCCCGCACCCCAACAGCTGCATTTTAGGGATGGAAAAATTACCTGGATGTCCCGGGGCGCCTGGTCTTCCAGGTGGGAATGGGGCTGGAGAAGGAGGACAAGGCTGGAGTGGCCACGTTCTTCTTCACGATCCTGTAGCGGGTCTTGATCACCTTGTTGGAAGGGGGGCTCCTGGCCAAGGGGAAGTTGGATCCTAGGAGGAAGAACATGGAAAAAAAAGAACTTGGAATTTGGGTGCGGATGGGACAGGAGGGATCTCACCAATAGAATTGTTAAGGCTGGAAAAGACCTTTAAAAGATTTTTCAAGTCACGGAATCGCGGAACAACAGAATATTCCAACCATCAGAGGTTCTGTGTCCAACTTAGGTGCTGCCCAACTCCTTAGAACCTGGAAAAGGGATGGAAGAGCCCTGGGATGTGCCAGGGATGGGACAACCCCGGCGGATGGTAACGGGAAGGGCCTGGTGGCCTTGCGGGTGTTTGGCTCCAGCAACCCCTCAGCAAAACTCCACCAGGGGAATCATGGATTCCCCAACACCTCGATCCCAATATCCCCCCTGGAAAAGGATTTATCCATTCAATTCAGTATTTTTCATCCCTGGAAGCATCCAAAACCAGGCTGGATGGGGCTTGGAGCAACCTGGGACAGCGGGAGGGGTCGGACTGAATGATCTTTCCCTTTCGAAATCCCTAATCATCCCGGGATTCTCCACTTCCCAGGATGACCCACACGCCGGGATATTGCATGGAACATTCCCTGCAATTCCCAATTCCCAACTCCGTTTTCTCCCCCTCTTGGACAGCGAGGTCATTTTTTTTCCCTGGCTTTCAGGGAATGCGTCCAATGTCCCAACTTCTACAACCTCCAGCTGGAAGTTCCCAGATAATTAAAGCTGACCCTCCATGCCCAGACCCAGCCTTGTCGGTTTAGACCTGATTTAAAGGGTCGGCTGTTTTTCTTGGAGATCCTCTCCATAAAATTCACGGTAGGTTCAGAGGGGAAAAGCGGGAGTCATTATTCCCCCTGGAAACATTGTCCCCATCCCAACGTTTCTCTCGGCCAGAGGAGGGAGAATATCCCATCCCACTTAAATTCAGGATGCTGGAGCGGTGTCCAAACAGGAAAAATAGGCAAATATGTTTTGGAGTCAATCTTATTCCTTAGAAATCAGGGAGCAGCTTCCCCCTGTCCCTGCAACAGCAGCGACATCAATCCATGGATTTACACTTTCACACAGGGAATATTTTCCTTCTTGAGCGTTCCCAACAAGTTTGTGTTGGGTTTGGGAAAGAATAGGCGACACAGATTTCCGCTCCCAAACTCAGCCAGCCTCCTGATGGTGAGGGAAGGAGAAACCCAAGCTCTGCCAGGACGGAAAAATCCCTGGAATTTTTCCTAATAAAGACGTTCCTCGACTCGATACCGCGGGATAAATGAGCACTGAGGAAGGAGCACATGGAGGGATTCACATCCCTGAAAGCCCCAACATCACACAAACATTCCCTTTTCTACAGCTGCAATAAAATTTGGGAAGTGTTTGGGATAAATATCTCACCCAGCTCAGCCTTGGCATTGCTCCTGCCCACGCCACAGGAGACGGAACCTCCAAACCCCCGGATGAAGCCAAGATCCCAAGTCCAAAAGGTAATTTTAAGACTCCTTCCCATCCCTTCGACTCCTATGTGGGACTTTGGCTTAATTGACACATGGAAATAATGTTCCCATGCAAATTATTTTGGGCATCAGCAATTTTGGTCATGGAATCACGGAATGGCTCGGGTTGGAATGGATCTTAAAGATCATCTCATTCCAAGCCTTCTCCCACGGGCAGGGAATGATGCTTCCAAGACCACTGTTGGGAAAACAGGGAGCGTCCCTAAAATCAGAAGTGCTACAAAGGACATTCCAAGGAAAGGTTCCTTAAGTCCTTCACTGGTTAATGTTGAACGGATGGAAAAGTAGGAAGATAAAAGAAGTCACTTCGAGAGTTTCTGGGGATTTGGAATAAGAATTAAAATAGAAGAAATTCCGATAAAACAGGAGGTTTTGTGCTGCCTCCAGCTCTGGGATCTCCAACAGCAGAGGAATGTGGAGCTGCTGGAGAAATTCCAGAGGAGGCCACAGAGATGATCCAAGGGCTGGAGCCCCTCTGCTCTGGAGCCAGGCTAGGAGAGCTGGGAATGTTCACCAGGGAGACCTGAGAGCCCCTTGCAGGGCCTAAAGGGGCTCCAGGAGAGCTGGAGAGGGAGTTGGGACAAGGGATGGAGGGACAGGACACAGGGAGTGGCTTCCCAGGGTTAGATGGGATATTGGGAAGGAATTCTTGGCTGGGAGGGTGGAGAGGGGCTGGAATGGATTTCCTGGAGAAGCTCTGACTGTCCCATCCCTGGGAGTGTCCAAGGCCAGGTTGGAGCAACCTGGGATGGTAGGAGGTGTCCCCTGCATATAGGCAGGGGGTTGGAATTCCATGACCTTCAAAGTTCCCTTCTAGTCCCAAATCATTCCACAACTTGGTGACGGGAGGAATCGAAACTTTGGAGGTGAGGGAAGAAGCAAGAGAGGAAAGACGACAGAGACACAAACTGGTTTTCCATCACAGTTTCCCCATCCCAGGATTTTTTGGCTCCCACCAAATTCCTCAGGGTAGCGCCTGAATCGCCGCCTAACCTTGGACACTTCCAGGTATGGGGCAGCCGCAGCTTCTCTGGGAATTCCATCCCAGCCCCTCACCACCCTCCCAGGGAAGAATTCCTTCCTGATATCCTATCCAACTCCACCCTGTGACACTTTTGTCCCCTGGGATGTGTGGACACATCCAGCCCCTCATGGATACAGCCCCACGTCCCCAAACACAACCCCCAACAGCAACCACACCCTCAAAGCAGTTCCTTCCCACCGGGAAAAGAGCCACAATCCAACCCCCTCCCCAGACAACACCAGCACAAGTCAATCCTTTCCCTCTTCCCAAAATTACTAAACCAGGAATTCACCGGATCCATAATTAACACCTTTTTTTGCCCGAGCTGCCACTAATCAACCCAGAAGCTCATCAGGCAAGAAACACAGGTCCCAAATCGTGGTTGTCTCCCCCTCCTCCTCCTCCTCCTCTTCCTCCTCTTCTTTCCCAAACCGGGCTGGCACCTGGAAAACTCTATTCCCGGCGGTAATTGGATGGCGCATTCAAGCCGGAGCAGCTCTTTGGGAAGCGCTCCCGGCATTAACCACCTCCTCAAAGAGCCTCTCGGCAGAGCCGTGCTCTCTATTATGACTTGCTTGCCGAGGGGTTTTGTGTAGATAATCATGTTATTTAGCCGGGATGTTGGTTTAATTCCCTTCATTACAGGCTCCCGGGGTTGTAATTTTTCCCTCTCCGCGTGATGAATTCCCGGTGGCACATTTCACTCAAATCAAACACTCCAGGCTTTTATTACAAACAATACCCCGGCGTCCCCCGTTATCAGCCCGGCGCACGCGTCCCCCCCCTCCCCGCCGCGATCCGGAGGTCACTCCTAATGACTAATCGATCTCATTAGCTTTCCTAATTAAAAACTTTACTACCGCAGTGGAAGACAAAGTACAAAAAAACTGCTGGCATCATATTCGGGGGGGATATGAGCCTCGTTTATCAGCCGGGGCCCAGCCTTGCTGAGCTCGGGGTTTCTTCGGAGAAGCGAATCCCGAGCGCAGAATGCCAGAATCCCGGAATGAACCGGGTTGGAAAAGACCCCCAAGATCGGCGAGTCCAATCCCTGCCCCAACCCCACCTTGGCACCCAGCCCATGGCACCGAGTGCCACGTCCAGGCTCTGCTTCAACACCCCCAGGGATGGGAACTCCACCCCCTCCCTGGGCAGCCCATTCCAAGGTCTGATCCCTCTCTCTGGAAAGAATTTCTTCCCAATGACTGATCTAAACCTCCCCTGGCACAGCTGGAGATTGAGCCCTCTTGTCCTACTGCTGGTTCCTGGGAGCAGAGTTCGACCCCCCCGGCTCCCCCCTTCTGTCAGGGAGTTGCAGAGAGTGAGGAGGTCTCCCCCAAGCCACCTCCTCTCCAGGTTCAGCCCCCCCAGCTCCCTCAGCCTCTCCTCATGGGAATTGTGCTCCAGACCCTTCCCCAGCCTCGTTGCTCTTCTCTGCACCTGCTCCAGCCCCTCCCTGTCCTTCCTGAACTGAGGGCCCAGAGCTGGACACAGCACTCGAGGTGAGGTCTCACCAGCACTGAGTCTAGGGGAAGAATCCCTTCCCTGCTCCTGCTGCCACACTGCTCCTGATCCAGACCCCCGCTCCCATGGAAAGAATCACAGGGTGAACTCCAGTCGTGGAGTTGTTAAGGCTGGAAAAGAGCTTGAAAGTCATAGAGCTGCAGAGGGGCCCAGAGAGGCTGGAGAGATGGGATGAATCCAATGGGATGAGGTTCAACAAGGTCAAGAGGCAGGTCCTGCACTTTGACCACAACAACCCCCTGCAGCGCAGGGACAGAGTGGCTGGAGAGAGGGATCTGGGGGTGTGGATGGACAGCAGCGGGACACGAGCCCAGGGGTGCCCAGGGGGCCAAAAAAGCCAATGGATCCTGGCCTGGATCGGGATCAGTGTGGCAGCAGGAGCAGGGAATCGATTCTGCCTCTGGACTCAGTGCTGGTGAGGCCTCACCTCGAGTGCTGTGTCCAGCTCTGGGCCCTCAGCTCAGGAAGGACATGGAGGGGCTGGAGCAGGTGCGGAGAAGAGTAACGAGGCTGGGGAAGGGTCTGGAGCACAATTCCCATGAGGAGAGGTTGAGGGAGATGGTGGGGTTCAGCCTGGAGAGGAGGAGGCTCAGAGGAGACCTCCTCACTCTCTGCAACTCCCTGACAGGAGGGGGGAGCCGGGGGGGGTGTGTCAGGCTCTGCTCCCAGAAACTAGCAGTAGGCCAAGAGGGGACAGCCCTGAGCTGTGCCAGGGGAGGTTTAGGTTGGACATTGGGAAGAAGTTCTTTCCAGAGAGAGGGACCAGACCTTGGAATGGGCTGTCCACGGAGGGGGTGGAGTCCCCGTCCCAGAGGGTGTTGAAGCAGAGCCTGGACATGGCACTCGGTGCCATGGGCTGGGTGCCAAGGTGGGGTTGGGGCACGGGTTGGACTCGACGATCTCAGGGGTCTTTTCCAATCCGGTTCGCTCTGGGATTCTGTGAGTCCAACTGGTCAAGGCCACCACTAAACCACATCCCCGAGTGCCACATCCATATGGATTTCAATCCCTCCAGGGACAGGGATTCCATAGCTTCCAACACCTGAGCGTCCCTCCAGGGAGGAAATTTTCCCTGATATCTCACCAAAACCTTCCCTGGTGCAATTTGAGGCCATTTCCTCTCATCCAACGCTGACCTGGAGATGGGAAATCGGCTGCCAAAACCTCTTCCCAGGGTGGATCCAGGACTCAGTAGCTTAGGAAAGGTTGGATGCAACAGGAGCAGGAGGGTCCTTCCTTCTGCTCGGATTTTGCTGCAGGAGGTGCCAGGAATTGGCTCCCTCGGGAAGAGGAAGCAGGGAGGGCAAAAGCAGGGCTGGCTCCTGGGATGTTCTGCCCGGAAAAAAGTCTGGAAAGACCTTCTTGTGGTCTTTCAGGATTTAAAAGGGGATTAAAAGAAAATGGGGAGGGACTTGAGACATGGGATGGAGAGACAGGACGGAGGGAATGGCTTCCCACTGCCAGAGGGCAGGGAGAGATGGGATACTGGGAAGGAATTCTTCCCTGGGAGCGTGGTGAGGGGCTGGAATGGCATTCCCACAGAAGCTGTGGCTGCCCCATCCCTGGAAGTGTCCAAGGCGAGGTTGGACAGGGCTTGGAGCAACCTGGGCTAGTGGAAGGTGTCCCTAAAAACCGTGTGGATGCAGCACTTGGGATTGCTGGAGAACAACTGGACCTGATGATCTTGGAAGTCTGTTCCAAGCTTAGTAATTCCAGGATTCTGAGACTCTAAATCCCTGAGGAAAAGAGGAAGATGATGCCGCTCGGGGTGGATTAGGGAAAAGCCGCAATATTGGTGGGGTAAATCCTGTCCAGCCACTGCTGGGAAAACCAGGAATTTAAAAAGCCAAGGGAACTTCAGGAGCGCGGATTCCCAAATTTCAGAGATTATTGCTGCCTTTGGAAAAGGATACGGGATAGAAAAACTTCCTGGATGGGCACAGGAATGGGGAAAAGAACTGAAGGGAGCATCCAGGTCTCCCATCCCTAATCCTTGGCCAACGTGCCCCTTCCCACGTGTGTCTGTAGGGTGTTGATGCCGAGCTGTTCCAGCACTGCCGTTAATCCCGATCGGAGCGGGCCGGGAGCAGTGAGTGACAGGTCTATTGATCTCCCAGCACTTGGAAGCGAGACGAGAGAGCAGGAACAAAATGCAAATGGGGAAGCAGGAGCTGAACGTTTGAGTCGTGGTCAGGATCATCCCCGGATCCCAGGAAAACCTCGGGAATGCAGCAAGACCAAGCCAAGAGGCCTTTGGAACTTGGTCATGATGAAACCGTCAGGGAAAAACTCAAAGGAGAGGCCAAAAACCTCTGATAAAACTGGATTGTGCTTTCCAAACATGAGGGAGAAAAATAGAGGGATAATAAGGATTATTAGGAAGCACCAGCAAATCCCAGTTCCCCATCCAGGCTCTGGGGTGAGCAGGGATGGAAAAAACACAAACTCGGAAGCCAAAGGAGCTCCAAAAAGAAGGGAAAATCTCTGCCCAAGGGTTTCCTGAAAGCAAACACTTCCCAAGGTGGAAATGATCCCTCACCACGGGATTTGCTCCAGGGTTGGAAGTGAAGATCCAAGGAAACCCAAACCCACCGTTATCTCGTCCTCGGATCCCAGAATGGAGCAGAACCTCACCCCAAACCACCCCAGGCTGCAGCAGCAGGACAATCCCCATGGGTGGGGATCCTCCGGGATGGCACGGCTCCCAATATCCCTTTTTTCCATGGGAAAAGGCATCCCTGACCTGAGGAACTCATGTGGAGGTTGGGATGACCAATGCCACGAAGCGAGCCCCTCACGTCTCCCTCCTGGAAAATCCCAGCAGGCCCACGTCCTAACGGATCCGATCCTTCTGCACCAAGGGCTCCCACCTCAGGGATGAAGGGAAGGTGGTGGATGGAGTTTTTTGGGATTTTAGCAGGAATTCCTTCTGGACAAGTTGTCCAACTGGGAGCGGAGCAGCACACAGAGCGATGGGACAAGAACTGGGTGGATGACGGAGCTCCAAGTGGGGAGAGGGAATGTGGCTGGTGATCCATCCCCAGCCATGTTCCCAAGCCCTGGAAGTGTCCAAGGCCAGGTTGGATGGGGCTTGGAGCAACCTGGGACAGTGGAAGGTGTCCAGCTGCAGGAGAACGGGAAAACACACAGGGAATGCCCCTCCATCTCCGCCAGAACCGGCTCTGGAGGGATCTCAAGCAGGTCCAAGGGCATTTTTGGGGGCAGGAGAGGAGTTTTCCGCCAGAAAAAACCTCAACAGCAAGAGGACTGTGGGAAGTCCTGATGGCAAGGATGGATCAGCCTTGATCCCGCTGATCCCCTCGATCCCAACAGCAGATTACAGGGATTGAGGATCCCAGTCATTGCCCTCGGGATCAATCCAGAGCCAGGTTGCTCCAAGCCACGTCCAATGTGGCCTTGGACACTTCCAGGGATGGGGTAGCCACAGCTTCTCTGGGAATTCCATTCCAGACCCTCACCACCCTCCCAAGGAAGAATTCCTTCCCAGTATCCCATCTAACCCTGGGAAGCCATTCCCTGTGTCCTGTCCCTCCATCCCTTGTCCCAAGTCCCTCTCCAGCTCTCCTGGAGCCCCTTTAGGCCCTGGAAGGGGTTCCAAGGTTTCCTTGGATCCTTCCCTTCTCAGCACTGGATGCAGAGATGGAAAACAATCCAATCCCTCTGCGGATTATCCCCATCCTGAACATCCTTCCCTGGATGGGAAAACCCGTGGATGGGAACGGAACAGCAAATGGAGGGAAAAACTGAGGAAGACAAAGAGGAGTTGGGACAAACCAGGAATCATGGAATGCTCTGGGTTGAAAGGGACCTTCAATACCATCCTACTGTGGGCAAGGACACTTTCCGCTAGACCAGGCTGCTCCAAGCATTTGGAACAGGGATAAATCCATGGGAAACCTGAACAAAAAGGCACCACAAGCACCCGGAAGCACCCGGAGGACGACACCCCCGAGCCGGTGCTTTTTGTCCCGACTCTCAACTCAGCCAAATCCCTGAAGTTCCGAAAAGGCTTTGGGGACGACCGTGATACCGTTAGGAATTCAGCGTGGAAGCAGACGCCGGCATTAGGGAACGATTATCCCGGAGAGCGTTCCAGATGTTCGCGCAGAAGGGCCCAGTGGGAGGCGAACGATGTCGCGCCCGGAATGAGCTTCCGAAAGGACCATCCTCGGGAATTTAATTCCCACACTTGTTCAGTTTGGGAGCTCTTTCTGCTGGAATGTAAACGATGCTTAATAGGGAATAAATCTGACGGATCAGAAGTGCTTTCCCTGGGAGCTGGAGTGTGGTGACTGCTCCGAATGTCACATTCCGGAGAAGGGCGGGATTTGGAGCCGACGGGTTTTAGAGGGCTCTGAACCCGCTGGAATAGTTGTTTGGCCCAGCAGGTGCTTTAGGCTGGGAATATTTAGGGAATTAATACCAAATCTGCCTGGGAATATTTAGGGGATGAATAGGTAATCTGCTCAGATAATTCCATTGCGCTCATGGATCCCACCTGGAGCGACGCTGGATTGGTGGCTCCCAGAGTTCAACTGTAAGGAAATACCCCTTTTAGCAGGAAATCATGGAATAGTTTGAGTTGGAAGGGGCCTTAAAGATCATGGAATTCCAGCCCCCTGCCGTGGGCAGTGACACCTTCCACCGTCCCAGAGAATATCGGGAAGAGTAGCGTCTTTGACTCAGCAATTCCAGCACCAAAATCCAAACTGTGACAGAAACGCTGGCAAATATCCCGGGATATTTGGGATATTTGGATTGTGCTTTCCAAACATGAGGGAGAAAAACAGAGGGATAATAAGGATTATTAGGAAGCACCAGCAAATCCCAGCTCCCCATCCAGGCTCTGGGGTGAGCAGGGATGAAAGAAACATGAACTCGGAAGCCAAAGCAGCTCCAAAAAGAAGGGAAAATCTCTGCCCAAGAGTTTCCTGAAAGCAAACACTTCCCAACACGGAAATGATCCCTCAACACAGGATTTGCTCCAGGGTTCCAATCCCTGTGCCCTCCAACCCCAAACTACAGACAGAGGCGGGGATGGCCGGAGCCAACAAGGTCTCGGTGGGGACAGGAGGACACGTACCCTGTCACCAGCCCCCAGTAATCCCAGGAATTCCAGTTCCATCCCACCCCCATTCCCGTGGAGGAAAAGCCCTTCCCGGGCTTCCACACCGAATTCCTAACGGTATCACGGTCATTCCCAAAGCCTTTTTGGAACTCCAGGGATTTGGTCGAGTCGAGACAAAAAGCGCCGGCTCGGGGGTGTCGTCCTCCAGGTGCTTCCGGTGGGATGGGAAACACCAAAACCATTTGGATTAGGGTGGAGAAGCTGTGGTGGGATTTTGTTCAGGTTTCCCATGGATTTATCCACCGGGGCGGACAAGCCTCCTCCAGATGAGGAGACACCCCGTTATCCATCAGGATCAGCCAGAGGTGGCCACACTGAAGTCACTCCCCCCACCATCATGATCATTCCCAAAGCCTTTTTGGAACTCCAGGGATTTGGCCGAGTCAGGAGCCAGGACAAAAAGTGCCAGTTCGGGGGTGTTGTCCTCCAGGTGCTTCCGGTGGGATCCAGGTTTCCCATAAATTTATCCACGGGGGCGGACAAGCCTCCTCCAGATGAGGAGACACCCCATTATCCATCAGGATCAACCAGAGGTGGCCACACCGAAGTCACTCCCCCCCCCCCCCCTTTTCCCAGCTCCGGGGGCGTTAAAAAGCCGGAACGTGTCCCCAGAGCCTCGGCCCTTGTTCCAACACAACCCTTATTATTACGACAAAAGGGGGCGGGCGGGGGGGGTTTTCCTTCCCCCTTTCCCACAGGGAATGATTATTAATGTGCTTCCAGGAGCTGGGTTTCTCCGGAGGAGGGAGCGGGAAGGCAGGGAAAGGCTGACAAACACCCTCTCCTCCCCCCCCACCCCGGATCACGGCGGGAGCTGCCAGGGGGTCTCGTCCTAACAAGGCGCAGATGGAAGGCGGTTGGAATAACAAAGGATGAATTTTGATGAGTCTAATAAATCACTCCACTTTTCCAGCTCTTGATCGTTCCCGGCACTTCAGGCACGAAGAAAAAAAAAAAAAGAGGAAAAAAAAAACCCCGGCTTTTAATCCAAGGGAGGGTTCAGGGAGCTCCTGTGGTGGTTCTGCCCCCGCGGGAATGGTGGGAGTGCGTGAGGGGCTGGGAAAATCCATTTGCGTTCCGGCTCTGGGATGGGTTTAATTGTTTTTATTTGCATTTTTATCATTTAATTTTTTTTAATTTAATTTTTATTTAATTTTCATTTTAATTTTTATTTTTGTTTCTTTTTATTTAATTTTTATTTAAGTTCTTTTTAGGTTTTAATTTTTCATTTAGTTTTTCATTTAAATTTTTGATTTAATTTTATATTCCAATTTTTCATTTAAATTATTGATTTAATTTTATATTCCAATTTTTCATTTAAATTTTTGATTCAATTTTATATTCTAATTTTTCATTTAAATCTTTATTTAATTTTTTATTTAACTTTTTATTTAATTTTACATTTTAATTTTTTATTTAAATTCTTTTCATTTGTTTTTTATTTAACTTTTTTATTTTAATTTTCAATTTATTTTTATTTTAATTTTGTATTTCATTTTCATTTAATTTTAATTTAAATATTTTTATTCAATTTTTCTTTAATTTTTATTTGATTTTTTATTTAATTTTTCATTCAATTTTTACTTAAATTCTTTTATTTAATTTTTATTCATTTTCTTACTTTAATTTTTTATTTAACTTTTATTTAAATTTTTATTTCATTTTTAAATTTAATTTATTATTTTAATTTTTTATTTGATTTTTATTTTAATGTTTTAATTTAACCTCTACTTAATTTTTTATTTATTTATTATTTTATATTTTTTTATTTGACTTTTTAAATTTTTTAAATTTCTCTTATTGAGCTTCTATTTAAATTTTAATTTATTTTTTATTTAATTTTTATTTATTTTCATTTAAACTTTTAATTTAAATTTTTCCATTTAATTTTTATTTAATTTTCAATTAAATTTTCATTTATCTTTTTCATTTAAATGTTTTATTTAAATTTTTTATTCAATTTTTTTTTATTTAACATTTTCCTATTTAAATCTTTTTAATTGAAATTTAACAAAGAAAAATTCCCTCCCTCAAAGCCATTTTTCCAACCGGAGGCCACCCAGTTTTTCCCTTTCCTCACTTATCCATTGAAAAAAACCCTGCTCTGACTCGGAACTTGGATAAACTCGGAGCAAAACTTTGCAGGTTCATTAAGAACCTTTTAATTCCCCTTTCCAAACTTTTTTCTGAAGCAGGAGATGGACAAGCTCCAAATCCATCCCGAGAAACAAAAGGATTCAACTCCCAGTTGGAAGCACTGAGCCCGCGCACACGGATTTGCCGAGGGGAGGATCTGCCAAAGGGCCGGGAAAGCATCACATCCATGGAAAAAAAGAGTCAAGATGTTGATTTTCTTCCCAAAAAAACACTCCTGGAACATCCCAGACTGTGCCCGGCAGAGGAGAACGGAGCCAAAGTCGGAGCCTCCGCGACCATTCCCACTTGGAATGAGAGGGCCTTGAAGGTCCCTTCCAACCCAAACCATTCCATGACTCCACGTGGTTGAGCCAAGGAGGACACGACTGCTCTGCAATCCCTCGGGATCAAACATGGGAATGAGACCTCCAGGAGCTTTGAATCCTGGGAAAAAACCCATCCTGATGATCCCAGAATCATTTAGGTTGGGAAAGACCTCTGATTCCTCCCCGGAATTGTCCAGGCTTGGAACGGGTGGCCCAGGGCAGTGCTGGAGTCGCCATTCCCGGAGGGATTTAAAAGCCATGCGGATGTGGCACCTGGGGAGGTGGTTTAGTGGTGGCCTCAGGAGTTTTAACAGAATCCCAAACCCATTTAGGTTGGAAAAGTCCTCCAAGATCATCCAGCCCAACCCATGATCCATCCTCACCTCGTCCCCCATCCCAGAACACCGAGTGCCACATCCAGGCATTCCTTGGACACCTCCAGGGATGGGGACACCAAACCTCTCTGGCCACCCCATTCCAACACTCAACTCCATGAAAATTCCATGAAAAAATTCCTCTTGGATCAGAATTAACTCCCAGCTGAGGGTGAGCCTCCATCCCATTCCAACGCTTAACAACCCATTCCATAAAAAAATTCCTCGTGGATTGGAATTAACTCCCAGCTGAGGGCAAGGGTCCATCCCACTTCAATGCTCAACAACCCATTCCATGAAAAAATTCCCCCCGATTTGGAATTAACTCCCAGTTGAGGGTGAGCCTCCATCCCATTCCAACGCTCAACAACCCATTCCAAGAAAAAATTCCTTCTGGATTGGAATTAACTCCCAGCTGAGGGCAAGGGTCCATCCCACTTCAATGCTCAACAACCCATTCCATGAAAAAATTCCCCCTGATTTGGAATTAACTCCCAGCTGGCCTCCATCCCACCAATCTGAGCCTCTGGGACTCGAACGGGAAACCTGCTCTTCCCGTCATCCCGGTCTTTAATCCATCTGTTTCTTTCCCCCCCCCTTCCCTTCTCCCTGCTTTTCATTTGCTTTTCCGGCACCGCTCGGCATCGGGGAGGGAATCCATCTTTGACAAACATTTACCGATTATCAAATCACCGGTGCGGCCGCCGACAGGGGCAATAAGTCACTCCCAGATCCCGGAGCCGGGGAGTTCGGGCGGTGACAAATCGCTCCTGTCAAATCCTCGTGTTCCCGGGCGCTCCGGAGCCGCGTTCCCTGTTGTTCCGCGCTACCCGGTGCTTAATGACGGAGCTGTCAACGGACTCGAGACGGAGCCACCGCCGCTCCCGACTGCCAACGGCCTATTAGGGGGAAGATTGAGACCCTGCTCTTCCCAAACTCACTCAGGCAACACAAACGCGCCGGTTCGGGATAATTACGGAGCGGGAGCCATCGATCCCGTGCTGACATCCCGCCTATCCCTACGAAATGGGAGTAGTTTGCCAGGTGACAGTCGCTATAGATTATTTGGGGGTGGGTTGGGGGGGTTTGTTTTTTCCCTTCCACCCCCCCTCCCCTCTCCTGCCTCGTTTCTCCGGTGCTCCACAGAGTCCGGGATGGATGGGGAGGAAGAGCTTCGGGGCCGTTTCTAGTCCGACTCTTTGGCTTCCAAGGGAGTTGTTTGGAGAATCGGGGAATGGATTGGGTGGAAAGGGACTTGCAGATCATCCAGTCCCACCCCCTGCCTTGGGCAGAGACAGCTCCCGCTATCCCAGCTTGCTCCAGCCTGCCCTCGGACACTTCCACGGATGGAGCAGCCACAGTTTCTCTGGGAGGTCCATCCCAGCCCCTCACCACCCTCCCATCCAAAAATTCCTTCCCAATATCCCATCTAAATCCCCCCTTTTCCAGTTTGAAGCCATTCCCTGTGTCCTGTCCCTCCATCCCTTGTTCCCAGTCCCTCTCCTGCTCTCCTGGAGCCCGTTTAGGCCCTGGAAGGGGCTCCAAGGTCTCCCTGGAGCCTTCTCTTCTCCAGGTGAACATTCCTAGTTCTCTCAGCCTGTCTCCAGAGCACAGGGCTTCCAGCCTTTGGAGCAACTCCATGGCCTCCTCTTGTTTGCTTCCCTAAGTTTCTGGACACATGGACTCATGGATAACTTAAAACCCTCCATCCCTGGATGATTTCCCTTCATTTCCCCGCATTCCCTCTCTCCCTGCCCCGTGGGATCCCTGCTCCAAAGGCTGGAGCCCCTCTGCTCCAGAGTCAGGCTGGGAGAGCTGGGAATGTCCAGCCTGGAGAAAAGAAGGATCCAAGGAGACCTTGGAGCTGCTTCCAGGGCCTAAAGGGGTTCCAGGAGAGCTGGAGAGGGACTGGGGACGAGGGATGGAGGGACAGGACACAGGGAATGGCTTCCCACTGCCAGAGGGCAGGGATAGGTGGGATATTGGGAAGGAAATTCCAATTTCCCTGGGAGGGTGTAAGGCCCTGGCACAGGTTGCCCAGAGGAGTTGTAGCTCCAAGCCCCATCCAACCTGGTCTTGGACACTTCCAGGGATGGGGTAGCCACAGCTTCTCTGGGAATTCCATCCCAGTCCATCCCCCCCCTCCCAGGAAAGAACCATCCCGCTGGTTTTGCCTCCTTCGGTGCCACTTAATCCCTGGCAGTGCCACTTCCAGCAGCTCTGCCCATGGAATGGGATGTTGGGTGGGGTTTGGGTGCCGGCTGAGTATCCAGAGCCTGCCAGTGGAATTCCAGAGGGTCCTTCCTCCTCCAGCATGGATGAAGCCGAAAGTCTTTGGGGAGGTGGGAGAGGTGGCCGAGTGCCAATCCCAACCAGCTGGATCATCCCGATGGGACGATTCCAGCACATCCACCACATGTCCCGGCGCTCCTGAGCGGCTCCGGCTGTGAAATTCCTTATTTATGGGAACTTAACGGATCCCAGAAAACGGCTTTCCAGCAGATGAGCACATTCCATTAAAGCGACAGAAATGTTCCTCCTGCTCCGAGGGGGGGAAGGTTTTAATGGAAGAGGGAAGATTTAGGGGAGAAATAAGGAATTCTTCCCTGGGAGGGCGGGGAGGGCCTGGGATGGAATTCCCAGAGAAACTGTGGCTGCTCCATCCATGGGAGTGTCCAAGGACAGGTTGGAGTAACCTGGGATAGCGGGAGCTGTCCCTGCCCATGGCAAGGGGTGGGACTGGATGATCTTTCTGCTCCCTTCCCTCCCAAATCATTCCATGATTCCATGACAGGCCCCCCTTTGGGATGAGGGTGACTCTTGTCCCTTCAGGTTGATTAAACTCCTTGGGAATTGCTTTTTACAGAATTCCGGGATCACTGAGGTGGGAAAAGACCTCCAGGGTCATGGAGTCCAACCTGTTCCCCATGCCAGAGCACCGAGTGCCACATCCAGGAATTCCTTGGACACCTCCAGGGATGGGGACTCCAAACCTCCCTGGGCATCCCATTCCAAGGCCTGACCACCCTTTCCATGAAAATATTCCTCCTGATGTCCAACCTGACCCTCCCCTGGAGCAGCTTGAGGCCGTTTTCTCTCCTCCTGTCCCTTGTTCCCTGGGAGTGATCCCAATCCCACCTGGCTCCACACTCCTGCCTCCCTGGATTCCCCCCGATCCCCCTTTTCTCCAGGCTGAGCCCCCCCCCCCGCTGCTCCTGCTGCTCCAGACCTTTCCCCACCTCCCTTCCCTTTCCCTGGACACCCCCAAATCCAAAGTCTTTCCCATGAATTCTTCCCAGACTCCAACACCCCAAACCGCCCAACTCCCACCTGGTGCTGCCGACTGTGGCACGAATCCCATGGAATTTCAGGATTTTCAGGGGAGCTCAGGTTTTGGGATCCATCCATGATCCAAAGCCAGGCCGTCCCCATTCCCAGCCCCATCTCCAAGCAAAAAACACTTTGGAAAACTCCATTCCCTCTCCCCCCCTTCGCTCCTTGGCGGCACAAAATGCTTTTCCAAACGTTTCACACTCCGAGGGCTCCTCCAGCCGTGTAATTCCCACAAAGTGCTTCCCAAAACAGCTGCAGCTTCCCTTAATTAGTCTCCGTGGGCAACGGGCGTTAACGATCCGCTTGGATCCGCTCGGATGAGCGGCTGGTTCCGTGGAAAACCCCCCTCGGCGCTTCCTGAGGGATGGTTCCCTCGGGCCAAACCTTTCCTTGGAAAAGCCGAGGTTAGGGCAGGAAAACTTGAGGAAAGCTCTGCCCGGTTCCAAGAGCAGGGAATTCCAACCCCAAAGAGTCTGCCCTGCTTTTCCAGGGATCTCCTGGAGATCCCACTCTCCCACCCCAAACACCAGGATACTGAAGCCACAGGACTACCCACTTTTCCAGGCAGGACAAGATATTCCAAAGGGTCTGCCCTGCTCCTCCAGGAGTCTCCTGGACATCCCATTCCCCAAATTCCAATTCCAGGAGCCTGAAGCCACAGGACTACCCAGTTTTCCTGGCAGGACAACATATTCCAGAGGGTCCACCCTGTTTTTCCAGGGATCTCCTGGAGATCCCACTCTCCCACACCAAATTCCAGGAGCCTGAGGACCGGGAATCTCCTAGAAATCCAACTCCCCCAAATAAAATAACAGGAGCTAGAAGACACTGGAGAAACCAGTTTTCCTGGCAGGACAACATATTCCAAAGGGTCTGCCCTGCTTTTCCAGGGATCTCCCGGAGATCCCATTCCCCTCATTCAAATTCCAGGTGCCTGAAGCCACAGGACTACCCAGTTTTCCTGGTAGGACAAAACATTCCAAAGGGTCCGCCCTGCTTCTCCAGGGATCTCCTGGACATCCCACTCCCCTAAATCACATTCCAGGAGCCTGATGACACAGGTTTCCAAACAGGACGCCACATTCCAAAGGGTTTGCTCTGCTTTTCCAGGAGTCTTCCGGAGATCCCACTCCCCTAAATTCCAATTCCAGGTGCCTGAAGCCACAGGACTACCCAATTTTCCTGGCAGGACAACACATTCCAAAGGGTCTGCCTTGCTTTTCCAGGGATCTCTTGGAGATCCCACTCTCCCACCCCAAACACCAGGATGTTGAAGCCATGGGACCCCACGGTTTTCCAGACAGGACAACACATTCCAAAGGGTCCGCCCCGCTTTTCCAGGGATCTCCTGGAGATCCCACTCCCCCAAAATCACATTCCAGGAGCCTGATGACACAGTTTTCCAGACAGGACAACACATTCCAAAGGGTCTGTCCCCCTCCTGCAGGAATCTTCTGGAGATCCCTCCCACCCCTTCCACACCAAATTTTGTGTGAGGATCCAGATGAAGCACTTTTTAAGGATGGATCTTGGGAATTGGAGGGCAGAGCAATCCCTGGAATCTGAGATCTGGGATGCGCCAGGGTCTAAAGCTCCTTTAAAACTGAATTTTGAGGTTTTCCTGCAGGGATTTGCGGCAGAATTAATCCCAAATTCGGGGAAAGGATGCAGATTAATCACTTTTTAAGGATGAATTTTGGGAAGTGGAGGGCAGAGAGATCCCTGGAATCTGAAACCTATCCCTAAATCCTGAGACTTGGACCGTGCCAGGGTCTAAACCACCTTTAGAGCTCTGCTTAAGCATTTCCTGTTTGGATTTGCAGCAGAATTAATCCCAAATTCTCTGTAAGGATCCAGATTAGCCACTTTCTAAGGATGAATCTCAGGAAGTGGAGGGCAGAGTGACCCCTGAATTCCAGAATCCCTGATTCCAGCCAAATCCCTTTCCCCCTTCACTCCTCATCCCACCAGTCACGAACACCCCGGGAAGATTTTAATGTGGAATTCCCTCCCTTCCCTCCTCCAATCCAAGAAATCCTGTGCTCAAATCCCCACCTCCTCTCTCCTCCAGCCCGACTTTTCCACGAGCATCCCATTCCCTGAGTTCTCCGTTGTTTTTTTTTTCCAGCCAAATTAATGATTTTAATGACCTGGAAAACCTGGCCCGGGCTGGACTTAGGCTGGGTTTTATGGAGTTCTTTTTGCTGAGTCCAGGCAAAGCTTTGCTGGGATAAACATCTTCCTGAAAAAACCTTCTGTTCGCCCCCTGGAGCCCCATTTCCCGGAGAAAAGATGGGGAATTTCTTGGATGGCAGTTCCGGGTTAAAGGAGCCCTGAGCAGCAAGGAATTCCCGGGTTTATCCACATGGGAAAAGCTCCAGGTCTCAGGTTCCAGGGATCCCTCTGCCCTTCACTTCCCAAAATCCATCCTTAAAAAGTGGTTAATCTGGATCCTGACACTGAATTTGGGGTTAATTCTGCTGCAAATCCACGCAGGAAATGCTTAAGCTGAGCTTTAAAGGTGGTTTAACCCCTGGCACAGTCCAAGTCTCAGGATTTAGGGACATGTTTCAGGCTCCAGGGATCTCCACTTCCCAAGATCCATCCTTAAAAAGTGGTTAATCTGGATCATTACACTGAATTTGGGGTTAATTCTGCTGCAAATCCCTGCAGGAAAACCTCAAAACTCAGTTTTAAAGAGGTTTTAGTCCCTCCTACAATCCAAGTCTCAGGTCTAGGGACATGTTTCAGGTTTCAGGGATCTCTCCGTCCTCCACTTCCTAAAATTCATCCTTAAAAAGTGGCTAATCTGGATCATTACCCAGAATGTGGGATTAATCCTGCTGCAAATCCCAGTAGGAAATGCTTAAGCTGAGCTTTAAAGGTGGTTTAACCCCTGGCACAGTCCAAGTCTCAGGATTTAGGGAAATGTTGTTTTAATAAAGCCAATCCCTGTTTTCCCTAAACTTGTCCCCACAATTAATTCCTTTAATTGCTCTCCAAGGACAGGGAATGACATGGGATCAACTCCAGCCCCCGGAACGCCAGGAAAGGCTCCGTCCTTTCATTAAATTCCTCGTTGCCGGTCATTCCCTCCTGGAATTGTCTTGGATCAGGGTGGCAAACAGAGAGATTTAGTGACCCTGCCCAACTTCAGGAATGCTGAGATCCATGGAAAGGACAATTAGGGAAGGGGAGGATGTACGTCCCTGTTTTTTCACGAATAAAAATGTGGGATTTAAAAATTCCCGGACAATTGGGAATCAATGAATGGACAGAATCAGCTCCGGGCGGGAAAGATCCTGGAGGCAAAGCACAAAAGCAACACCGGTTCTATCCCGGGAATCCCACATGGAAAAGCAAGAGGTGCTTGGGAAGGGCTTTTCCTGCTGGGAAAGGGGTTCAAACAGCTGGACTGCATCCCAAAGGGATCATTACGGGATGATTTTTTGGGATAACAGGATCAGCTCCTGCTTTCCAGGAGCGCTGGAAAACAGGATTGACTCCTAAAGGGGTTTTTTTATGGAGCATAAATTTTCTTGGAGTCTTAACGCTGGGAATACCGGGAATGAGGGAGTTCCAAAAAACCCAGCGTGGCGTTTAAACGACATTCCCGCCTCTCCAGGTTATCCAGGATATCCTGAGTTATCCGGGATACACAGGGAAAGCTGGAGGATCCACGTTTCCCACTCATTTATCTGGGATAAAAGGGCAGAATTCGGTATTAAACCCGATTGGATCCTAAAAAATCACGGCAAGAATTAAGGAAAAGCGGCAGCGCCGGGGAAAATTCCGGCAGCTCCAGCCCGGGTTGCAAATTCCTGCTGAACACACGGATATTTTGCTGCTCCTTGGAACTCTCGGCTCCCTCTGGAATGAAAAGAAACCCGGTCGTTCTCCGGGAAAACGGTGGATGCCTCGTGCCCCCTAGAGGGAATCCTGGCAGGGATCACATCCCGCTTTTCCGTGTGCAAATGGGAAAAAGAGGGAAGAGAGAGTCATTCCTGAATATTCCTTAGAAAATCCGGGATATATAAAGACTTGGAAAAGAGGGAGGAGAAAAGCGGTTGGGAATTTAAAACCGGGCGGAACAGGTTCCGAGTTTTATCCCTCTGGATTTCCTTTGGGAATGAGATGTGGAGTTAAAGTCTGGGTTGATCCTGGAATCAGGAATCACAGCAGGGATCACATCCTGCTTTTCCGTATCCAAACGGGAAAAAGAAGGAAGAGAAAGCCACTCCTTTCCATAGATTCCACACCCGTGCCTGAATATTCCGTAGAAAATCCAGGATATATAAAGACTTGGAAAACAGGGAAGAGAAAAGTGGCTGGGAATTTAAAACTAGGCGGAACAGGCTCCAGGTTTTATCCCTCTGGATTTTCCTTTGGGAATGAGATGTGGAGTCAAACCCTGGGTTGATCCTGGACTCAGGAATGCAGGGAAAAGATCCTTCCTTGCTTTTGCTGGAGTGGGTTATCCATGGAATTCAGCTCCATGAGAAGCTGCTGGTGCTGGGTTGATCCCGTTATCCCTAAAAATCATCCCAGAATGATCCCTTTGGGATGTAATCCTGCTCTTTGAACCCCTTTCCCAGCAGGAAAAGCCCTTCCCAAACCTTTTCCCTTGCTTTTTTCTCCCCTTGGGAAAACGCCAAGTTCAACAATTCAAGGAATTACAATGGAAGGAAAACCGGGAGAGGGAAAAGAGGGAAAAACCAAAAGAGGGAAAAGCCAAAAGAGGGAAAAGCCTGGACTAAGGAATGCAGGGAAAAGATCCCTCCTTGCTTTTGCTGGAGTGGGATATCCATGGAATTCAGCTCCATGGGAAGCTGCTGGTGCTGGGTTGATCCCGTTATCCCTAAAAATCATCCTGGAATGATCCTTTTTGGGATGTAATCCTGCTCTTTGAACCCCTTTCCCAGCAGGAAAAGCCCTTCCCAAACCTCTTCCCTTGTTTCGCTCCCCCCTCCCCCCAAGTTTTTCCCTTGGGAAAACGCCGAGTTCAACAATTCAAGGAATTACAGTGGAAGGAAAACCGGGAGAAGGAAAAGAGGGAAAAGCCAAAAGGAACAGGAGGGTGGGAAGTGGGAACAGATGGAAAGCCAATGAGGCGGAGAATTCCAAGGATGGGAGGCTGTTGCTGCCTCAGGGAGCTGCCAAGGTGAAGGATCCATCCTGGAAAAGGGATGGAAAGGGAATATCCCTTCCAACCCAAACCATTCCATGATCCCACGACCAGGAGCCCACAGGGATCCCGCCCCTTTCCTGCTGCCCGTGGACATTGAGGAATTTGGGATAAAACTGTGCCTCTCCTGGACAAACTGGACTTCCCACTTTCTTCCCAGAGCTTGGGAAACACCCGATTTCCAGGATTTTACCATCCCTTCCTAGCACATCCAGGAAATTTTGGGATGGGGGCAGATGGGAGAGCAGGGGACTGGTGAGGACAGGGCAGAAATACGGGAACGAGCCGAAAGGGGTTGGAAAAGCAGGACACACAATGCTGGGAAGGCGATCCCTGCTCCCAAAAAATTCCTCCCCCCTCCACCTCCCGGAGCAGGGAATGCCCAGCCCGGGACTCTCCCACTGTCAGGGCGTGGGGGACACACATTCCATGGCCTGGGGGGAGCAGCTTTGTGGGAATCCTGAACTTGATATCCGTGTTTATCTCTTCCCAGGCCCCTCCGGATAAACAGGTGCCGGGGTTTGTGATGCCCAACAGCCGGAATGACTCCGAGTTCTCTGGGTTTGTCAAGCTGTGGAATTCCTGGGATGTTCCTCCACGTGCTCCAGGATCCTTCTGGGTTTGCTTTGTGAGGTCTAATCCAAAAAAAACCTGTTGGAATACGGATGAGGCGGGAATATTTCCAAGTCTGGGAGATCCTGGACACCAACAGGGATTGGGACAACTCACACATCCCTTGTATTCCCACTAAACACAGAATTATGGATACAGTGGAGGATCTCCTGGTTTCACAGAGCTGGGAATAAGGGAATTGTGGTTCCAATTCCTGGCTCCCAGGTTATCCCAGAGGTTTTGGGAAGGTTGTTTGGATTTCCCTGTGGGCAAAGTGTGGATATGGGTTGGATTTCCCTCCGGACAAGCGGGAGGGAAGTTGGGGAGATGTTCCTGGGAGACACCGGGAGCAGAGTTGGAAGGGGTTGGGAGGGACCTTAAAGACCAACTTCTTTTCCTGTGTCCCAGCCCAACCTCTGGAATTCCAAGCTTGGCTCCCTTTTCCTGCTTGTCCCTGTCTCCTGGTGTTTGTGCGTGAAAGGAATTTTTCAGGAGCTTTTGGATTTGTCCCTGGGAGAGGTGGGTGGTTCCTCCTTCTAATTTGGAATCCTGGAATGGTTTGGGTTGGAAGGGAGGGGAAAGATCATGGAATTCCGACCCCCTGCCATGGGCAGGGACACCTCCCACTATCCCAGGTTGCTCCAACCCGGTCTCGGACACTTCCAGGGATTGGGCAGCCACAGCTTCTCTGGGAATTCCATCCCAGCCCCTCACCACCCTCACAGCGAAGAATTCCTTCCCAATATCCCATCTAACCCTGGGAAGCCATTCCCTGTGTCCTGTCCCTCCATCCCTTGTCCCCAGTCCCTCTCCAGCTCTCCTGGAGCCCCTTTAGGCCCCGGAAGGAGCTCCAAGGTCTCCCTGGATCCTTCCCTTCTCCACGTGAACATTCCCAGCTCTCCCAGACTGGTTCCAGAGCAGAGGAGCTCCACCCCCTGGAGCATCTCCGAGGCCTCCTCTTTGCTTCCCTGAGTTTCTGGACACATCCAAGCCATTCCAGCCACTTGGAATCACGGATAACTCAAAACAACTCCATTCCTGGATGACTTCCCTTCGCTTCCCTGCATTCCCTGTCTCCCTGCCCTGTGGGATCCCTGCTCCCTCTCCCTGTTCCAGCCCAGCCCCTCTCCTGGATGCTCCCAGGATTGCTGACATTCCAGCTGGGAATGCCGCAGCCCTTCCGTGGGGCTGTTTAGTGCCTGGACTTCGAGACATTCCCGAGCGGAACCTCCTGAATTCCCACCTGGAGCGACAGAAAGCCCCTGTAATAAAATGTGAGGGAGAATTCCAGCGTGAAATCGAGCTGGGAAACCTCTGCTGCTGCCAGGCTGGAATTCTCCAGCCTGGAGCTTCCCTTGGCTTTGGAATATATAGGGAAGCAGGAGTTTGTTTTATGCCCTTGTGTCTCCCGGGGCTCGGAATCGGAGCCGGGATCAGTCTTGGAACAATTTTCCATTCCTTTCCTTTCCTTCCAACTTTGGCCTCCTGCTCCAGTGATTTTTCCTGCAGGGAATTCTGGCTTTCCCAAGAGTTGCTCCTTGGATCCTGTGTGTTTTAAAGGCTTTGGGGGGAGTTTTCCATGTTGCTCCATGTGGGTTGAGCTGGAATTTTGTTTTCACTGGATCTACTTCCAATCCCATTGGTTCAGGATCATGGAATTCCACCCCCTTCCATGGACAGGGACACTTCCCACTATTCCAGGTTGTTCTCATCTGGCCTTGGACACTTCCAGGGATGGGGCAGCCACAGCTTCTCTGGGAATTCCAGCCCAGCCCCTCACCACCCTCACAACCAAGAATTCCTTCCCAATATCCCATCTAATCCTGGGAAGCCATTCCCTGTGTCCCGTCCCTCCATTCCTTATCTCAAGTCCCTCTCCAGCTCTCCTGGATCCCTTTAGGCCCTGGAAGTAATTCCGATTTATTATCGGAATTCATTTCATTTCATTCCTTACCACAATCCCAGATTTCTGGGAACACGCGACAGGAAACACCCACTCAAACATTTTTTTTTTCCTCCCAGGGAAAAATTCCTTCCCGATATCCCAACACCCCCAGTTCCATCCCAATATCCCAACACCTCCAGTTCCATCCCAATATCCCACCTATCCCTGCCTCCCTTCAGCTTGTTTGGATTCACCACCAGATCCATTTTTTTTTTTTTAGGGCAGTTCATCCCTCAAACCTTCCCCTGGAGCCTCAACTTTTCCCTCTGGATATCATGAATCCTTCCAAACCCCAAACCGGGATCGACACCCCGCGAATCCCCGGAGTGACATTCCCTTGATTCCTTATTAATTCCTAATTAATCCCTGAATATTAAGGAAAATCACCAAATCCATAAAAACCCGGGAGCCATTTGGAAAAGTCCATTAAGCCAGAAAAAAAAAAAAAAAAATCCCCAAACTTTGGGGGTCGCTCCCGATCCATCAATTAATTCGGGAATAATTAATCAGCCGAGCTCCCACAACCCATAAAAACCGGTCGCCTCCGACTCCGCGGATAATTGATGTGGGATCTGAGGATTTGCTGCTGTTGCCTTTTCTCCTGCCTAATTCAGCACTTTCCCGGGTTGGGTTTTTTTTTTTTTTTCCCTGATGGAAGCAAGAACTCTCCCGGATTTTTACGGCTCCGATGCCCTTTTACGGCGTTTGCCGGAGTGGAATCTCTGGGAATGATGGATCGCCGAAGCTCAGGGGCCTGGAAAACGCCCCCGGTTAAGGGGGAGAGAGAGAGAGAGAGAGGAAACCTTGGCTTTTAAAAACACTCAGAGAGGGAGGGATTTCTGATGGATTCGCTTCATCCCATCAAATCCCCTCCTGATTTTCCTTGGGATCGCTTTGATTTTGCCTTGATTTTCCACTGGATTCCCGATAACAAGGAAAGCATTCCCTAAATTAAGGTCACCAATTATCCCAAACACGACCTGCTGGGAACGAACAGTATGCAGGTGACAGGTTGGGCTCCTGTTCCAAAGGAAAGAGTTCATGGATTTCCTTTTTTATTCCCAAGAAAAGCAGGTTCCATTTAAGCCTTTGGATTCCAGTGTGTCCTTGTGATCCCAAAGAGTGGAGCTGGATAAAGAATGGATTGGGAGTAGCTCCCTGAGAAGGACTCGGTGGGGGAGAAGCTCCACCTGACCTGGCCACAGCATTCCTGAAATTCCCGGTGTCCTGGGCTCATCCCACAGCGTGGGAAGCGGGAGAGGGGGGGGAATTCTCTCCCTCTGCCCCGCTCAGGTGAGATCCCACCTGGAATCCTGCATCCAGCTCTGGGGAACAACAGCAGAAGGATGTGGAGCTGCTGGAGCGAGTCCAGAGGGGACACAGAGCTGCTCTGAGGGTTGGAGACCCTCTGCTCCGGAGCCAGGCTGGGAATACTGGGAATGTCCAGCCTGGAGAAGGGAAGGATCCAGGGAGACCTTGGAGCACCTTCCAGGGCCTAAAGGGGCTCCAGGAGAGCTGGAGAGGGATTTGGGAAAGGGATGGAGGGACAGCACACAGGGAATGGCTTCCCAGGGTTAGATGGGATATTGGGAAGGAATTCTTCCCTGGGAAGGTGGGGAGGGGCTGGGATGGAATTCCCAGAGAAGCTGTGGCTGCCCCATCCCTGGAAGTGTCCGAGGCCAGGTTGGAGCAACCTGGGATAGTGGGAGGTGTCCTTGCCCATGGAAGGTGGGGGGGAATTCCATGACCTTCAAGATTCCAACCCAAACCATCCTCTGCCCATTCCAGGGACGAAAAAGGGCTTTGTTTTTCCTGGTTTGCCAGGATACAGGGAATGGCTTCCCACTGCCAGAGGGTTACATGGGATATTGGGAAGGAATTCTTCCCTGGGAGGGTGGGGAGGGGCTGGGATGGAATTCCCAGAGAAGCTGTGGTTGCCCCATCCCTGGAAATGTCCCAGGCCGGGTTGGAGCAACCCGGGATAGTGGGAAGTGTCAGGGGTGGAATTCCATGATCTTTAATCTCCCTTCCAATCCAATCCCAACCATTCCAGGATTCTGTGGGGAAAAACCAAAGTTCCACGGCACAGCCCACCCATTCCCACTTTTCTGAGCTCCCTCTGTCCCAGCCCAGGCCGAGCTATCCCGGGACAATTCCCAGAGCCATGAGGAACAGCCGGAGCTTCTCCATCCCAACCACCAGCGGCGTTCCCGGCCCACACGACATCTCCGAGTATTCCCGTGCCCTTTTCCACCGGAGAGCCCCCCAGGGCAGCTTAAGGAGCCGATAACACACGGGATCAACTCCGGGAACAGATCCAACCCCTCCCTGTCCACACTTCCACACAAACCCAAAACAAGCCCAGAATAGAATCCTCTCGGAATCCGCACGCGCCGGGATCATCCGGAGGCACTGGCGAGGAGGAAACATTCCAATGAATTTAAACTTCCGGGGGGGGGGGGAAAAAACCCAGCAAAATTCCAGTTGGCAAGCTGGAAATAAATGTGCTCCTCCATCCCTTTAAAACCAAAGCGAAACCTCGGATCCGTAAAATCTGCCGGAACAGCGGAGTTTTGTAGGACTTGGGAGATGTTGAGTCCACAAAACCCTTCTCCCAGGTGTTCTCCGGCATCTGTTCCGCGTTCCAGGGAATATTCCCCGGTTTTTTATCGCTTTGGAGAGCACACGGAGCGAGCGGGGAAGTCCTGGAATGAACGACTTCCATCCGGAACTCGTCGTTCCGGGTGGGAAAAAAAAAAAATCAAATGGGAATGTTTGCGAGGGGGGGGAAGTCAAAAATAAGAGGGGAAATTGGGATTTGGGAAAGAACGGGAAGCAGAGAGCGGAACAGAGAAAGCCACCCAGGTTTTCCAGGGAGTTGAGCATCTGCCGGGTTGGGATTTGGGGAATCCCGGTGCCGAGACTCCGATTATCCGCGCCGGCATCGGTTAATTCCAACCGGGACCGTGCCGGGAATAACAACAAGACATTTTAGGAGGCGAAAAAAAAATAGGGAAAAAGAAAAAGGGAGGAAAGAAAGACAACAGGGTTAGATGGGATACTGGGAAGGAATACTGGGATATTCCTTCCCAATGGGGTTAAATGGGATATTGGGATATTGGGAAGGAATTCTTGTCTGGCAGGGTGGGGAGGCCCCGGCACAGGTTGCCCAGAGAATTCATGGATCCACCCATTCCTGGAACTGGGAAACCCCAGGAGGACAAAGGAGAAGTGCAGGATTCACTGCTCTGTTTCCCAGCTTTTTTTCCCCGTATTTTTTTTCCCTGTATTTCTTTTTCCTGTATTTTTTCCTACATTTTTTCCCTGTATTTCTTTTTCCTGTATTTTTTCCCCTGTATTTTTTTCCTGTATTTCTTTTCCTGTTTTTTTCATTGTATTTTTTCCCCTCTATTTCTTTCCCTGTATTTTTTTCCCTGTACTTTTCCCCCTGTATTTTTTCCATGTATTTCTTTCCCTGTATTTTTTCCTGTATTTTTTCCTTATATTCTTTCCTGTATTTCTTTCCCTGTATTTTTTCCTGTATTTGTTCCCTGTATTTCTTTCTCCTGTATTTTTCCCTGTATTTTTTCCATATATTTCTTTCCCTGTATTTCTCCCTGTATTTTTTCCATATATTTCTTTCCCTGTATTTCTTTCTCCTGTATTTATTCCCCTGTATTTCTTTCTCCTGTATTTATTCCCTATATCTTTTTTCCCTGTATTTTTTCCCTGAAAATATCCAGGCTCAGAGCCAATGGAAGGATGAATTCCTGAATTCCCAAAGTCAAATATTTTTCCTATTAGTGTATAAACAGGCAATTCTCCAAAGAGCTGCTGGATACCGACGGAATTCCCCAATCCCAAAATAGGGATCAAGGTAAACATCCCGAAAATAGGGATTGAGGGGTGATTTTCAACATTAAATCATGGAATGGGTTAGGTGGGATGGGAATTTTGAAGGTCATCTCATTCCAAACCCCTGCCACGGGTTGGGAAATCTTCCCCTATCCCAGGTTGCTCTGAGTCCAATCAAACCTGGGACAACTCCAGGGATGGGAATTCCACAAGTTTTGGATTCCACAACAAACTGAGTGTTCAGATGGGAATTCTGCAGGAAAAGAGACGCTCCAGAGACCTTCAACTCACGTCTCTGCCGTGTTTCCACCGGGATGTTCCCTCTGATTTCCCTGATCCCAAATCCCAACGCCGGAGCCGCCGTTTAAGCGGAGACACATTCCCTCGCTCCCAGCAGCCTAAAAGAGGTCCCTGCAAACAGAATTCCCACTCCTGGCTCCCTGCCTGAGGCTCCTCTTGCAGCCCGGGACGAGTCCCCCGGGAATGCCAAGGAAAAGGCGGAAACCCAAAACCGTTACTGACGCCCACGGACGCAACCGGAGCCGGCAGCGAGCCAGGAATGTGAACTTCTCCGAAGAGTGAGGAGCCACCTCGGCAGCCACGCTCCACCCCTGGCTCCCAAGGACAAACCAGAGGGAAGAGAGACCTGGCAACGGGATGATTTCCAGGGAAAGTCAACCTGTGTGTGACGGCAGCGATGTCTGCCCGGAGCACGGTGGGAATGTTGGGCTCAGGGAGGAGAAACTGAGGGAAAAATCTCCAGAAAACGGGGTTAATGACACACCAAAGGAAAGATGGGATCGACTCCAAGGGATCCTGAGCTGGGCACGATCCAAGAGATTCCATGAGGGAACGGATCACTGGTTTAACCTGCCCGGAATGGGATCCGAGGTGTTGTCTCCAACAGCAGTAAAATAACGTGGGAATCACTAATAAAAGGGAAATAAACCCAAAACCAGCCTAAAAAACAAAAAAACAATGCTTCTCTGGAAACATTCCAGAGTTTGAGTTGGGACACAGGGAAAGAAGTTGGTCTTTAAGGTCCCTCCCAACCCCTTCCAACTCTGCTCCCGGTGTCTCCCAGGAACATCCCCCCAACTTCCCTCCCGCTCGTCCGGAGGGAAATCCAACCCATATCCACACTTTGCCCACAGGGAAATCCAAACAACCTTCCCAAATTCTTCGCTGGAAGCATTGTCCCAGTGGGAATCACCCCGCTGGAAACATTTCCTGCCGGAGAAGGAAAAAAGAGACGGGGGGGGGGGTGGAGTTGGAAGGAAAATCCAGTGCTGACATTCCCGAAGTTGCCAGAGGGATCCGAGTGCTCCGTGCCCATAAAATCATCAGCAGCTGAGCATTTGGATGCCTCCCATAACTTACTCCTCGCTTGTTCCCAGTTTACTCCCTCCACGAGTCCGGCAAAGCAGTTCCTTCCAAATTTGCCGGCAGCATTTTTCCGAGCGGGAGCCGCCCACTCATCCCCGGTTGTGGAGCCAAGAGGGAGAAGAACAAACGGTTTAGGGAATTTTTGGGAGGGAATTTTTAGGGAATTTTTAGTGATTCTGGCACTAAAGAGTCATGGAAAGTTTCTGAAGGGGGATTTTTCCTCGGGAAGAAGAAGGGAATGCGAACGGGATTTGCTCCCGTTTGGAATGTTCGCCCGAGGCGGTTCCGGCAGAGGGGGGAGCGGGAATTTGGTGACACAAATCACTGGCTCATCCCAAACTGGAGCAGGAGAAAGGAAAAGATGAGCAGGGAAGGAATATTTTGGAGAGGGACAATCCCAAAACCAGCCTCTGGAAGGGATGGATTGGATACAACAAGGATGTGCTCCCGAGTTATTCCTCCTTTGCCCATGGAATTGCATGGCCACAGATGGATCATTCCAACATTCCCCAGCTATTTAAGGTGAAGGAGGGAAGGTTTAGAGGGATATTGGGAAGAAATTCCTCCCTGAGAGGGTGGAGAGGGACTGGAATAGAATTCCCAGAGAAGTTGTGGCTGCCCAATCCCTGGAATGTTCAAGGACAACCTGGAACAACAGGGCTTGGAGCAACCTGGGATAGTGGGAGGTGTCCCTGCCCATGGCAGGAGGGTGGAATTCCATGAGCTTTTAGCTCCCTTCCAACCCAAACCGTTCCAGGATTCCAAATTAGAAGGAGGAACCACCCACCTCTCCCAGGGACAAATCCAAAAGCTCCTGAAAAATTCCTTTAACTCACACACCAGGAGACAGGGACAAGCAGGAAAAGGGAGTCAAGCTTGGAATTCCAGAGCTTGAGTTGGGACACAGGAAAAGAAGTTGGTCTTTAAGGTCCCTCCCAACCCCTTCCAACTCTGCTCCCAGTGTTTCCCAGGAACATCCCCCCAACTTCCCTCCCGCTTGTCCGGAGGGAAATCCAACCCATATCCACACTTTGCCCACAGGGAAATCCAAACAACCTTCCCAAGACCTCTGGGATAATCTGGGAGCCAGGAATTGAAGCCACAAGACTTCCTTTATTCCCAGTTCTGTGAAACCAGGAGATCCTCCACTAGATCCATAATTCTGTGTTTAGTGGGAATCCGAGGGATGTGTGAGTTGTCCCAGTCCCTGTCGGTGTCCAGGATCTCCAAGACTTTGGAATATTCCCGCCCCATCCATCATCCAACAGTTTTTTTGGACCAGACCTCATAAAACAAACCATTCCATGATCAGGAGACAACAGGAACCATCCAACCCATTCCAAAATATTTAAGGAATTGAGACACATAAAGAAGGAGAAATCCCTGGAGAATCTCCTGCTTCCATACCTGGGAATTCCTTCCTGGAACGGGACATTACAGAGGGGGAAAAGCACAGTGGATTCCTAGATTTGGGAATATTCCTGTCCCATTTATCATCCCACAGTTTTTTTGGACCAGACCTCACAAAACAAACCATTCCATGATCAGGAGACAACAAGAACCATCCAACCCAAAATATTTCAGGAATTAAGACATATAAAGAAGGAAAAATCCCTGAAGAACCTCCTGCTTCCAGCCCAAAATATTTAAGGAATTAAGACACACAAAGAAGGAGAAATCCCTGGAGAATCTCCTGCTTCCACACCTGGGAATTCCTTCCTGGAATGGGACATTACAGAAGGAGAAAAGCACAGTGGATTCCCAGATCTGGGAATATTCCTGTCCCATCCATCATCCAACAGTTTTTTTGGACCAGACCTCACAAAACAAACCATTCCATGATCAGCAGACAACAGGAACCATCCAACCCATTCCAAAATATTTAAGGAATTGAGACACATAAAGAAGGAGAAATCCCTGGAGAATCTCCTGCTTCCAGCCCAAAATATTTAAGGAATTAAGACCCGTAAAGAAGGAAAAATTCCTGGAGAACCCACTTCCTGCTTTCACCCCTGGGAATTCCTGTCTGGAATGGGACATTACAGAGGGGGAAAAGCACAGTGGATTCCCAGATTTGGGAATATTCCTGTCCCATCCACCATCCCATAGTTTTTTTGGACCAGATCTCACAAAACAAACCATCCCATGATCAGGAGACAACAGGAACCATCCAGTCCAAAATATTTCAGGAATTAAGACATATAAAGAAGGCAAAATCCCTGGAGAACCTCCTGCTTCCAGCCCAAGCAAGCCCTGGGAATTCCTTCCTGGAATGGGACATCAGAGAAGGGGAAAATCCATTGAGGAACCTCTGTGATACTCCCCGATCCCCAGGTCCTTTGGAATTCCATTAAACCCCTTCTCCACCATTCCAAAGCAACCCCATCCAGCTGGATCATTCCCAAACGATCCCAAACCAAACCCTGCTGGATTTTCCCGCCTCCAGCCTCCTCATCCCCTTGTTTCTCCTTTTTCCAATTAAATCTCCGACAACACGAGGCCAAACTAAAAAAAAAACAAAAACAAAACGAGCTCACCTCATCCAGCAGGAAAATTGATTCCCTCTTTTTTTTTTTTTTTTCCCCTCCAACCCCCCCTTTTCCCTCCATCCCCATCCCAGGGTTTTTATGGACTCTCTTCCCGGTGATCATTAGTAATTCAATTTTCTTTTTATTAGCCCCCTTATCTGCTGAGCAATAGAGTGACCTCTCTCACACAGAAGGGGGGGGGTGGTGAGGAGATGTTTCAAACCTTCTCTTCTTCTTCCCCCTGATTAATTTTGCCAGTTAAGGCAAAAAAAAAAAAAAAAAAACAGAAAGAGGGAGAAATGATCCGGCTCTTTGCCATCCCAATGAATAAAAGCTTAATGTTGATCGTGCTGGAATTTGGGATTGCCGGGGGAGAATTGATGGAACGCGGCAATTACGGAGCGAGGGGAAAGGGGGGGGGCGGGGGGAGGAACTCCAGAGGAATGGGAGAGAGGTTTTTTTTCTTCTCTTGCCTTGCTCTGGCCCTGTTGGTTATTTAAAACAATCCAATTTGCAAGGATAATTATATATTAGTGGTTTATCTGCCACTGGGAATGAACAGGGGAATTTTGATACCGGCCCGGCATTAGCAGGTTATTGCTGCAAATTACTCCGTATCTGCTTCCCTTCACATAAAGGGGAAATTAGGCCATCAATAACCGGGAAAAGGTGGGATGAGGGCATGGGAGAGGCACGAGTGCCCTCTGCTGGGCTCGGGGGGTGCTTCCCAGAATCGGGGAATTGCAGGATCAGCCGGGTGGGAAAAGACCTCTGAGATCATCAAGTCCAACCCTGGATCCAACCCCGCCGTGGTTCCCAGCCCATGGCACTGATGCCACATCCAGTCTCACCTGAAACACCTCCAGGGATGGAGAATCCACCCCCTCCCTGGACAGCTCATTCCAATGGCTGATCACCCTCTCTGGAAAGAATTTCTTCCTAATATCCAACCTAAACCTCCCCTGGCACAGCTGGAGACTGAGCCCTCTTGTCCTACTGCTGGTTCCTGGGAGAAGAGACCAATCCCACCCGGCTCCCCCCTCCTGTCAGGGAGTTGTAGAGAGTGAGGAGGTCTCCCCTGAGCCTCCTCCTCTCCAGGTTGAGCCCCCCCAGCGCCCTCAGCCTCTCCTCATGGGAATTGTGCTCCAGACCCTTCCCCAGCCTCGTTGCTCTTCTCTGCATCTGCTCCAGCCCCTCCATGTCCTTCCTGAGCTCAGGGCCCAGAGCTGGACACAGTACTCGAGGTGAGGCCTCACGGGGGCACAATCCCTTCCCTGCTCCTGCTGCCACACTCTTCCTGACCCAGGCCAGGATCCATTGGATTTTTTGGCCCCCTGGACACCCCTGGGCCTGTGTCCTGCTGTCCATCCTCACCCCCAGCTCCCTCTCTCTCTCCAGCTGCTCTGTCCCAGCCCGTGGGGTTGCAGGGGGTTGTTGTGGCCCAAATTCCAGGATGGATTCTCCCGGAAAACCGACGGTTCTCCCACAAAACCGACGGTTTTTCCCCGTGTGCAACACACGGTGTCGTTCCCTGGCCAGGGAGCTGCCACTGCCCTGACATTAAAGCACATTAAAGGACACAAAAAGGCAACAAAAAAGACACAACAGACAGAAAAAGGCACAAAGAGCACACAAATTGATATTAAAAGACATCAAAAGACATTAAAAGACACATAAAAAGACACAAAAAGGCACAAAAAGACCCCAAAAGATCCCAAAAGAAACAAAAAAGACACAAAAAAGGCACAAAAAAAGGCACAAAAAAGGTACAAAAAAGGTACAAAAAGATACATTAAATGACACATTAAAAGACATTAAAAGGCACAAAAAGGCACAAAAAGACACAAAAAGACAAGAAAAGGCACAAAAAGGCAAAAAAAGGCAAAAAAAAGGTACAAAAGACATGAAAAAGACATTAAAAGGCACAAAAAGACATAATAAAGGCATTAAAAGGTACAAAAAGGCAATAAAAGGTACAAAAAATGAAATGACATTAAAAGACACAAAAAGGCACAAAAGGACACAAAAGGCACAAAAAGGGTCAAAAGGGCATCAAAAGACACCAAAAGACCCAAAAAAAACCCCAAAAGAAATAAAAAGAAACAAAAAAGACATTGAAAGGCACAAAAAGGCACAAAAAGACACCAAAAAAGGCATAAAAAGGCACAAAAAGGCAAGAAAAAGGCACAAAAAGACATTAAATGACACATTAAAAGACACAAAAAGGTACCAAAAGACAAGAAAAGGCATAAAAAGGTACAAAAAAGGCAGAAAAAGGAACAAAAGGGCATAAAAACGACACAAAAAGACACATTAAACGATACATTAAAAGACATTAAAAGACATTGAAAGACACATTGAAAGACACAAAAAGGCACAAAAAGACCAAAAAAGGCACAAAAAGGCACAAAAACTCAAAAAGACACCAAAAGACCCCAAAAGAAACAAAAAAAGACATAAAAAGGCACAAAAAGGCACAAAAAGACATTAAAAAGGCACCAAAAAAAGACACTAAAAAGGCACAAAAAGGCACAAAAAAGACATAAAAAGGCACCAAAAAAAGACACTAAAAAGGCACAAAAAGGCACAAAAAAGACATAAAAAGGCACCAAAAAAAGACACTAAAAAGGCACAAAAAGGTACAAAAAAGACATAAAAAGACACAAAAAAAAGACACTAAAAAGGCACAAAAAGACACAAAAACGCACAAAAATGCACAAAAAAGATTGAAAAAGACCAAAAAAGACACAAAAATACACAAAAAGACACTTCCCTGCTCCCCCATCCCATCGGAACCACCTGGATTTGGGGCACTCTCCAATTTCCAAGGGGTTTCTTAAACATTCCCCTGAATCCAATGAGGATTTTGGAATTAATTCCCAAAGAATCCCAAGGCAACTCCTGCCAGTTTGCCCCGTTCCTGATCCCTAAAGGGAAGCAATTCCCACCGGGGGAAATTCCAATCCCAAGCCAAGGCTGGAAAAGCTGCTCCGTTGATGGGATCAACGGGATCCATTTGGATCCAAGCTGGGAATTGGAGAGTCGGGAGCTGGACGAGCACCTGGGAAAGGGAGGAGCGACTCCAAGCTCGGATCCCAAAATCCTGTTGGACGGGACAAACAGGAAACCAGCCGAGCTGCGTCCCAGCAGGAGCCACATCCATGGGGCTGATCCAGCTTTTCCACCCACATTCCAGGGCCTGTTCCTCCTCTCTGCCCTTCCAACCTCAGCCCGGACACTCCCCGGGTCACTCCCAGGGATCCTGGGTGGGAAGGGAGCGGAAAGATCATGGAATTCCAACCCTCCTTCCATGGGCAGGGACATCTCCTGCCATCCCAGGTTGCTCCAACCCGACCTTGGACACTTCCAGGGATGGGGCAGCCACAGCTTCTCTGGGAATTCCAGCCCAGCCTCTCCCCACTCTCCCAGCCAAGAATTCCTTCCCAATATCCCATCTAACCCTGTGGCAGTGGGAAGTCATTCCCTGTTATCCTGTCGCTCCAGGCCTTGTCCCAAGTCCATCATCCAGGAAAATACAACATCCCAGAGCAGTGATTGGAATGGAAAAGAACTGTAACCCCAAAATATCTCTGGAGACACATCAGAATCCAAATCCCTGTCTCAGCAATTCCCACTGGCACACCAGGAAAACGTGCTCCACATCCATCCAAAACAACCACATTCCAGGTGGGAGAAGCCTCTTGTCCGCAAAATTGTTCCTACGGAACAGCGAAACCCAACCCAGAGCCACAAACATTCCCGACAACATTCCACACCCATGGAATGTCAGAGTGGCTCTCGAACGCCGCACTGAGAATTCCCAACCCAAGGCAGCTGGATAGGGATGCGAATTCCCAGTTCCCAAACAAATGGACTCGTTATCCCTCTAATTATTGCAGGTTTAAGCAAATGAAATCCAAAATGGGACATAGAAATGGGATACAGGGAAGAGATTATGGATTCCTGCCTCTGCCAACCGCTTCCCTCCTGGAATACCTTCCCATTGGACACCTGAAAGTCCGAGAAAACCACATGAAAAGCAAGGAACAGCCTGAAAATTCCTTTGTCTGGAGACGCCAAAGCCCGGGATGGATCTGGGAGAAGGGAGGAGTCAAACATCCCCTCAGCGTTTGCTCCAGGCCCAACGACACATTCCCAAATCCAAGAGCCTTGGAAGCACTTCAGAGAGCCTTTGGAATGCCTGTTCCTACCTTCCTTGGTGGCCCCCTGTGGATTCCTGGTGGCCGGAATCCTGCGGAGCCTGTGCCTGGAGACCTGGACCAGGATCCTGGGAGAGGAGCGTTTCGGAGTCGCCGACGGTTTTCCCCGCGCGGAATTTTTCCTCCGGAGGTGGAAGCGGCTCTTCAGGGCCGCGCCGGGCGAGATGTTCTTCTTCTCCGTCGGGAAACTGGGAATGGGAAAGGTCACATGGTTAGGAAGGAGTGGAAAGGTGACCTCCAGAGCTCCAGGGAAAAGAGGAGACACCGGAATCCCACCGTGCAGCTCCTCCGGAAAAGGGGGAGAAGCTCTGAGGGGAAAATTCCAAGTAAATTGGGAAATGGGAGGAATTTCTGGCAAAGAACAGCCAGAGAAGGAGGGATTTGAGAGCCAAACTCACACGTTGCCTTCTGGTCAATGGATGTAAGGGATGGAATAGTGGAATTGTGGAATCATTTTGGTTGGAAAAGAGCTCTGAGATCAAGTCCAATCATTCCCACACCCAGTGTCCCTCTCCAGAGTTCCAGGGAAAAGAGGAGACACCGGAATCCCACCGCGCAGCTCCTCCGGAAAAGGGGGAGAAGCTCTGAGGGGAAAATTCCAAGTAAAGTGGGAAATGGGAGGAATTTCTGGCAAAGAACAGCCGGAGAAGGAGGGATTTGAGAGTCAAACTCACACGTTGCTTTCTGACCAACAGATGTGAGGGATGGAATCATAGAATCAGGGAATTGTGGAATCATTTCGCTTGGAAAAGAGCTCTGAGATCAAGTCCAATCACTCCCACAGCATTCCAAGGCCACCCCTGATCCATGTCCCCAACTGTCACATCCACAGGGATGTTCAATCCCTCCAGGGCAGCCTGTGCCAGTGCCTGATCACCCTTTCCAGGAAGGAATTTTTCCCAATATCCCACTAAACCTCCTCTGGCTCGGCTTGAGGCCGTTTCCTCTCGTCCCATTCCTTGTTCCCTGGGAGTGATCCCAAATCCCACCCGGCTCCCCCCTCCTGTCAGGGAATTGTAAGGAGCAGGAAGGTCCCCCCTGATCCCCCTTTTCTCCAGGATGAGCTCCCCCAGCTCCCTCAGCTGCTCCTGCTGCTCCAGACCCTTTCCCAGTTCCGTTCCTTTTCCTGGACACGCTCCAATCCCTCAAGATCCTGGATCTGGGAACCCCAAAATCCCAGGATTTCAGGTGCCTCCCCAGTGCCCAGCACAGGGGGATGATCCATGATCCCTCTCCTGGTCCTGCTGGACTTTAGCAAGAAGGAGGGAGTCTCCAACTGCCAAAAACACCAGAACATTCCCAGCTTTTCCAGGCACGTTGCTCCAGAGTGATTTTCCAGCACAGTCCACCCACAGCCAGTTTTCCCAGCAAAACAAGGGAAAGGCAAGGATGGAAACCTCTGGGAAAACACTGAGTAGAGGAGCCGGAAAATAGGAGCAGGAATTCAGGCACCAGATTCCCAATCCATTCCATGGATTACTGCATCACCAAGAGCAGTTTTCCAGGTGGAGAGAACACAGGCAGGAAAACACTGTGGATGGTGCTTCTTCCCGGAATCCTGAGCTCATCTCCCATTCCTGCTCCATCCCAGGGCTTTACAGGGACAGACAACGATCCAAGACACTTCTCCTGTTCTTCCCAAGCCCCAAACACAATTTTATGGGAACTGGAAAATAAATCCAACAAAATGCGGCTTCCTGTGCTGAGAGAGGAGGTGTCGGAGACCTCGGGGAATCACAGGATCCAACTGTGGATTCCCAACAGCAGAAGGATGTGGAGCTGCTGGAGGAGGCCATGGAGATGCTCCAAGGGCTGGAGACAGGTTGGGACAGCTGGGAATATCCAGCCTGGAGAAGGGAAGGATCCAGGGAGACCTTGGAGCCCCTTCCAGGGCCTAAAGGGGCTCCAGGAGAGCTGGAGAGGGACTTGGGATAAGGGATGGAGGGACAGCACACAGGGAATGGTTTCCCAGGGTTAGATGGGATATTGGGAAGGAAGTCTTGGCTGGGAGGGTGGGGAGGGGCTGGGATGGAATTCCCAGAGAAGCTGTGGCTGCCCCATCCCTGGAAGTGTCCAAGGTTGGGTTGGAGTAACCTGGGATAGCGGGAGGTGTCGGGGCTGGAATTCCATGATCTTTAAGCTCCCTTCCCACCCAAACCATTCCAGGATTCTATATATATAAATTCTATAAAACATATAAATTCCAAATACATAAACCCTAAAATTCGTCGGAATTCCACAGCCGCAACTCCCACGAAACCAGCGGACGCGAAATCCAACCGGCATTTTCCGACGGCGCCCGGAAAAACCCCCCGAACTCACCCCACGTTCCCTTTCCTCTTGATGATCTTGGTCCGACTCTTCACTTTATAAGTGGATAACGGGACCTCTCCAAAGGATTTCCCCGCTCCGAGACCCACGGAAGCGGCGCTCGGAGCCACGGGAGCACTTCCGGGACACGGAATGTCGGGAGGCTTCCTCTGATCCTCGCACCTCCAGCGGAATGCCGACTTGGAAGTGGAAGGCAGGGCCGGCAGGCTGGAGGCTTTCCACTTGTATTTGCTGGGAGAGACCCCTCCCAGCTTGGATTGCAATCCCGATTTTTTCGCCTTCGCTCCCAAATCCGCCCGGGGGGATGTTTTGGTTCCTCTTTCCGCCCCCCCGAGGCCTTTCCTGGAATTCTCGGCTCGGGGGCTCCCCCACCTCCTCACCAGCCGGCAGCTTTTCCCGGGATTTGCCACCCAGGTGTAGTTGTTCTTGCGGAATTTTGGGGATTTGCTGGAGACGGGAGACTTGGGAATGATGGGAAACCTGCTCTTCCCTGAAGTCACCCCGAGCTGAGCGGGTGGAGAGGGCACCTTGGCATTCCCAAAGAGTTTGGGGAGTAGGGAAGCATCCTTGGCATTCCCAAAGAGTTTGGGGAGCAGGGAAGCGTCCTTGACTTCCTCGCAGCTCTGCCCCGGAGACGGTGGTTCCGTTTTGATCCGTCCCGAATTCCCAGCCGGCTCCTGACCCGGAAATTCCAAAGGTTCCTGCGGCTCCGATTTCAGCGTCACGGCGCTTTCGCTGCCGCTTCCAGAGGGGGAAAAGCTGCTTCCAGCCACACTTCCGGGCAGACACACGGTCCTGGATGTGGAACTAAAGGATATGGACAGGGAAGGTCTTCTCTCTTCCGGGTACGGAGATTCCGGGATACTTTTCCCATTGCCCGAAGGAGCCACCGCCGCTTCCTGCCCGGAAAACTCCCCGGAAGCTCCCGCATCTCCAGCCCTCTGTGGCACCTGGATGCCCACAACGATGTTCCCATCCGTGGTGAAATCCACATGTCTCTCCGGCGACGATTCCGGAGGCTCCGGAGCCGGGTTGTCCCCGTTGTTCCCGAAAACCCGGGATGTGCCGGAAGCGCTTCCAACCTCGGAGGTCGATCCCGGCAGCCGGTTGTCCAGGGAGTATTTCTTCCTCCACGAGTGAGTCTGGCGTGGGTGGAAATTCCTGGGAGCTTGGAAATTCCTGGAAAACGCTCCCCTCCGGCCGTAGGTGGTGCTCCGGGGGTTGTTCCACCTGGGAGGTGCCGTTGGAAGCGGTCGCGGAGCATCCCCATGGATGTTCCTGTGGCTGTTGATGAGACCTGGGAAGGAGGAGACAGAGGGTTGTGAATCCCTTGATCCCGCGGGAATTTGGGAGCCGGAATCACGACAGGCTCCCACTTGGGTTTGGATAAGCCACGGCGGAAGGAAAAGTCATGGAATCGTGGAATGGTTTGGGTGGGAAGGGAGAGGAAAGATCACGGAATTCCATCGCCTTCCATGGGCAGGGACATCTCCCACTATCCCAGGTTGTTCCCAAGTGTTCCTGGTCTGGGACACTTCCAGGGATGGGGCAGCCACAGCTTCTCTGGGAATGCCATCCCAGCCCCTCACCACCCTCCCAGCCAAAAATTCCTTCCCAATATCCCATCTAACCCTGGGAAGCCATTCCCTGTGTCCTGTCCCTCCTGCCATTCCCAAACACAAACCCAGGATCGTTGAGGTTGGAAAACCCCTCCGAGCCCACGGAGTCCAACATTCCCACAGCGCTTCCAAGGCCACCCCTGACCCATGTCCTCCAGTGCCACATCCACAGGAATAATTCCCCTCAGGAATGGTGACTCCAGGCAACCTCTTCCCATGCTTTACAACCCTCTCCAGGAAGGAATTTTCCCAGTATCCCACCTGACCCTCCCCTGGCACAACTTGAGGTCGTTCCCTCTCGTCCTGTCCCTTGGTCCCTGGGAGTGATCCCAAATCCCACCTGGCTCTCCCCTCCCGTCAGAGAGGTCCCCCCAATCCCTCTTTTCTCCAGGATGAGCCCTTCCAGCTCCCTCAGTCATTCCTGGTGCTCCAGCCCCTTCCCAGCTCCGTTCCCTTCAAGGAAAAACTCCAAGACTTCGCTGCTGAATCCCTCTGGAATCCACCACCCCTTCCCAGCGCTTCGATCCACTAAAAAAAAAAAAACCACTTGGATCATAAATCCCTGTTCATTCCGGAGGTTCTTCCTTTGTTTGGCCTCAGTGTTGAGAAAACCTTTCCCAGGAGTGATTCCCAAAGGATTTTGAAGCCTGGCACTTCAGGCAGGGAAGTTTTTCCTCCTCCTCCTCCTCCGGAGCTGCCGGAGGAGCAGAGTCAGCACATTCCTCCTGGAAAAGCCAAGGACTGTGTTTTCCTGCCTCTCCTCCCTCCCCCACGTGGGAGCTCCCGGAGGGAGGTAATTCCCAAATCCTGAGGAGGGGAGGTTGTGGTCTCACAAACGAGGAAAAAATTAATTGCAGGGATAAAAATAGAAGGAATCGGTGCTAAAAAAATAATCCCGGCGCTCTGCGGAGCTTGGGAAGAGCACATGGATCCACTGATCCCATGGATCCACTGATCCCACGGATACACCCCTTCCATGCTGAGAATGAAGGGATGGAGGGCCCAGGGAACAGGGAACACCCCCTTCCCAAAGTCAGGGGGATCCCAGATCCTGCAGGGAGCAGCAGGGTGGGAATTCCAACCCCCCTCAACGCTCCGTGGGCTCTGTTCCCTCCCTCGGCATTCCTGGCTCTGCTCCCTTTCCCCCTTCTCCCAGAACTCCTGGATCCTCTTCCTTCCCTCTCCCCCCTCTCCCAACACTCCTGGATCTTCTCCCTTTCCCTCTTCTCCCAGAACTCCTGGATCCTCTTCCTTCCCTTACCCCTTCTCCCAACACTCCTGGATCCTCTCCATTTCCCTCTTCTCCCAGAATTCCTGGATCCACTTCCTTCCCTTTCCCCCTTCTCCCAACACTCCTGGATCCTCTCCCTTCTCCTCACTCCTTCTCCCAGAACTCCTGGGTCCTTTCCTGTCTTCTCCCAACATTCCTGGATCCTCTCCCTTCCGCTTCTCCCTTCTCCCAACATTCCTGGTCACTTCCCTCTTCTCTCAGTACTCCCAGATCTTCTCCCTCCCCTTTCCCCCTTCTCCCAGAATTCCTGGATCCTCTCCCTTCCCTTTCCCCCTTCTCCCAACACCCCTGGATCCTCTCCCTTTCCCCCTTCTCCCAGCACTCCTGGGTCCTTTCCTGTCTTTTCCCAGAACTCCTGGATCTTCTCCCTTCCCCTTCTCTTTCCCCCTTCTCCAAGCACTCCTGGATCACTTCCCTCTTCTCCCACAACTCATGCATCCTCTTCCTTCTCCTCCCTCCTTCTCCCAGCACTCCTGGATCCTCTCCTTCCTTCTCCCAGCACTCTCTTCCCAGCATTCCTGGGTCCTCTTCCTCTTTTTTCTCGCACTCCTGGGTCCCTTTCCCTCTTCTCCCAACATTCCTGGATCCTCTCCTTTCCCTTCCCCCCTTCTCCCGGCATTCTTGTGTCACTTCCCTCTTCTCCCAAAACTCCTGGGTCCTCTCCCTCCTTCTCCTTCTCCCAGCACTCCTGAGTCCTTTCCCATCTTCTCCCAACGCTCCTGGATCCTCTCCCCTTTTCTCCCAGCACTCCTGGATCGTCTCCCTTCCCCCCTTCTCCCAGCATTCCTGGACCCCTTCCCCCTTTTCTCACCACTCCTGGCTCCCCTCCCTCTCCATTTCCATCACCCTTTGGGCGCTGCCCAGCCCTTCCCCTTCCCAATCTGGGAATCTGGGATCCTCTCCGGTTCCTCCCCAATCCCCCGTTCCTCCCGCAGGACTCGGATCCATTCCTGGCTATTCCCGGCATTCCCATAGCTTAGAGCACTCGGATTTCCCGGCACAGCCGTTCCCATCCCCGGTATTCCCATACCCTGGAGAGCTCGGATTTCCCCACACAACCATTCCCATCCCCGGTATTCCCGGCATTCCCGACTATTCCCGCCTATTCCCATACCTTGGAGCGCTCAGATTTCCCGGCAACAGCCGTTCCCATCCCCGGTATTCCCGGCTATTGCCGGTATTCTCATACCCTGGAGCGCTCGGATTTCCCGGCACAGCCGTTCCCATCCCCGGTATTCCCGGTATTCCCATACCTTGGAGCGCTCGGATTTCCCGGCACAGCCGTTCCCGTTCCGCCATCCCGGTACCGCTCCCCGCCGTGACGTCATCAACCGGCGCCGCCCCGAGGTCACGTGAGCGCCTCGAGAGCGATCACGTGGCGCGCGCGGCCGTTGCCCGGCAACGGCGCCGGGACGACGCGGCCTAAGGCGGGCCTAGGCCTGGGCCTAGGCCTGAGCCCGAGCCCGAGCCCGAGCCCGAGCCCGAGCCCAAGCCCAGCACAGCCCGGGCCAACTGTCCCTTGTGCCCATGTCAGCCTGGTCACCCCGATCGCAGTGTCTGTTCCCAGCCCAGCCCGGTCTAACTGTGCCCAAACCTTGTTCCTTCCACAACCCCATCCAGCCCATCCCACGTCCCCAGCCCAGCCTGGTTCAGCTCTCACCTGTGGGAAAAATTCCTCTTTTAAATTTACAAAGACTGCAAAAACTCGTGAAACAAAAAGAAAGAATTTATTCAGCGCGCTGGGTCCAGTCTCACACCGAGCTTTTTGGGGAGAAAGACCCTTTGGATTTAAATTCCATACATTCTTTAGTTTCACAAAATCCCACCATTTTTCAGATAAGTTTAATATACTCATTTTTGCCTAAAAAAATCAGAAGGAAGGGAAAGCCTCTTTTTCAGAGAAAAGAAACCCTTTTTAGGCAAAAACGAATATATGAAACTTATCTGAAAAATGGTTTTATTTTGTAAACCTATAAAATGTATAAGTTGTATGCCCAAGGGGTCTTTTCTCCCTGAAAACTCGGTGTGAGACTAGACCCAGCACGCTGAATAAATCCTTTCTTTCATGATTTTATGCTGTCTTTCTAAATTTAAAAGAAGAATTTTTCTTACACCTGCCCCCATTCCCTGTCCCCAGCCCAGCCTGGTCCAGGTGTCCCCATCTCCCAGTGATCTGAAGCATTTCTTCCATGACTGTTATCCCAAAAAAGGTCCTTACACCCCGTGTGCCAGAGGCCAACCCACACAATTATCCGGAATACTGGATTTATTTACAGTCCTGAACAGAAAGGGGGGGACTGGATTTCCCTCTTCTGGCCTCGGTTGTTTCTCCAAGTGTCCTCCAAATAATGGAGACTGGGAGAGCTGGGAATGTCCAGCCTGGAGAAGGGAAGCTCCAGGGAAACCTTGGAGCCCCTCCCAGGGCCTAAAGGGGCTCTCAGGAGAGCTGGAGAGGGACTTGGGACAAGGGATGGAGGGACAGGACACAGGGAATGGCTTCCCACTGCCAGAGGGTAAGATGGAATATTGGGAAGGAATTCTTGGCTGGGAGGGTGGTGAGGGGAAAAGGAAAAGGAGAAGGAAAAAGGAGAAGGAAAAAGGAGAAGGAAAAAGGAGAAGGATCACATCCCATGAATCCAAGCCCTGGGCAGTGCTTGCACAGGAGGGACCTGGTCACTCAGCTCCAGATATTTTTATTCCCAATCCTCCAGGAAAAGGGCACGGGGAATGACCCCTGACCCTGGGCCCGCTCCGGTGACGTGTTTGAAACCTTCACTCTTTGGATTTTCCGCTTCCGTCGGGATTCTCACCAGTTTTCCCACATCTCCCTCACGTGTCTCCCTGAAATCTTGGCACAACGATCCAACCGAGACCCAAGTGCTGGGATGGAATTCCCAGAGAAGCTGTGGCTGCTCCATCCCTGGAAATGTCCCAGACCAGGTTGGAGCAACCTGGGAAAGTGGGAGGTGTCCCTGCCCATGGCAGGGGTCAGAATTCCACGATATTTCCGCTCCCTTCCAACCCAAACCATTCCAGGATTCCATGATCTCCTGTCCCTATTGGAGCCTGATCCATCTATCTCCATTCCCTGTCTCCAGCCTGGGCTATTCCAGCTATCCCCTGTCCCTTTCCCAGCCTTATCCAGCTATCCCAACTTTCCCCATCCCAGCCCTGGTGTCATCCCACATCCCGCCCCCGGGCACGAGGGGGAGGTTTTCCTGCCGATCCATAGGACCACCTCCCACAAAGAATCTTTAATTCCACACCTCAGCCTCAGGATTCCTCATTTCTCCCGCTTTCCCTGCGACAGTTCAGGATATTTTCCAGGAAAACCAGTCCTGGAGCTCCAAAGTCGTGGTGGTGAAAAAAAAGAAAAAAAATCCTTCAGGAATTTCTTTTCCAAGTCATTTCCTTCTTCCCTGAGGGAATAAAGCCCAGAGACAAAGAGCAGCAGAACCTCAAGTCTGCAAAGGAGATCAAAATCCAGCCTAAAAGTCTTTTGGGAACGATTTGGGGAAGAAAAAACCCGATCCAAGGAGCTGGAGCAGCACGACAACGTTTCCTTGGAACGCTCCCATCGTGGAAACTTGGGAAAAGCAACTGATATCCACCTGCAATCCTTTAAAACAGCAGCTTTCCCTTGGGATACTTCACTTCCCGGAGAACCTGGGGAGCTCTGCCTGTCCTGGCTCTGCTCAAATCTCATCCCTGGGACAAATCCAGGATTTCCCTGCTCGGAAAGGGAGATTTAGGAAATTATTTCTGGTGTTTCGTGGCGTTTTCAAGTGGAATATGGGAAGAAGCAGCTTGTGGGATCAAACTCCTTTGGGAGGATGGTGGAAAAGGCTGGAAAAACATGAAGAATTTCGGGAGTTTGGGCCTTATTATCCTCTCCTGATGCCTTAAAACTGCCCAAAAAAACCCCAAATCCTCTATTTTTTCCAAGTTTCGGATGTGTGGGAAGAGGCTGGGAATGAGGAGGGCAGAGATGACAGATCTCCTCCCTTTGGGATCAGCTCCAACTGATCCCAAATCCCACCCAGAGTTTCATAACGGCTTTAAATTCCCGGGAATTGCCAAGAGGATCCTCCTCCACTTCCAGCTGCTCCTTCCCTCCCTTTTCCTGGCACAAGGAGTCCGGTGCTTGGCATGAATGAGCTGCTCTGAATTCCAATTAATTCGGCACAGCCCGAGGAAAAGCTCAGTTTGAAGCCAGGGAAGTCTTGGATCCACCACTCCCACAAAATCCAGCCTCGGGAAAAGTTGCTTTCCCAATTTACACCCAAATATGGAAGCAGGAAAAACTGTTTTCCCAATTTACACCAAAATATGGAACAAGGAAAAGCTGTTTTCCCAATTTTCTCCAAAATATGGAATGAGGAAAAGCTGCTTTCCAAATTTATACCAAAATATGGAACAAGGAAAAGCTGTTTTCCCAATTTTCTCCAAAATATGGAATGAGGAAAAGCTGCTTTCCAAATTTATACCAAAATATGGGACCAGGAAAAGCTGTTTTCTTAATTTACATAAAATACGGAAGCAGGAAAAGCTGTTTTCCCAATTTACACCCAAATACGGAACAAGGAAAAGCTGTTTTCCCAATTTTCTCCAAAATATGGAACAAGGAAAAGCTCCTTTCCTTATTTATATGAAATATGGATCCAGGAAAAGCTGATTTCCCAATTTACACCAAAATACAGAACAAGGAAAAGCTGTTTTCCCAATTTACAACAAAATATGGAACAAGGAAAAAGTGCTTTCCCAATTTACACCCAAATATGGAACCAGGAAAAGCTGTTTTCCCAATTTTTTCCAAAATATGGAACCAGGAAAAGCTCCTTTCCCTATTTACATGAAATATGGAACCAGGAAAAGCTGGTTTCCCAATTTTTTCCAAAATATGGAATCAGGAAAAGCTCCTTTCCCTATGTACAGGAAACATGGAAGCAGGAAAAGTTGTTTTCCCAATTTACCACAAAATATGGAACAAGGAAAAAGTGTTTTCCCATTTTTTTCCAATATATGGAACCAGGAAAAGCTCCTTTCCCAATTTACACCTAAATATGGAACAAGGAAAAGCTGTTCTCTTAATTTACACCAAAATATGGATCCAGGAAAAGCTCCTTTCCCTATTTACATGAAATGGGGATGGAGGGACAGGACACAGGGAATGGCTTCCCAGGGTTAGATGGGATATTGGGAAGGAATTCTTCCCTGGGAAGGTGGGGAGGGGCTGGGATGGAATTCCCAGAGAAGCTGTGGCTGCCCCATCCCTGGAAGTGTCCAAGGTCAGGCTGGAGCAACCTGGGACAGTGGGAGATGTCCCTGCCCATGGAAGGAGGGTTGGAATTCCATGATCTTTCTGCTCCCTTCCAACCCAAACCATTCCATGATTCTCTGAACGACCCCATCAGCTCCCGGAAATGGGAACGTGGCTTTTCCTTTCCCGTTTCCAAGGGATACAACCGACCCACCACGAGACCACAAATATTTGCCCACGTGAAAACATTCCCATGGATCCAGCTGCCGTTGGGAAGGAGGGAGGAACTTTGCTCCCCGACCACTTTGGACTTTTCCCCGCTTGGAAAGGTTGAGAAACAAATCCATGCACTGATAAACACTTGGATTAGGAATGTGGTTTGGATGTTCAGCTGGACCGGCACCGCTCGGCAGAGCTTTTCCTGGATTCCGTGTTGATCCAGGGATCTGGATTTGTCCCAGTTTAGTGCAGTTACAGCTCCAACATTCCCACCTTGCAGGACCTGGGGAATCCATGGCTCCTCCACGATGTCCCAACACCTCCTCTGACCTCCATGGAAGAGTCATCCCAGAGTTTTCCAGAAGAACCATGAATTTTGGGACACCGGTATTCCTGGAGGCCCCAGGGGAGTCTCCAGTTCCTCTGCCCCTTCCAGGGACCCACAGGAAGTTTTCCTTTGGGTTATCAGAGGTCACAGAGGAAATTAAACTTCCTTAATTCCTCCTGGGATCAATTTTTCCAGTTGAAGCTCCTCCATGTTTATTGGCACCTCCAGATGGATACAGGTGAATCCATGACTCTTCCTTCCCAGCAGCTCCAATGTCCTAACCCTTCCTCTGACCTCCATGGAAGAGTCATCCCAGAGTTTTCCAGAAAAACCATGAATTTTGGGACACCGGTATTCCTGGAGGCCCCAGGGGAGTCTCCATTTCCTCTGCCCCTTCCAGGGATCCATAGGATTTTGTCCTTTGGGTTATCAGAGGTCACAGAGGAAATTAAACTTCCTTAATTCCTCCTGGGATCAATTTTTCCAGTTGAAGGTCCTCTGTGTTTATTGGCACCTCCTGATGGATCCATGACTCTTCCTTCCCAGCAGCTCCACGATGTCCCAACACCTCCTCTGACCTCCATGGAAGAGTCATCCCAGGGTTTTCCAGGACCACCACAAATTTTGGGTCCTTTGGGGAACACCTGGAGGCCCCAGGGAGTCTCCAGTTCCTCTGCCCCTTCCAAGGATCCACAGGAAGTTTTCCTCTGGGTTATCAGAGGTCACAGAGGAAATTAAACTTCCTTAATTCCTCCTGGGATCAATTTTTCCAGCTGAAGCTCCTCTGTGTTTATTGGCACCTCCCGATGGATCCATGACTCTTCCTTCCCAGCAGCTCCACGATGTCCCAACACCTCCTCTGACCTCCATGGAAAAGTCATTCCAGAGTTTTCCAGGATCACCATGAATTTTGGGTCCTTTGGGGAACACCTGGAGGCCCCAGGGAGTCTCCAGTTCCTCTGCCCCTTCCAGGGATCCGTAGCGTGCTTTACTTTGGGAATTCCTTCCTTACGGCTTCGCTCCGGAGACGCTCAAACCGGTGACACTTAAAACAGAACATTCCTTCTCCTCCCACAGGTTTTGGATGGACATGAGGAGCCAAAACCCAGTTCCCTGTGGAAAAACCACCTCCTATTCCGATGCTCCCTCAGGATGTTCAGTTCCCAGATGGAACAGGGGGCTCCAAAACGGGATTTGCCTGGACATGGAAAACCCAAACACAAGAAGGCACCACCTCTGCTGCTTCTGACCTTGACCCAAAGCTCCTTCTGCTCCAGAGGAGCGGGAAAACAGAAAGGAATTCATGGATAAAACAAGGAAAACAAAACCCCCTTCCCAAGCTCGTTTTCACCTCTGCGTATCCCCGGATTCTTTCGGAAAGGGGAGGTTCGCAGGCAGTGGAAAGGTGGGATCTCTCCCTGCTTCCCAGCCCAGACCCTCAGGGGGTAAAAGCTGTGACGCCGATCCCTATTCCCTTTTTTTCCCCCTCTCTCCAGGTGTTTTTTTCCCCCCACGGCGCTTCCCAACCCTTTTCTCCCCCCCCCCCCAGCTGAGGCGGGACAAACTCATTACAGCGGTGACTCCGCTCCGGCTCCTTCCCGGCGCTTCATTCCCAGATGGGCGGCACGGCGAGGACAACCAGGAGTTATCCCGCTTTCCAGCTGCTTTCCTTTAACCCTTTTATCCCCCCAAAAACCCCAAACCCAACCGCTTTTCCACGCAGGCAGCCCCATCCCGGGGTTGGATGGGGGTGTTGGATCCCCCCCCAAATCCTGTTCCCACGCGGAATTCCTCTAGATGTCACCCTCGGCCGCCTTTTTTTTCCTCTCCTCTCTCGCTCGGGGTTTGCCTTTCTCCAAGATCCTGCTTTTTTTTTTTTTTTTCGAAATTCCTTTCTGAGCTCTTTCCGGCCATGTGTGATTGCCGTTTCCTCCGGGCCTCCATTTCATCCGCCCGAAATTAGGGAGCCGCCAGGGAAAAGGGGGGGCGGCGGCGGGAGGACGGTGGGACAACTCCCCCCTCCACCACCACCACCACCCCCACCCCCGGCACCTCCTTCCCAACCCCGCATCCCGCATCCCAAGCGCCCATCCCGCTGCTCCCAAAGCCGCCCCACCTCCCCTCGACAACCCCTTTCCCACCCCCTTTTCCCCAACCCCGGCCCCGCACTTTTTGGGCTGATTTGGCCTTTTTTTTTGGGGGGGGGGGGTGTGTGATTTTTTTTTTGGGAGGTGATTTGGCTTTTTCGGGGGAATGGGGGTTTTTTAGGGGTTTGGGGGTTTTTTTTGGGGGGAATGGTTTTTTTTTAGGGATTGGGTTTTTTTGGAGGTGGGAGGTTTTTTTTTAGGGTTGAGGGGTTTATTTTTTGGGGGGGGAGGGTTGGGTTTTTTGGGGGGCTGGGTTTTCCCACGGAGGTTCTCCCACCGCCACCATCCAGCGGATGCTTTTCCGCCCTCCCGACGCTCCCGACGTTCCAACGCGAGGCCATCCCGGCGTTGCCCATCTCTTCCCACCGCCGCCACCGCTGGATGCCAACACCGGATCCAGAGCCAGCCTTGGCGAGAAGGTCACGGTGCCTCCAGCCCAGCCTTTTCCTCCTCCTCCTCCTCCTCCTCCTCCTCCTCCTCCTCCTGGCCATCTCCAATCCCGGCCGCCGTCCTTAGAGGAAAAACCCAGGGCAAATCCCAAAATCCCCGGGGAGGTCTCGGCCCTTCGGATCCGTCCCCTCCTGCATGAGCCACCCGCGTTCCCGGCGATGGCCCAGCGCTGAAGATGTCCATGGCCAGGCTCGGCAGCGTCAATGGATTCCTGGAGGACGGCAGGATGGAGGCGGGAGACATGGGCAGGATCCTGCGCTGCCTGGAGATGGGCACCGTCCTCACCTTGTTCTACCAGAAGAAGTCCCAGAGGCCGGAGAGAAGGACCTTCCAGGTGAAGCTGGAGACGCGGCAGATCATCTGGAGCCGCACGCCCGAGAAGGTGGAGGGGGACAGTGAGTATCGGCTCGGGGGGGCCGGGGGGGCGAGGAGATGGGGTGTGGTGGCTGGTTGGGGGGTGCCTGGATGTGGTGGGATGTCCTACCATGGTGGGGTGCCCAGTTGTGGGGTGCCTGGCCATGGTGGGAAGTCCTGCTGTGGAGGGGAAACTGATTTTGGGGTGCCCGGCCATGGTGGGATGTCCTACTGCGGTGGGGTGCCCAGTTGTGGGGTACCTGGACGTGTTGGGGTGTCCTACCGTGGTGGGGTGACTGTCTCTGGGGTACATGGCCATGGTAGGATGTCCTACTATGGTGGGGTGACCGGCTGTGGGGTACCTGGAAGTGTTGGGGTGTCCTACCCGGGTGGGGTGACTGTCTGGGGGGTGCCTGGCCATGGTGGGATTGTCCTACGCTGAAGGGGAAACTGGTTGTGGGGTGCCTGAATGTGTTGGGGTGTCCTACCATGGTGGGGTGACTGTCTGTGGGGTACCTGGCCATGGTGGGATGTCCTACTCTGGAGGGAAAACTGGTTGTGGGGTGCCTGAATGTGTTGGGGTGTCCTACCATGATGGGGTGCCCACTTGTGGGGTGTCTGGTCATGGTGGGGCGGGGAAACTGGTTGTGGGGTGCTTGGGCTTGGGGGGATGTCCTGTTGTGGTGTGGTGACCGGCTGTGTGGCTGTGGTGGGATGTCCTCCTGTGGTGGGGTTGCCCAGTTGTGGGGTGCCTGGCCGTGGTGGGATGTCCTCTCCTGGTGGGGCGACTGGTTTTGGGGTGCCTGGATGTGTTGGGGTGTCCTGCCATGGTGGGGTGACTGGCTGGGGAGTTTCTGGGGCACGGTGGGATATCCTACTGTGATGGGGTGAGCGGCTGTGTGGCCGTGGTGGGATGTCCTGCCATGGTGGGGTTGAGGGGTGCCTGGCCATGATGGGATGTCCTTCTGTGGTGGGGTGGCCAGTTGTGGGGTGCCTGGACGTGTTGGGGTGTCCTACTCTGGTGGGGTGACTGTCTGTGGGGTGCCTGGCCATGGTGGGATGTCCTACGCTGGAGGGGAAACTGATTGTGGGATGCCCGGCCATGGTGGGATGTCCTCCTGTGGTGGGGTGGCCAGTTGTGGGGTACCTGGACGTGTTGGGGTGTCCTACTCTGGTGGGGTGACTGTCTGTGGGATACCCAGCCATGGTGGGGTGTCCTACTGTGGTGACTGGCTGTGGGGTGCCTGGATGTATTGGGGTGTCCTACCATGGTAGGGTACCTGTTCATGGTGTGCCTGGTCATGGTGGGATGTCCTCCTGTGGTGGGGTTGCCCAGTTGTGGGGTGCCTGGCCGTGGTGGGATGTCCTACTGTGGTGGAGTGACCGGCTGTGTGGCTGTGGTGGGATGTCCTGCCATGGTGGGGTGACTGGCTGGGGAGTTTTTGGGGTGTGGTGGGATGTCCTACTGTGGTGGGGTGACCGGCTGTGTGGCTGTGGCGGGATGTCCTACTGTGGTGGGGTGACTGGCTATGGGGTGCCTGGATATGTTGAGGTGTCCTACCATGGTGGGGTGACTGGCTGGGGAGTTTCTGGGGCACGGTGAGATGTCCTACTGTGATGGGGTGAGCGGCTGTGTGGCCGTGGTGGGATGTCCTGCCATGGTGGGGTTGGGGGGTGCCTGGCCATGGTGGGATGTCCTCCTGTGGTGGGGTGGCCAGTTGTGGGGTGCCTGGACGTGTTGGGGTGTCCTACTCTGGTGGGGTGACTGTCTGTGGGGTGCCTGGCCATGGTGGGATGTCCTACGCTGGAGGGGAAACTGATTGTGGGATGCCCGGCCATGGTGGGATGTCCTACTGTGGTGGGGTGCCCAGTTGTGGAGTGCCTGAATGTTTTGGGGTGTCTTACCATGGTGTGGGGTGACTATGGGGTGCCTGGCCATGATGGGATGTCCTGGCATGGTGGCATGACTGGCTGGGGAGTTTTTGGGGTGTGGTGGGATGTCCTGTTGTGGTGGGGTGACTGGTTGTGGGGTGCCTGGCATAATGGGGTGGGATGTCCTACCATGGTGGAGTGACTGTCTGGGGAGTTTTTGGGGTGTGGTGAGATGTCCTACTGTGGTGGGGTGACCAGTTGTGGGGTGCCTGGACGTGGTGGGATGTCCTACTGTGGTGGGGAAACTGTTTGTGGGGTGCCTGGCCATGGTGGGATGTCCTCTCATGGTGGGGTGACTGGTTGTGGGGTCCTGGTCATAGTGGGATGTCCTGCTGTGGTGGGGTGACTGGCTGAAGAGTTTTTGGGATGTGGTGGGATGTCCTACTGTGGTGGGGTGTCCTGGTGTGGTGGGGTTGCCCAGTTGTGGGGTGCCTGGATGTATTGGGGTGTCCTGCCATGGTGGGGTGATTGGCTGGGGAGTTTTTGGGGTGTGGTGGGATGTCCTGGTGTGGTGGGGTGACTGACTGTGGGGTGCCTGGATGTGTTGGGGTGTCCTACCATGGTGGGGTGCCTGGTCATGATGTGCCTGGTCATGGTGGGATGTCGTGCTGTGGTGGGGAAACTGGTTGTGGGGTGCCTGGCCGTGGTGGGATGTTCTTCCATGGTGGGGTGACAGGCTGTGGAGCTGTGGTGGGATGTCCTACTCTGGTGGGGTGACCAGCTCTGGGGTGCTTGGCCAGGGTGAGATGTCCTGTTGTGGTGGGGAAAATAATTGTTGGGTGCCTGGGTGTGGTGGGATGTCCTACTGTCGTGGGGTGACTGTTTGTGGGGTGCCTGGCCATGATGGGATGTCCTATTGTGGTGGGGAAACTGGGGGGTGCCTGACCATGGTGGGATGTCCTACCCTGGTGGGGTGACTGGCTGGGGAGTTTTTGGGGTGTGGTGGGATGTTCTGGTTTGGTGGGGTGCCGGGCCATGGTGGGGGGTCCTGGCATGATGGGATGACTGGTCTTGGGGTGCCTGGATGTGTTGGGAGGTCCTGCCGTGGTGGGGTGCCCATCTGTGGGGTGCTTGGGCATGGTGGGGTGACCGGCTGTGTGGTTGTGGTGGGATGTCCTGCCATGGTGGGGTGACTGGCTGGGGAGTTTTTGGGCATGATGGGATGTCCTAGTGTGGTGGGGTGACTGGTTGTGGGGTTCCTGGGCACGGTGGGATGTCCTACCATGGTGGGGTGACTGGTTGTGGGGTGCCTGGGGTGTCCTGGCATGGTGAGGTGACTGGTTTTGAGGTTCCTGTTCATGGTGGGATGTCCTACCATGGTGGGGTGATGGACTGTGCCAGTGTTGACCGTAGTGGGATGTCCCACTGTAGTGGGGTGTCCATTTGGGGGATGTCTGGACGTGTTGGGATGTCCTACTGTGGTGGGATGACTGGTTGTCAGGTTCCTGGACCTGTTGGGATGTCCTACCTTAGTGGGGTGACTGGTTTTGGGATGCCTGGACCTGCTGGGACATCCTACCATGGTGGGGTGACTGGTTGTGGGATTCTTGGACCTGTTGGGATGTCCTACCTCGGTGGAGTGACTGGTTGTGGGGTTCCTGGACCTGTTGTGATGTCCTACCTTGGTAAGGTGACCGGTTTTGGGGTTCCTGTTCCTGGTGGGATGTCCTACCTTGATGGGGTGACTGGTTGTGGGGTTCCTGGACCTGTTGGGATGTCCTGCCTTGGTGGGGTGACCAGTTTTGGGGTTCCTGTTCATGGTGGGATGTCCTACCGTGGTGGGGTGACTGGTTGTGGGGTTCCTGGACCTGTTGGGATGCCCCGCCATGGTGGCATCTCCATCCCCTATGGAACGTCCTACCATGGGGTGATTCCCATAAAAGCAGGAGCTGCTGGGCTGGGCAACCCTTGCCTCCTCCTTCCCGCCTTGTCCTGGGGGTGAAGCCGCTTCCGTGTGATCCCAAGGGATTTATATCCTCCCTGGCAAGGAGGTAAAGGAGTGGCCGTCACTGTGCCTGCTCACAGTGCTTTTAACCCCAAAACTGGGCTGTTCCCACTGGAGCATCCCTAAAAACCGTCCATACTTGTGGATTCACCGGGCTCTTGGGACGTTCTCCCGCCACTGGGAATTGGTGGAATTCCATGTCTTGGTGCTCGCTACCTCCAGGCTTCAAATGGAGCTTAAAAGAGCCATGGGATGAAAACTTGGGATTGGGGTGACCTGGAGCTCCACCCTCACCTCATCCCACATCCCGTGCAGGGAAGGAACTTGGTTTTGGGATATCACCTCCCCTGGATGATGGCAAAGCCCACCCTGGAGATCTGGGAGGTGCCTTTTCCCTGGAGGGGCTCAGAGGGGCTGATCCCAAGCCGGATTCCGGCCATGGAAAGGCTTTGAGCTGGGAAGGAGGGTGGCAGCAGGAGGAGTGGGATGAGCGATGGGAGGAAGGACACTCGTTCTTGGAAAGGTGGTTTAGATCCTCATGGAGAAGAGCTCGTTATCCAGTCATGGAAATAAGGCATTCCCAGGTCCTTGTTTTTTCTGGGAGCGCCACACACTGCCGGGTTGGGACGTTATGGAAGTGCCGGGATCTCCCGGACCTCACGCCTGCCAGGACCATTTCAAATCCCCCCTTCCAGCCGACATCCCACTGGGAGAGGGATTAGTGGGAAGGGCTGATGTCTCTGTTAGGAATTGTCAGGGCCAGGACATGGATCCAGGCTCTCCCCTGGACTCCCAGGATAATTACATGCTTCGTTAAGTGGCTGATGAACGCGTGTCCAGGCCCAGGATCCATGGCCAGGCCTGAGATCTGTGTCTGGACCTGGAATCTGTGTCCAGACCTGAGATTCGTGTCCAGGCCTGAGATTCGTGTCCAGGCCTGGGATTCGTGTCCAGGCCTGGGATTCGTGTCCAGGCCTGGGATTCATGTCCAGGCCTGGAATCTGTGTCCAGGCCTGGAATCCGTGTCCAGGCCTGGGATGCATGTCGAGGCCTGGGATCTGTGTCCAGGCCTGGAATCCGTATCCAGGCCTGGGATACGTGTCGAGGCCCAGGATCCATGTCTGGGCCCAGAGTCTGTGTCCAGGCCTGAGATACATGTCGAGGCCTGTGATCCATGTCCGGGCCCGGAATCCAGGTCTGGACCCAGAATCCGTGTCCAGGCCCGGGATCCATGTCAAGGACTGGGATCCATGTCAAGGACTGGGATCCATGTCCAGGCCTGGGATCCGTGTCCAGGCCTGGGATCCGTGTCCAGGCCTGGGATCCGTGTCTGGACCCGGAATCTGTGTCTGGACCCAGAATCTGTGTCTGGACCTGGAATCTGTGTCCAGGCCCAGGATCCATGTCCAGACCTGGGATCATGTCCAGTCCTGGAATCCATGTCCAGGCCTGGGATCTGTGCTCAGGCCCAGGATCCGTGTCGGGACCTGGAATCCGTATCCAGGCCTGGGATCTGTATCCGGACCCGGGATCTGTGTCAGGGCCTGGGATCCATGTCCATGGCTGGGATTCCTCTCCATACCTGGGATCTTTGTCTGGACCTGGAATCTGTGTCCAGGCCAGGGATTCATGTCCAGACCTGGGATTTGTGTCCAGGCCTGGGATCTCTGTTCATACCTTTGATCCATGTCTGTTCCTTTATTCTGTGTCTAGGCCTGGGATCTGTGCTCAGGCCCAGGATCCATGTCCAGGCCCGGGATCCATGTCCAGACCTGAGATCACCTGGAACATCACCTCCAAAATTAACCTCATCCTGGAGGTCTCCCAGCTCCTCACCCTCAGCAAATCCCAATTCCCAGCACGGGGAATCTGGCAGAAAACAACCCAAAGAGGATCTTTATAAGAAATTAAAAACAACAGGGGTGAAGGCAGCGTGGAAAATCCAAGAGGATTTTGGAGACGTGACACTTCCAGCCTCCTTAATGCCAAAGAATTAGAAATGGGATTTTTTGGGGGGAGGAGAAAATCCAGGTGGGATTTATCACTGCTGGAGCAGGAGGGATATTTTCTTTCAGGTTTTAAATCCCACCACGGGAATTCCCAGGGGGACACTGTCTCCCAAATTCCCCCCGGAGGGAATTCTGAGCTTCCAGGTGTCCTGGAAGAACGGATGACTGAGGTGGATGTGGCTTGTGCCACGAGAGCTGGGATTTCCCAGCACAACGTTCCTTCCATCCCCTTTTGCCTGAAAAAAATTTCCAGGCCTTCCCTCAGCATCCCTAAAACCCGCTGGGCAGGAGCTGCTCTTCCCACCATTCCAAATCCTCTTTGCCCCGGGAGCTGCTCGCTTTGCATTAGAAAAGAAAAAGGGATTTTCGCAGCTGGAAGCGACTTCCAGGGTGTTTTAATCCTTCCAGAGTGTTTTAATCGCCTTGGGATCCCGGGAGACAATGCTGGGAGGAGTTTGGAGACATAGTTCCGACGTGATCCCTGCAAATCCGCTGCAGATGTGGTTTCCAGGAAGCTCCCGGCTCCGGCTCCCTTGTTTTGTGCAGCCGCTCCCTCTTCCCCTGGTTCTTTGTGGGAATGGGCTCTTTGCCACGGGGAGAGGGATTTGGGGGTGTTGGTGGGTGGAAAAGCAGGAATTCCCTGTGTTCTGGGCTTGTCCCACAGCATGGGAAGCAGGAGAGGGTGGGATTCAGCCCCTCTGCCCTGCTCAGGTGAGACCCCACCTGCAGAGCTGCCTCCAGCCCGGAAATTCCCAACATTAGAAGGATGTGGAGCTGCTGGAGCGAGTCCAGAGGAGGCCACGGAGATGCTCCAAGAGCTGGAACTCTGCTCTGGAGCCAGGCTGAGAGAGCTGGGAATGTCCAGGCTGGAGAAGGAAAACTCCAGGGAGACCTGAGAGCCCCTTGCAGGGCCTAAAGGGGCTCCAGGAGAACTGGAGAGGGACTGGGGATAAGGGATGGAGGGGCAGCACACAGGGAAGGGCTTCCCACTACCAGAGTTAGATGGGATATTGGGAAGGAATTCTTGGCTGTGAGAGTGGTGAGGGGCTGGGCTGGAATTCCCAGAGAAGCTGTGGCTGCCCCGTCCCTGGAAGTGTTCCAGGCCAGGCTGGAGCAATCTGGGATAGTGGGAGGTGTCCATGCCCATGGCAGGGGGTTGGAACTGGATATCTTTCCGCTCCCTTCCCACCCAAACCATCCTGGGATTATTGGCAGCACCCAGAGGTCTGGTCCAAGGCTGGATCCTGGAGGTGTGGAATCCAAGGAATACACCTTTGTGGCCTGTTGGTATCCTCTGACTTCTCCCTTCTCCCTGTGGATGGGCAGGTTTGGGGTTGAGCAGCCATTTTTTAACCCATAAACCCATTTTTCCCCCCCCAAAAAAATCTGCCTGTTTGTCCCAAGGAGAGTTTTCTCCGAGCCCCGGGAGCCCCACGGAGACAACGGGATTTGATTTCTTGGGATCTTGTCCCAGAACAAAGCCCGTGCCGGGCTGCAGAGCCCCCATGTGCCACTTGTGCTAAAATCCCACCCTGATCCATGAAATTTGGCTTGCGATCATCCAGCAAAAAAAAAAAAAAAAACCTGGATAAAGCCTCCAGTGTTTTCTGGAGCTTTTCCGCCAAGAAAAACTCCCCGGCCCCTCTTTTCTTGCTTAATCAGCCCCCATTCCTCCCCCATCCCTTTTCCCTCCCTGCATTCAGCCTTTGCTTTTCCCGCTGTGGATCAGACTCCGTGGGCTCTTCCCCACCACCACGTCCCACATCGGAAGCGCGGCCGGGGCTGGAAATTCTCCGGGAAATGACCCATTTCCTCGGCAGGACAATGCCCAGGCTCGGGGTCCGGCCGCTCTCGGTCACACAAAACCCTTTCCGGTGTCCCTGGCTCATTCCCAGAGTCCAAACCTTTCCCGGGGGAGGGGTGATGGTTGTGGAATCAGGAACAACTTTGGGTGTTATTCCTAATAATATGTTATTATTCTGCTCCCAGTGGGACAAATCCACTGGGAAAACTGGAAGTCTCCCGTGGCGGAGGAAGAGCAGGCTCCGGAAACCCGGCCCTTCCAACGCTGCCGGAGCTTTTTTTAGCGGGATAATGAGGGAGCAGAGCAGCAGGAAAGCAACGCCCTGTGGTCTAAGCTCAAATTGCCACTTTTGGGAAGAGGCTCCAATTAAAAGCTGAGCTCAGCCCATGCCAGGGTCTGCCCTGGGATGGTTGGGATGGGGCAGGATGGACCCAGAGGACGCGTGGCAGCCACAGAGCTGGGAAAAGTGTGGGAAGCACTGTCGGGAGCCACATCCTGGGGATGGGAATCCATGGAGGACACAGGGAGTGGAGGGTCGTCAGGCACATGGAGCTGGTGCTGCAGGGATATCCCATCCTGGGGACACGATTCCTTGGAGGACACACGGCCATGGCACCCATGGTGCTGTCACACAGGCAAGGACACCCCATCCTGGGGATATCCTGGGATACAAATCCATGGAGGACACATGGCCACGGCACCCAAGGAGGGACACCCCATCCCAGGACATCCTGGGATACAAATCCCTGGAGGACACACATTCATGGACCCATGGTGCTGTCACACAGGCAAGGACACCCCATCCTGGGGATATCCTGGGATACAAATCCCTGGAGGACACACATCCATGGAACCCATGGTGCTGTCACACAGGTAGGGACACCCTATCCCAGGACATCCTGGGATACAAATCCATGGAGGACACACGGCCATGGCACCCAAGGAGGGACACCCCATCCCAGGACATCCTGGGGTACAAATCCCTGGAGGACACACATCCATGGAACCCATGGTGCTGTCACACAGGCAGGGGCACCCTATCCCAGGATATCCTGGGATACAGATCCCTGGAGGACACACAGCCATGGCTCCCAAGCAGGGACACCCCATCCCAGGACATCCTGGGATACAAATCCATGGAGGACACACGGCCATGGCACCTGTGGTGCTGTCACACAAGCAGGGACATCCCATCCTGGGGATATCCTGGGATACAAATCCATGGAGGACACACGGCCATGGCACCCGTGGTGCTGTCACACAGGCAGGGACACCCCATGCCAGGACGTCCTGGGACACAAATCCATGGAGGACACACATCCATGGCACCTGTGGTGCTGTCACACAAGCAGGGACACCCCATCCCAGGACATCCTGGGATACAAATCCATGGAGGACACACATCCATGGAACCCATGATGCCATCCCAGCCCAACGGAGACCCCCCCATTCCAGGGATACGATTCCCTGAAGGACGTACCATGCCCCTGGTGCCATCACACATCCCTGGAGGGCCCTGGGGACGTGTCTCCAGGTGGCCACAGCACCCACAATTCCATCACACATTCCCAGGAATGTCCCATCCTGGCAGTCCCACCTCCTGCAGCCTCCCTGAGTCCCTCACACGGATCCACGGCGTCAAGGGCCGCTTCCATGTTCCTCTCTCCCCGCAGTCGACATCCGGGAGATCAAGGAGATCCGCCTGGGGAAGAATTCCCGGGATTTCGAGCGCTACCCCGAGGACGCTCGGAAGTTGGACTTCACCATGTGCTTCATCATCCTCTACGGGATGGACTTTCGGCTGCGGACGCTCAGCGTGGCCGGTGCGTTGGGCTCCCTCCCCTTGGATCCCACCCCCTTCCCGGCATCCCACAGCACCCATCCCTCCTTCTCCTTCTCCTTTTCCAGCTTTCTGCGAGGAGGACATCAACCTCTGGATAACGGGGCTCAACTGGCTGGTGGCTGATACCCAGAGGGCCCAGACCCCGCTGCAGATCGAGAGGTGGGGGAAGCGCCGGCAGATCCCAATTCCCTGTCTGAGGGACAAAAATCCCCCCTGGATTTGCTCCTCCGTGGCGCTGAGCGCTGCGTGTCCGTCCCTTCCTTCTTTCCCAGGTGGCTCCGGAAGCAGTTTGACGGGATGGACCGGGCGCGGGAAGGCAGGTGAGCACCGGCATGGCCTCGAGTTGGGAAGCAGGTGGTGGGTTTGGCAGGACAGGACCAGATTCCTCCGGTTGCATCCCAAAGCTGATGGTTTCATGGGACAAGGGAGCACTGGGTTATTTGGGATACTTGGAGACACGGAAAATCAGAGATTTGGGTGTGAGGGCCACGGGGATCCCGATTTCCGTTGCTTTTCCACCAGTGGCAGGAGAGGCTGGACCGTTAATGCAGCCCAGAAACAACTTCCAAAGGCAGGGAAAACCTCAACTCAAGGGAATTTGCACTTAAATTATGATGGAGATGGGAATGGGCATCATCTCCAGGTGGGATGACGGCCTAGAGAGCCCAATTGGTTCTTGGGATGTGCTTCCTCTCTTTGGCCCTCTGCTCACACTCGTGCCAAACACCACGTGGGACAAGGGAGCACCAGGTTTTTTGGGATGCTTGGAGACACGGAAAATCAGAGATTTGGGTGTGAGGGCCACGGGGATCCCGATTTCCATTACTTTTCCACTAGTGGTCATGGAATCATGGAATGGTTTAGGTGGGAAGAGACCTAAAGGTCATGGAACTCCACTAGACCAGGTTGCTCCAAGCCCTGTCCATCCTGGCCTTCTGCACTTCCTGGGATGGGATATCCATGATTTCCCCAGGTCCTGTACCTGGAGGGTTGCACAGGCCAGGAGGAGGGTGGGATCCCTATGCCAGGCACCAGGATTTGGGGTGGGAACCTTGAGGCTGGGAGCCAAGACCCATCCAGGGGTTGGTTCTCCATCCTGACTCCGTCTCCCGCTCCGGCAGCATCACTGTGAAGGACCTGAAGGCGATGCTGCCCCAGGTGAACTACCGCGTTCCCAACATGAGATTCCTGCGGGATAAACTCGTGGTAAGGACCCCCTGAACACCCCACCCGGGAGGGAGATGGTTTTCCAGCTTTTCCAGGAGGGCTGGAGCCGTCCCGGTGTCCCTGTGTCCGGAGGGGTGGCCCCGCTCTCACCTCCGGCCCCGTCTCCCCCAGGAAGTGGAAGCCAGGAATGAAATGACCTTCTCCCACTTCATCCAGTTCTACAAAAACCTGATGTTTGACGCCCAGAAGTCGGTAAGATCCAGGGATTTGCTTCCCAAGTGTCCCCCAAACCCGTGTGATGTGTCCCCTCCCGGCTAAGCCTCGTCTCCTCCTCCCCTCTTTGCAGGTCATCGAACAGCTGGAGCTCTCCTTCCCTCTGAGGTGAGTTCCTGGGAATGCCATGGCTCCCATCCGGCCAAGATTCCAAGGGTGGGATCCACAGAGTGGGAAATGCAGGGATTGGGCAGAGCAGGGGGTGAGAGAGAGGATGGGAGAGAGGATGGGAGAGGGAAAGGGAGCAGGGATGGAAGCAGGATGGGAAGAGGGATAGGACCAGGGAGGAACAGGGATGGGAGTGGGAAAGGGAGCAGGGATGGGAGCTGGGATGGGAGTGAGGATGGGAACAGCGATAGAGCAGATGAGCAGGAATGGAAATGGGGATGGGAGTGGGAATGAGAGTGGGGATGGGAGTGGGAATGAGAGCAGGGATGAGAAGAGATGGGAGTGGAGTTGGAGTGGAGATTGGAGTGGGAAAGGGAGCAGGGATGGGAGCTGGGATGGGAGTGAGGATGGGAACAGGGATAGAGCAGATGAGCAGGAATGGAGATGGGAGTGGGAATGAGAGTGGGGATGGGAGCAGGGATGAGAAGAGATGGGAGTGGAGTTGGAGTGGAGATTGGAGTGGGAATGGGAGGGGAGCAGGATCAGAGATAGGAGAGGGGTTGAGAGCAGGGATGGGAGTGAGGATCCGAGCAAGGATGGGAGAGGGGATGACAGCGGAGATTGGAGCAGGGATGGGAGCAGGGATGGGAGATGGGATGAGCAGAGCTGAAAGTGGAGATGGGAACAGGAATATGAGGGGTGTGGGAGCAGGGATGGAAGTGGGGCTGAGAGCAGGGATGAGAGGAGGGATGAACGGACAGAGGAGTCGAGGTGGGAGTGGGAATGAGGGGAGTGAAGATGGGAGCAGGGGTAGGAACAGGGATGGACAGCCATGGAAGTGGATGAGGCTGCGAGGGATGTAGGGACATTCCGCCCTGCCCTCCCCATATCCTCGGACAACACTGCACACTCCTGGTGGGAATGGGGCAGGAATAGGGGAGATGAGCTGCAGGTGGGCTCTGGCAGCCTGGGACTCTCCCATGGGATCTATCCCAACTCCTTCTCCCGCTCCTCACTGGTGGCTGATCCGTGTCCCAGGAACGTGGATCGCCCCGAGCTGTGCCAGGTCTCCCTCTACGACTTCCAGAAGTTCCTGCTGCACGACCAGAAGGTGGGATTTCTGCCAGACCCCCGTGGTTTCGGGGCCTCCCGTGGGATGCTCCGGCCCCATAACGACATCCACGTTTGTCTCCCAGGAATCCTGGGCCAGTGACGTGGGCATGGTGCGGGAATACATGTGCACCTACCTCCGGGAGAGCTCCGGCGAGGCGTCGGATCCCTCCTTCCAGCTGGATGAGGTGGGTGCCCCCCACCCAGAACCCACCCAGGGCTGGTCTCCGTGGCCCTGCCAGGCTCTGACTTCTCTGCTTTCCACCCCCTGCTTTCCCAGTTCCTCACGTACCTCTTCTCCAAGGAAAACATGGTGATGGACGCCAAGTACGAGCGCGTGGTGCCCGAGGAGATGAACCACCCCCTGTCCCAGTACTGGATCTCCTCCTCCCACAACACGTGAGGACAGGCTGGGATTTCCTCAGGGGGCGGCCAGGCAGGAAGGGACCTGGGAGTTTGGATGGACAGGAAGCTGAACATGAGCCAGAGTGTGCCCAGGGGGCCAAAAAAGCCAATGGATCCTGGCCTGGATCAGGAAGAGTGTGGCAGCAGGAGCAGGGAAGGGATTCTGCCCCTGTGAGGCCTCACCTCGAGTGCTGTGTCCAGCTCTGGGTCCTCAGCTCAGGAAGGACATGGAGGGGCTGGAGCAGGTGCAGAGAAGAGCAACGAGGCTGGGGAAGGGTCTGGAGCACAATTCCCATGAGGAGGGAGCTGGGGGGGCTGAGCCTGGAGAGGAGGAGGCTCAGGGGAGACCTCCTCACTCTCTGCAACTCCCTGCCAGGAGGGGGGAGCCAGGGGGGGGGGTTGGGCTCTGCTCCCAGGAACCAGCAGTAGGACATGATGGCTGGGTCTTCAGCTGTGCCAGGGGAGATTTAGGTTGGATATTAGGAAGAAATTCTTTCCAGAGAGGGTAATCAGGCACTGGAATGGGCTGCCCAGGGAGGGGGTGGATTCTCCTTCCCTGGAGGTGTTTCAGGTGAGACTGGATGTGGCATCAGTGCCATGGGCTGGGAAGCACAGCGGGGTTGGATCAAGGGTTGATCTTGATGATCTCAGAGGTGCTTTCCAACCCGGCTGATTCTGTGATTCTAAGATTGATTCTGTGACATCCAGGAGTGTCCCACCCCCCCATGATTGATTCTGTGACATCCAGGAGTGTCCCACCCCCCCAACTGCTCCCTGTCTGTCCTCAGGTACCTGACAGGGGATCAGTTCTCCAGTGAGTCCTCCCTGGAAGCATACGCGAGGTGCCTGCGGATGGGCTGCCGCTGCATCGAGTGTGAGTGTCCCCAGCACTTCCCAGGGAGGCTGGAATTCCACCCCAGCACCTCACAGGGAGGCTGGAATTCCACCCCAGCACTTCCCAGGGATGCTGGAATTCCACACCAGCACTTCCCAGGGATGCTGGAATCCCCCCAGCACCTCACAGGAATGCTGGAATTCCCACCTCAGCACCTCACAGGGATGCTGGAATTCCACCCCAACACTTCCCAGGGATGCTGGAATTCCATCTCAGCACCTCACAGGGATGCTGGAAACCCCCAACACCTCACAGGGAGGCTGGAATTCCACCCCAGCGCTTCCCAGGGAGGCTGGAATTCCACCCCAGCACTTCCCAGGGATGCTGAAGCCCCCCCAGCACCTCTCAGGGATGCTAGAATTCCCCCCCCAACACCTCACAAGGATGCTGGAATTCCCACCCCAGCACTTCCCAGGGATGCTGGAACCCCCCCAGCACCTCCTGTCACATCCCTGACCACCTCCTGCTCCCATCCAATGACACCGGAGCGGGGGTCTTCCGTGTCCTTTGGGGGATCCCAGCCCTGCTCCCCAGTGCCGAGGTGTTAACCGGGGTGTCTTCCCACCCAGTGGACTGCTGGGATGGCCCGGATGATCTCCCCATCATCTACCACGGCCACACGCTCACCTCCAAGATCAAGTTCCTGGATGTGCTGCACACCATCAAGGAACACGCCTTCGTCACCTCTGAGTAAGCCCCAAATCCTCCCACGACTCCCAAATCCCACCATTCCCACCATTCCCACCATTCCCACCCGCCTCCTGCAGGTTTCCCATCATCCTGTCCATCGAAGACCACTGCAGCATCGTCCAGCAGAGGAACATGGCCTCCCACTTCAAGAAGGTCTTCGGAGACATGCTCCTCACCAAGCCCGTGGACATCAACGCCGATGAGCTACCCTCACCCACCCAGCTCAAGAAGAAGATCCTGATCAAGGTACACCCCCAAAATCCTGCTTGGCAGGAGGGATGTGAGCGGTGTCGGGCTGGGAGGGGGTGGGGATTCTCCTAAATCTTGGGATTCAGGAGTGTCATCCCTCCGTGATATCCCTCCAGACACCTCTCTGATGTTCTACACTGAGAGGTGGCCGAGGGGAACGGGGGGGGTGGTGGGAAGGGACCTGTGGGAGTTTGATCCCAAGGGTTGGGAGCTCGGTGTGCCGTGGCCGCCGTGTCCCAATCCCTGGGCACTCCCCAGCACAAGAAGCTGGTCGAAGGGAACCTGTACGAGGAGGTCTCCACCGCCAGCTACTCGGAGAACGACATCAGCAACTCCATCAAGAACGGGATCCTCTACCTCGAAGACCCCATTGACCACGTAAGGGAGGAGCTGAGCGGGGCCTGTTGGACCCCTGGGTTTGGGATGGGCATGGAATGGGCTCTCCCAAACCACCAGGATGCTCTGGGGGATGGCAGGGAGCAGAGACCCCCTGTCAAAGCTCCGTCCTTCCATGCGATCCTTCTCCTCACCCCGGGAATGCTCTTCCTCCTCCCCAGACCTGGAGCCCTCATTATTTCGTCCTGACGAGCAACAAGATCTACTACTCGGAGGAGACCTCCCGCTACCAGTTCAATGAGGACGAGGAGGAGGTGGAGCAGAAGGAGGTGTGTGAGGGGCGAGGGGAGAACTCCGTGGGGGGGGGGGAGGCAGAGGATGGCACAAAACCTGTTTTTTGGGGGGGGGGGGTGACCCCACAGGAGTTCAACAACAACGAGCTGCACTTCACGGAGAAGTGGTTCCACGGGAAGCTGGGCGGGGGCCGGGACGGGCGGCAGATCGCGGAGAAGCTGCTGCACGAGTACTGCACCGAGACGGGCGGCAAGGACGGCACCTTCCTGGTGCGCGAGAGCGAGACCTTCGTGGGTGACTACACCCTTTCCTTCTGGTAGGAGCTCCGGAGAAGCAGGATCCCGCTGTTCCCGAGCCACTCTGGCCATCCCACCTGGATAACCTTCTGGTTGATGCGTGGTTTGGTGACCGGAATGGCTTTTCCGGAGTGGGGGGGAAACGCCGCCTTTTTTTGACCCTTTCTCCCCCCGCCGCGCCAGGAGGTCCAGCCGGGTGCAGCACTGCCGGATCCACTCGCGGCAGGAGGCCGGGGCCACCAAGTTCTACCTGACGGACAACCTGGTCTTCGACAGCCTCTACAGCCTCATCTGCCACTACCGGGAGGTGCCGCTGCGCTGCAACGAGTTCGAGATGCGCCTCACCGACCCCGTCCCGCAGCCCAACGCCCACGAGAGCAAAGAGTGAGGAGCGGCCCCACCCAACCCCCACTTCCCTCAGGTCCCCCCCCCCCGGCGCCGGGTGCCCTCTGGGGCACAGGGACGCTGGTGGCAGCCCCCGTGCCCACCTTCTGCCCGGCCAGGTGGTACCACGCCAGCCTGACGCGCCTGCAGGCCGAGCACATGCTGATGCGGGTGCCGCGTGATGGAGCCTTCCTGGTGCGCAAGCGCGGCGAGCCCAACTCCTACGCCATCTCCTTCCGGTGAGCGCGGCCGCCACGAGGCCTCCCGGGCTCAACCGAGCCCTGGAGCTCTCAGGTCGAGTCTGTTGAGACCTCAGGATGTGCAAAGCCCTGCCCATGGGGACGTCCTCGGGACGGTCGCCTCGGTGGCGTCGCCGCCCGCTCGTCCCCGTGGTGGAGACGGGATCTGAGATCCGGCCCTCAAACATCCCCCACCACGTGTCCCGACTCCAGGGCAGAGGGGAAGATCAAGCACTGCCGGATCCAGCAGGAGGGGAGGCTCTTCATGCTGGGCAGCTCGGCCGAGTTCGAGAGCCTGGTGGACCTCATCAGCTACTACGAGAAGCACCCGCTGTACCGCAAGATGAAGCTGCGCTACCCCATCAACGAGGAGACCCTGGAGAAGATGGGCACCACCGTGAGTGCTGCCAGCACGGGGGGTACCAAAAGGGAAGGTTCAGTGCCCCTGTGCCCAGCTCCAGCACCCTTCAGAATTCCGGGGGAAGCCCAAGCAGAACCAGCCGAGCTCGTTCCGCCCACCCCCCATAACTCCCTTCCAACGAGTTTAGGTTGGACATGGGGAAGAAGTTCTTTACAGGGAGAGAGATCAGACCTTGGAATGGGCTGCCCAGGGAGGGGGTGGAGTCCCCATCCCTGGGGGTGTTGAAGCAGAGCCTGGACGTGGCACTCGGTGCCATGGGCTGGGTGCCAAGGTGGGGTTGGGTCTCCCAATGATCTCAGGGGTCTTTTCCAACTCAATTCATTCTGTGAGTCTCAAAGGGATTTTAGGTCCCCCCCCAACCCCCTTGTATCTAACCACACCCCCCTGTAGCCCCTGCCCGCACCCGGGTGACTCCCTTGGGAATTTCTCCCGGCAGGAGCTGGACTATGGAGCCCTGTACGAGGTGCGGACCCCCCACTTCTACGTGGAGGCCAACAAGATGCCCATGGCCAGGGTAAGGGGCCGAGGTGGGGACCTGGGAGGTGGAGGGGGGTGGGACACAATGATTCCAGAGCTGGGGTTCGGGGGTGGTCCCTCCCCAGACCTGCCACATCTCCCACCACCACCAACCAGAGACGTGGGGATGTTTTGCCACGTTTTTGGGACCCTCAAGTGATGCTGGAGCTGGAGCCCTTTCCATCGAGGAACCCCAACAAAGCAGGTTTAGGGTCAGTTCCCAGAAGATGCATTTTCCATCCTTGGAGGTTTTTGGAACTGAGTTGGTCTCAGAGTTAACCCAATCTCCACCCTTGGAGGTTTTTGAGATGAACTGGTGCTGGAGCTGACACAATCTCCATCCTTGGAGATTTTTGGGACTGGATTGGTCCTGGAGCTGACACAATCTCCATCCTTGGAGGTTTTTGAGATGAACTGGTCCTGGAGTTGACACAATCTCCACCTTTGGAGCTTTCTGAGATGAACTGATCCTGGAGTTGACACAATCTCCATCCTTGGAGATTTTTGGGACTGAACTGGTCCTGGAGCTGACACAATCTCCATCCTTGGAGGTTTTTGAGATTAACTGATCCTGGCTCTGACACAATCTCCATCCTTGGAGATTTTTGGGACTGAACTGGTCCTGGAGCTGACACAATCTCCATCCTTGGAGGTTTTTGAGATTAACTGATCCTGGCTCTGACACAATCTCCATCCTTGGAGGTTTTTGGGACTGGTCTGGCTTTGGAGTTGACCCAGTCTCTAGTCCTGGAAGTTTCTGGGACTTGAGGCTTCGTCAGGAACTGTAGTGACAGGACAAGGAATGATGGACACAAATTGAAAGCAGGGAAATTTGGATGAGATAATTGGGAAGAAATTCTTCCCTGTGAGGGTGGTGAGACACTGGAACAGGTTGTCCAGGGAGGCTGTGGATGTCCCAGCTCTGGAAGTGTTCCAAGTCAGGTTGGATGTTCAAAGCCAGGATCCTGCTCCAGCCCAGATCTTTATCCAGAGACTGGGAGATGCTCCTGGCCCCACTCCAGCTTGGACCCTTTTCTGGAAGCTGGAGGATGCTCCCAGTCCTGCTCCAACCCAGACACTTATTCCAGAGGTTGTGGGATGCTCCTGGTCCTGTTCCAGCCCAGATCCTTATCCCAAAGCTGTAGGATGCTGCCAGCCCTGTGCCAGCCCAGACCCTTATCCAGAGGCTATGGGATGTTCCTGGCCCTGCTCCAGCCCAGACCCTTATCCAGAGGCTGGAAAATGCTCCTGGTCCTGCTCCAGCCTAGACCCTTATCCAGAGTCTGTGGGATGCTCCTGGCCCTGCTCCAGCCCAGACCTTTATCCAGAGTCTGGAAAACGCTCCTGGCCCTGCTCCAGCCCAGACCCTTATCCAGAGTCTGTGGGATGCTCACAGCACTGCTCCAACCCCGATCCAGGAGCATCCCACTGTCTCTGGATACGGATCTGGGCTGGAGCAGGACAGTGGGACGCTCCTGGCCCACACCCACCCAGCCCCTTCTCCTTGAAGAACCTACTCTAGCAGGAGACATCCCTACCCATGGCGGGGTGGGCGTGGAACGGGGGCCATTCCAACCCTGTGAGATCCCACGATTTGGGGGCGTGGGACCCTCGGGAGCGCCGAGGCCGGGTCTGGAGGTGCCAGGGGTGGTGCCAGGCGGTGACCGTGTCCCTCCCCGCGGTGTCCCAGTGCACGGTGAAGGCCCTCTACGACTACAAGGCGCAGCGGGAGGATGAGCTGTCGTTCTGCAAGCAGGCCATCATCCACAACGTTGACAAGCAGGACGGCGGCTGGTGAGGACATCACACGCGCCCACGGGTGTCACCACGGGCCGGGAGGTGGAGGGGATGCCCCGGGGGGATCCCCCGGATCATCCCCCCGTGGGTTTTAACCACCTCCTCCTTTTCTGTCCCCTCCCCCAAATCCCTCCTCCGCCCGGCCCCGCACGCAGCTCGGACGCCCCCGGCCCCTTCCCCGAAATCCGTCCGCCCGCCTTGACCCTCTGACCCCTTGCAGGTGGCGCGGGGACTACGGGGGCAAGAAGCAGCTCTGGTTCCCGGCCAACTACGTGGAGGAGATCGTGGGCACCCAAGCGCCCGAGCAGGACGAGGCCGTGAGTGCCACCACCCCCACCGGGGACACCAGAGACGGTCCTGCTCCAGCTCAGATCCTTGTCCAGGGGCTGGGGGATGCTCCTAGTCTTGCTCCAGCCCAGATCCTTCTGGAGTCTGGGGGATGCTCCTGATCCTGCTCCAGCCCAGATCCTTATCTGGAGTCTGGGGGATGATCCTGGTCCTGCTCCAGCCCAGATCCTTATCCAGGGACTGGGGGATGATCCTGGTCCTACTCCAGCCCATATCCTTATCTAGAGTCTTGGGGATGATCCTAGTCCTGCTCCAGCCCAGATCCATATCCAGGGGCTGAGGGATGCTCCCAGTCCTGCTCAAACCCAGATCCATATCCATGGGCTGAGGGATGCTCCCAGTCCTGCTCAAACCCAGACACTTATCGAGAGACTATGGAATGTTCCTGATCCTGCTCCAGCCCAGATCCTTATCCAGGGACTGAGGGATTCTCCCAGCCCTGCTCAAACCCAGACCTTTCTCCAGAGGCTATGGAATGCTCCTGGTCCTACTCCAGCCCAGATCTTTATCGTGAGGCTGAGGGATGCTCATGGTCCAGCTCCAACCCAGACTCTTATCCAGAAACTGGGGGATGTTCCTGATCCTGCTCCAGCCCAGATCCTTATCCTGAGGCTGGGAGATGCTCCTGGCCCCCTTCCAGCTTGGACCCTTCTTTGGAAACTGGAGGATGCTCCCAGCCTTTTGCCAGCCCAGACCCTTTTCCTGAGGCTGGGAGATGCTCCTGGCCCTGCTCCAACCCAGACCCTTATCCAGAGTCATGGGAATGCTCCTGGTCCTGCTCCAACCCAGACCCTTATCCCGTACCCGGATGATACTCCTGGATGTTTTTTCCCATTTTTCCTCAGTTTTGGCTGACTGGGAGACCTGGGTGGTGGCTCCCAAGGGGAACTGTCACCAAGCCTGGCCCCACAGGCCTCCTCCATCTCCCTTATTCCTTCCTCTCTTCCAGTCCTCGGAAAACAGCCCCCTGGGGAACTTCCTGAAGGGATTCATCGACGTCCCGTCCTGCCACGTCGGTGAGTTCCCCTCTCCCTGATCTGGGGGGGTATTACGAGGATTTGGGACTGATTTGTGGGGAATTCTGAGGAGTTGGAACTGATTTCAGGGGAATTCTGAGGTCGGGATTGATTTGGTGGGTCTTCTGAGGAGCTGGGACTGATTTGTGGGGAATTCTGAGGAGCTGGAAATGATTTCAGGGGAATTCGGAGGTTGGGACTGATTTAGGGAATTCAGAGGTTGGGATTGATCTGGGGGGGAATTCCAAGGTTGGAGCCGATTTGGGAGGGAATTCCGAGGAGTTGGGACATCCGGATGATCCGGGGGACATTTCCCCCTGTCTCTGAGCGCGTTTCAGCGTGGAAAGCCGAATCCACACGTTAAAAAAACTCGGGATCCTCGCCGGGAGGACCCGGCCGGGCCGTGGGGGTGCCAGGAGGGGCTGGTGGGCCCGCTGAGGTTTCGTTTGCTCCACAGAGCCATCCCTTGGGAATGCCTCCGAGTAAAGCCCCCCTCTGGTGTCCTTGTAGTGATCTCCAAAGACGGGAGGAGCTCCAAACCATTTGTCTTCACCATCCATTCCCAGCAGATGTCCCACGCCGCCCAATCCCTGGACGTGGCCGCGGACACGCAGGAGGAGCTCAGCGAGTGGGTGGCCAAGATCCGGGAGGCCACGCAGAACGCGGACGCCCGGGTGAGGATGGGAATGGGAATGGGCTGGGATGGGGATGGAGGGGCCCCTTTTCCGTGGGGATTGGCCCCGATGTCTCCAAAGGAGGAGAATTTTGGCTGGGAGCAGCCGGGACTGCGGCGGGAGCGAATGGAATCCTGCTGAGAGTGACTGGGTTGGTGGTGGGAGCAACTGGAATGGTGCTGGAGATAGCTGGGATCATAGTGGGAGTGACTGGAAGTGACTGGGATCATAGTGGGAGTGGTGGGAAGTGACTGGGATCACATTGGGATCATATTGGGATCATACTGGGAGTGACTAGGAGCATACTGGGATCATACTGGGAGTGACTGGAAGTGACTGGGATCACATTGGGATCATACTGGGAGTGACTGGAAGTGACTGGGATCATATTGGGATTGTTCTGGGAGTGGTGGGAAGTGACTGGGATCATATTGGGATCATACTGAGAGTGACTAAGTGACTAGGGTCATACTGGGAGTGACTGGAAGTGACTGGGATCATACTGGAAGTGACTGGAAGTGACTGGGGTCATACTGGGATCATAGTGGGAGTGACTGGAAGGGGCTGGGATCATGCTGGGATCATGCTGGGATCATACTGGGATCATACTGGGAATGACTGTGACTGGGATCCTACTGGGATCATACTGGGAATGATGGGAAGTGACTGGGGTCATACTGGGACCATGCTGGGAGATGTATGACTGGAATTATATTGGAAGCGACTGGAGCCATACTGGGAGTAGCTGAGATCACACTGGGATTGTACTGGGATAGACTGGGATTACAGTGGATGTGACTGGAACCATACTGGGAGTTACTGGGAGCTCCTGGGCCCATGCTGGGAACCAAATGGGGACACACTGGGAGGAACTGGGATCAACTGGATGATACTGGAATGGTACTGGGATCATGATGGCATTGATGTGGAGCAACTGGGACCATGCTGGGGGCAACTGGGATCATACTGGGAGTGACTTGGATTATACTGGATGTGACTGGAATCATTCTGGGAGTAGTTGAGATCACACTGGGATTATACTGGGATTACACTGGGTGTGAATGGAACCTTACAGGGGGTTACTGGGAGCTGCAGTAACTGGGTCCATGCTGGGGGCAACTGGAATTGTACTGGGAATGACTGGGGTTATAGTGGGAGTGAGTGGGATTATACTGGAACCATACTGGGAGTAGCTGGGATCACACTGGGATCGTACTGGGATAGACCGGGATTGCAGTGGGAGTGACTGGAACCATACTGGGAGTACCTGGGATCCACTGGAAGACACTAGAACCATGCTGGGGGGACTGGGATCACAACTGGGGCAACTGGGATCACACTGGGAGTTACAGGGATTATAGTGGGAGTGACTGGAACCACACTGGGAGTAGCTGGGATCACAGTGGGAGTAACTAGGATCACACTGGGATTGTACTGGGATAGGCTGGGATTACAGTGGGTGTGACTAGAACCTTACTGGGGGTTACTGGGAGCTCCTAGGCCCGTGCTGGGAGCCAACCTGGGACACACTGAGAGCAACTGGGACCAACTGGAAGCCACTGGAAGAACCCTTGTCCCATTTTCCCCGTGCAGATGCAGGAGGGGAAGATCATGGAGCGACGGAAGAAGATCGCGCTGGAGCTCTCGGAGCTGGTCGTCTACTGCCGCCCGGTGCCGTTCGACGAGGACAGTAAGAGCCGGAAAAGCGGGATGTGGGACGGGATGAGCGCGGGACGAGGCGGGCGGTGGAACCGACGTCCTCCACCGATGGTCCCCTCGGCTCTTCCAGAGATCGGCACGGACAAGGCGTGTTACCGGGACATGTCGTCCTTCCCGGAGACCAAGGCAGAGAAATACGCCAACCGCAGCAAGGGCAAGAAATTCCTGCAGTACAACCGGCGCCAGCTGAGCCGGATCTATCCCAAGGGACAGCGCCTGGATTCCTCCAACTACGACCCGCTGCCCATGTGGATCTGCGGGAGCCAACTCGTGGCCCTCAACTTCCAGACGCCCGGTAAATCCTGAGCCCGGGGGCGGTGTTGGGATCGGCCATGTAGGTGGAACCCCAAAATTTCCATCCCCGATGGTTCCAGCCTGGGTCTTGTTGTTGGAGGTGGTTTGGGTGATCTCTCCAACCTTGGGCCTCATCCTGATGGGATCGTCATCTCCCATGGCTCTGCTCAGGGTCTTGTTGTTGGTTGGGTGATCTCTCCAACCTTGGTCCTGATGGGGACATAGGAAGTGTTTTGGATCATTCCTCCAGCCTTGGTCCTCATCCTGATGGGGACACAGGAGATGGTTTGGATGCTCTCCAGCCTTGGTCTTCATCCTGATGGGATCTTCACCCCCATGGCTCTTCCCTGGGTCTTTTTGAGGTGGTTTGGATGATTTGTCCATCCTTTGTCCTCATCCTGATGGGGACACAGGAGGTGGTTTTGGTGATCTCTCCAACCTTTGTCCTCATCCTGATGGGATCATCATCTCTGGTGACTCTGCCCCGTGTCTTGTTGGAGGCAGTTGGAATGATTTCTCCAACTTTTCCCCTCATCCTGATGGAGACAAAGGAGGTGGTTTGGATGATCTCTCCAACCTCGGTCCTGATGAGGACACAGGAGGTGGTTTGGATGATCTTTCCAACCTTGGTCCTGATGAGGACACAGGAGATGGTTTGGATGATCTTTCCAACCTTGGTCCTGATGAGGACACAGGAGATGGTTTGGATGATCTCTCCAACCTTTGCCCTCATCCCGATGGGGACATCTCCATACAATCCTTGGGCGCTTCACGCAAAACCCGGCTTAATCCCTGCTCCAGCCAGAGTTGGGGGCTCCTAGTTGGGTTTGCCAAGGCAGGACCTTCTACCCAAGGACCTCGGGGAGGTCCCAGAGCTGCAGGGCTCAGCTCTGCTCTGTCCCGTGGCCGCAGACAAACCGATGCAGCTGAACCAGGCGCTCTTCATGCTCGGGGGCCGCAGCGGGTACGTCCTGCAGCCTGACATCATGAGGGACGAGACCTTCGACCCCTTCGACAAGAACAGCCTGAAGATCGTGGAGCCCATCACGGTCCAGCTGCAGGCAAGTGGGCAAGGACCATCTCGAGGTGGCCACCGCTGAGGTGGAGACTCGTTCCTTCAGTTTTGGGTCGGCCTGGCGTGGGTGTTACGTGTTTCAACCGCGTGGGGTTGGTTACTCTTGGAGGTCCTTCCTCACCCTCCTGCTCCTCCTGTTCCTCCCACAGATCCTGGGCGCCCGGCACCTGCCCAAGAACGGGAGGAGCATCGTGTGCCCCTTCGTGGAGGTGGAGGTTTGCGGCTCCGAGTACGACAACAGCAAGAACAAGACGGATGTCGTAGGTGAGGGACCGCGGGGATGATGTTCCCACTCCCGGGAGGCCGGCGCGACCCTGACTGTGCCCTTTGAATCTGAAAAATCCGGTATAATAAACTGCCCAGAGACTTTTGATCTTTGAGCAGCAAAGGTGTTTATTAGCAGCGCTGGGAGCAAGCCAGCTATCGCTGGAAAAACTTGCTCGAAGGCTTCACACAAAATCAGCAGGTTTTATACAATTTTCATATATGATTAAGTGCATATTCATGTGATTACAACATCTATCTATGCGTATTAATTACAGGCAGAGTATGGGTGGAGCTCAGGCGGAGCTTGGGGCGTTACTTCTCTTGGCCCTCAATTTTGGTGGGAGATCCGTTCTTCCTCCCATGGGTCTGGGGGCTTATTCTCATCTTCCTCGGCTTGACCTCCCTTCTCTTCTATTGTTCTCGACCCGCTCACTGAAGCTTGGAAAAGGCCTTGGCTCCCAGCCTGTTTCTTCTATTCTTTATCTTACTGCATCTTAATTTATTACCTCTAGGCCTATTCTATGTTTCTTTTACCATTCTTTTAAGTTTTGGTCCAGTAGGTAGAACAGAACGAGTACAGATCATTTAGATGTTCATAGCTTGTTAGCAGGCCCAAATTTTGCAGTTAACTCTTTTGGGCCTGGCCTCCTGTTTCACCTTGAGGGGACATGTGGGTGCCAGTGCTGTGTGGGTGATGTCCGTGTGTCCGGCCGGGCTCCGACCCTTCCCACTCTCCCCCGCAGCTGACAATGGCTTCAACCCCGTGTGGCTCTTCAAGCAGTTCGTCTTCGATATCAACAACCCCGAGTTCGCCTTCCTGCGCTTCGTGGTGTACGAGGAGGACATGTTCAGTGACCCCAACTTCTTGGCACAGGCCACCTTCCCCGTCAAGGGCCTCAAAACAGGTATGGTCTTTCCACCATCATCGTCATCTTCTCTGGCAGAGTCACGGAATCGTAGAAGGGTTTGGGTTGGAAGGGACCTTTAAAGGTCAACTAGTCCAAACCTTTGCAATCATCTCCATCATAAAGTCATGGAATCATTGAAGGGTTTGGCTTGGAAAGGACTTTTAATGGTCAACTAGTCCAAATCCTTGCAATCATTTCCATCATCATCATCATCATCTCCATCATCAAGTCATGAAATCATAGAAGGGTTTGGGTTGGAAGGGAGCTTTGGAGGTCATCAAGTCCAACCCCCCTGCAATCATCATGTCCATCATAGAGTCATGGAGTCATAGAAGGGAATGGTTTGGAAGGGACCTTTATAGGTCAACTAGTCCAAACCCTTCCAATCACCATGTCCATCATAGAGTCATGGAGTCATAGAAGGGAATGGTTTGGAAGGGACCTTTATAGGTCAACTAGTCCAAACCCTTCCAATCACCATCATCATCATCTCCATCATAGAGTCGTGGAATCATAGAAGAGTTTGGGTTGGAAGGGACCTTCAAAGGCCAACTAGTCCAAACCCTTGCAATCATCATCATCATCTCCATCACAGTCATGGAATCATAGAAGGGTTTGGGTTGGAAGGGACCTTCAAAGGTCAACTAGTCCAAACCCTTGCAATCATCATCATCATCTCCATCACAGTCATGGAATCATAGAAGGGTTTGGGTTGGAAAGGACCTTTATAGGTCAACTAGACCAAGCCCTTGCAATCATCATCATCATCATCATCGTCATCATCATCATCATCATCATCATCATCGCCATCACAGAGTCATGGAATCATAGAAGGGTTTGGGTTGGAAAGGACCTTCAAAGGTCAACTAGTCCAAACCCTTCCAGTCATAATCATCATCACAGACCATGGAATCGTAGGACGGTTTGGGTTGGAAGGGATCTTTAAAGGTCATCAAGTCCAACTTCCCTGCAACCATCATCATCATCATCATCATCATCTCTCGGGGTGCTGGCCATGGTGAGGGGCTCGGCCCCTGCCGTGGCACTGAGCTCTGTCGTGGTCTTGTGCCCAGGCTACCGGTCGGTGCCGTTGAAGAACAGCTACACTGAGGACCTGGAACTCGCCTCCCTCCTCATCCACATCGAGATCATCAACGCCAAGGCAGGTGGTCCCGTCGCCTCCGTTTCCCCGACCCGAACGAGGAGGGTCATCTCCTCGGGGGATGGGGGTGCCCTGCCCATCCCCCCATACTCACCCCTTTGTTTTGGGGCAGGAGGAAGACGAGGAGAACCTCTACTCGTCCATCCAGCAGCTGCGGGACCGCGCCAGCGAGCTCTCCAGCCAGGTCTCCAGCTACGAGCGCACCAACGGCTGCGACTCCCGCTACCAGCAGCGCCTGGATGAGCTCCGGGCGGCCCAGGAGCGGCTCATGGAGCTCACCGAGGTCCGCAACCGCAAGTGAGTGTGTCCCCTGCCCGTGCCTTTGGGTGCTCCCTCTTGGGGTTGGAACACAGGTCCTGTGAGGGGAGGCTGAGGGAGCTCGGGGGGCTCAGCCTGGAGAAAAGGAGGCTCAGGGGAGACCTCCTCACTCTCTGCAACTCCCTGACAGGAGGGGGGAGCCGGGTGAGGGTTGGTCTCTTCTCCCAGGCAGCATCAGTAAGACAAGAGGGCTCAGCCTTGAGCTGTGACAGGGGAGTTTTAAGTTGGATATTGGGAAGAAATTCTTTCCAGAGAGGGTGGTCAGCCATTGGAATGGGCTGCCCAGGGAGGGGGTGGATTCTCCATCCTTGGAGGTTTTTAAGAGGAGACTGGATGTGGCATCAGTGCCATGGTCGGGGAACCACAGCGGGGCTGGATCAAGGGTTGGACTTGATGATCTCAGAGGTGCTTTCCAACCCGGCTGATCCTGTGATCCTGTGACTCTGTGATTCCGTGATTCTGTGATTCCATGATTCTGTGATTCCATGATTCTAAAGCCACCCCTCTGCTCCCCTCCAGGTTGATGGAGAAGAAGAAGAGGGACCGGCAGATGGTCACCAAGCGCAGCTGAGCGGGAGGGACGCGAGCGCTGGAGCTCCCCGGCCACCTCCTCTCCTGCTGCACGGGGAGATGGGGCGGCCACAGCTGGTCCCTTGCCCGTGGTCGGGACTGGGTGACCCCCAGCTTTCATCCCGCGTCCCCTGGGGCTCGTGGCCACGTCCCTGTCCCCACGGGGTGGCTGCCGTGGCTCCTCTTCCCCCTCTGTCCTCCAACGGGGAAACTGAGGCACGGGGGCCCAGCCGGGCTGGGGTGGGGCAGGACCGGCCACCTCCATCCTGGGGACGGGTGACAGGATGGGCTGGCAGTGAAACCCCAGGGTGGGGACACAGGGGACACTCTGGGGGGGGTCAGGGGGGCGTTTTGTCCCCCCTCTATAAATATCTGTATTTTCTTCTTTTATCCAGCCTGTACATACGGCGGGGGGGGGGGAGGGGTGTCTGGACCAGCCACAGTATTAGGGCACAAGGGGGGGGACCCCAAAATGTCCGGAGATGTCCCAGCAAGGGAGCAGGGGACGAATCTGGAGGTGTCCCACAGAGCAGGGTGGCAGTGACAAGGTGCCCTGAGGTAGATACGGGCACCATGGTGGCCCCGGAGGGGACAGGGATGGCACCAAGGCGACCCAGTGTTGTCACCAAACCCTGGGAATGGGGACAGATCCTGCCAGTGAAGCCCATGGAGGTGGTGGCCGGCCCAGTGGTGGCTGGGGACATCTTGGGGTGTCCCCCGGGGTCGGGGTGTCCCAGGGGGGGACCTGTGTATTCTTTGTATGAAAATAAATCTATTTAGCCAATATTTATACCTGTGACCTGCTGCCCTGACCTGGTGTCCCCTCCCCGATGTCCCTGCGGTGGGTGATGGCCCCAGGGGGGTCCCGGATCCAGGGTGTCACCCTTGTCCCCCCTGATCTGTCCTGGAAGTGGTGGGGACACTCAGGCAGGGGTGGAGCTGTGGCAGGGCCACTCAGGGAGGGGACAGGGGACACAGGACATGGGACAGAGGGCACAGGGCCAGGGAGACACAGGGGACATGGGACAGAGGGCACAGGGCACAGGGGACATGGGACAGAGGGTACAGGGCCAGGGGGACACAGGGCCCAGGGGACACGGGACACAGGACATGGGGACACAGGGCACAGGGCCAGGGGGACACAGGGCCCAGGGGACATGGGACAGAGGGCACAGGGCCAGGGAGACACAGGGGACATGGGACAGAGGGCTCAGGACCAGAGGGACACCAGCCAGGGGACACAAGGGCCATGGTGACTGAGGGCCAAGGGACACAGGACTAGGGACCATGGGGACAGGGGACATGGAGCCTGGGGACACAGGGGACATAGGACAGAGGGCACAGGGCCAGGGGGACACTAGTCAGGGGACACAAGGGCCATGGTGATAGAGGGCAAGGGGACAGAGGACTAGGGGCCATGGGGACAGGGGGCAGAGTCTGGGGACACAGGATTAGGGGACACGGGAACATTGAGACAGAAGGCTTTGGGGACACAGGGCTGTGAGGACATGGGGACACATATGGGGCCAGCCATGGGGACACCCACGGATCCATAGGGACAAGGGGACACAGGTCCATGGGGGGACACACAGATCCATGGGGACATGGAGACACCCACAGCTCCATGGGGACACCCACAACTCCATGGGGACACACATAGATCCGTTGGAATTTGTGTCCATGGGGACATCCACAGCTCCCTGGGGACACCCACTGCTCCATAGTGACACACACAGACCCATTGGAATTTGTGTCCATGGGGACATCCACTGCTCCATAGGGACACCCACAACTCCTTAGGGACACCCACAGCTCCATAGGGACACACACGGATCCATTGGAATTTGTGTCCATGGGGACACACACAGATCCACAGGAATTCGGATCCATAAAGGTACAGGTCCGTAAGGACACCCACAGCTCCATGGGGACACCCACAGATCCACAGGAATTCGGAGCCACACCCACGGATCCATAGAAATTCAGATCCATAGAATTGGGATCCACAGAGACACCCACAGCTCCACAGGGACACCCACGGAACCACAGGAATTCGGATCCACAGGATCCGGATCCATAGGAACACCCACGGATCCATAGGAATTCAGATCCATAGGAATTCGGATCCATAGGAACACCCCGTTCCCGCACCCCCCTCACGCCGCCGCCTCCTTCTCTCCCCCATCTCCGCCCAGCAGGGGGCGGGACCCGCCGCCAAACCCCGCCCCTTTCCCCTCTTGACCACGCCCCCTCTCTCCCATTGGCCGCCCGCCCCCTCCCACCGCTTCCCATTGGCTGGTGGGCCGCGCGCGCGCCCGGACGCGGAAGCGCCGTGGCCGGAGCGGCGACGGTGAGAGCGGGGGGGGGGCGGTGGAGGGGGAATGAGGGGGGGGTCGAGTCTAATCCCCGCTCAGAGACTTAAAACCGGTTTTATCCCCCGAAAGCGGACGAAACTTGGGATATTCTGGGATGAATATCCCAGAAATGTAGTGTTCGAGGGGGGAAAAGGGGTTATTCCTGTGGGTTCGTGAGGAAAAGGGTTTATTTTGGGGAGGTTGGTGAGGAAAATTGTATATTTTGGGGGGTTTTTGCATAAGGAAAACGGTTTATTGTCGGGTTTTAAGGAATGAAATAGTTTATTGTTGGGTTTCGAGGAATAAAGTAGTTTATTGTTGGGGTTTGAGGAATAAAATTGTTTATTCTTGTTTCTTTTTTGGTGAGAAACATGGTTTATTCCTGGGGTTTGCTGCGGAAAAGAAATAGTTCTTGGGGTTTTTTTTAATGAAGAACACGATTTATTAGGTTTTGATGAGGAAAATCGTGTATTTTTGTGGTTTTCGTGATAAAAAAGTTTTTATTTTTCTGCTTTTCGTGAGGAAAAGAGTTTATTTCGGTGGTTTTTGAGGAGGAAAGTCGTTTATTCCTGAGTTTTGGTGAGAAAAATCGTTTATTTTGGGGGTTTGATGAGGGAAAGAATTTAATCTTGGGGTTTTTTTAATGAGAGAAAAAAAGTGATTTGTTCTCGGGTTTTAATTAATAAAATAGTTGAATTTAGCTACTGGAATTCTTCTAGTTGAATTTTACTCCCAGGTTTTTACTTCCAGGTTTTAATTACTGGAATCCCACCACTTGAATTTAACTCTTGGAATTCTACCTGTTAATTTAACTCCTGGAATTTAACTCCCAGATTTCAACCACTGGAATTTTGGAGGTGGAATTTAACTCCCAGGTTTTAACCAGTGGAATTCCAGTAATTGAATTTAACTCCCAGGTTTTTACTCCCAGGTTTTAACTCCTGGAATTCCACCAGTTGAATTTAATTCCTGGAATTCTACCAGTGGAATTTAACTCCCAGATTTTAACCAGTGGAATTCCAGCAGTTGAATTTCAATCCCAGGTTTTTACTCCCAGGTTTTAACTCCTGGAATTCCACCAGTTGAATTTAACTCCTGGAATTCTACCTGTTGAAGTGAACTATTGGAATTTAACTCCCAGAATTTATCCAATGGAATTCTTGCAGTTGGATTAAATCCCAGGTTTTTACTCCCAGGTTTTAACTCCTGGAATTCCACCTGTTGAATTTAACTCCTGGAATTTAACTCCCAGAATTTAACCAGTGGAATTCCAGTAGTTGAATTTAACTCCCCAGTTTTTACTCCCAGGTTTTAACTCCTGGAGTTCCACCAGTTGAATTTAACTCCCAGATTTTTTTATTACCAGGTTTTAACTCCTGCAATTCTGGGAGTTAAATCTCACTCCCAAGAATTTCCCCGGAAAACAAGCATCGAAATCTCCTCATGATCCCAAACATTTGCGTTTCTTTTCCTATATTTATCCTGGAAGATGCAGATTTGGTACCTCGGGAGGTGCTTTGGATCTGCTTGGAATATTCATGAATATTCAAAATATTTGTGTTTTGAATATTCATGAACTGTAACACAAACAGAGGAGCTGGAGGGACAGACCAGGAATCCCCTTCCCAAGGAATTTTCCGAGGCAGAATTTATCCTTTGCCTCCTTCTTGTAAGCAAGGAAAGAAAACCTGGAATTTAATGAGGCTGTTCCGGCTGAACAGGTCGGATGAGCTGCAGGAGACGCCTCATCCCTGGAATTGTTCCTGTTCCAGCCTGGATGGAGCTTGGAACAACCTGGACTAGTTCAAGGTGTCCCTGCCTGGGGCAGGGGTTGGAATTAGATGATCCTTAAGGTCCCTCCCAGCCCATTCCATGATTTCCTGCTTCTCTTTCCGGGAGGGTTTAGGAGAGAAGGAAGAGCTGGATTTTTTTTTCCATGGATGCCCAGTGAGAGGCCGGGAGGAAACTGGGATGAGCAGGACCATGGAAAAGCTGGTTAGGTGGAATTCTGGATCCCCAGGGGGGTGATTAAACACTGGGAAAAGGGAGCAGGGAGGATTTGGGATCTCCGGCGTCAGAGCCGCTCCAACCCAACCAGGCGAGGCTTCGAACACCCAGCTCAGGGCTGGGACCTCTCCCGACCCGGATCCTTCTGGAATTCTGCTCCAACACCCGCGTCTCTCTCTCTCCGCGACCTCCCAGTTCCTCCCAACCCGACTCCCTCCAGAATTCCAGAAGTTGACTCCCAGTTTCTCCTCCTCCCAGGGAAGCGCTGCCATGACCAACCTCCCGCCTCCGGCGGCGTCCGGGAATTGCTTTTACATCCTGACGGAAGACTGTGCCTATGGAAGCAAATACTTCCAGGCTGGCACCATGTGCTTCTGCAGCGAGCGGAGCTACCTCCGGAATTTTTCCGAGGCCGGGCCCCCCACGTGCTTCCTGAAGGTCGTCGTGCTGGACGACGGCTCCGGCGTCACCGTCAACGTCGGGATCCTGCAACCCCTGCGGGAAGAAGCCGCCGGATTCCTGCTGGCCATCGGCAACCCCAAGGAACGCCTGAGCTTCTTCCTGGAAAGGTCGAGCTTGGAAGCGGCGCTGGGAGCCGCTCCCGGCCGGAATGTGATGGTGGAGGTCGACCGGAAGTTCTTCCCGGGGGTGATCCGGTACGTCGGGAGCATCTACAAACCCAGCTTGGCCGTGCTGGCCCCGGTGTTCTTCGGGGTGGAATTGCAGGTAATGTGGCCAGGAAGGAAAATTCCTGGGTTTTCCGGGATGTTTTTGGGTGTGACATCCTTTCTTGTTTCCAGGGAGAGGGGAAAAACAGGGAGAAGTAACAGATCCCATCACAGAACCACGTTCTTCCTGTGCAGCAGGAACTGTGGGATCTTCCTGCCGAGGAAATTCCCTGTTTTTCCATCATATTTTTGGGTGTGACATCTCTTTCCATTTCCAGGGAGAAGGGGGAAAACAGGGATAAACGATGGATCCCATCACGGCACCGAGTTCTTCCAATGCCGGAGGAACTGTGGGATCTTCCTGCCGAGGAACTGTGGGATCTCCTTCCAAGGAAATTCCTTATTTTTCCATGATATTTCTGTGTGTGTGACATCTTTTTTTGGCCTGTTTTCCAGGGAAAAGGGGAAAACAGGGAGAAGCGACGGATCCCATCATGGCACTGAGTTCTTCCAGTGCTGGAGGAACTGTGGGATGGTTTATTTTGCCAGGGAGAATTCCTCGTTTTTCCATCGTATTTTTTGGGTGTGACATCCCTTCTTGTTTCCAGGGAAAAGGGGAAAACAGGGAGAAGCAACAGATCCCATCACGGCACCGAGTTCTTCCAGTGCCGGAGGAACTGTGGGATCTTCCTGCCAGGAGGAATTCCTTATTTTTCCATGATATTTGTGTGTGTGACATCCCTTCTTGTTTCCAGGGAAAGGGGGAAAACAGGGAAAAGCAGCAGATCCCATCACGGCACTGAGTTCTTCCAATGCCAGAGGAACTGTGGGATGGTTTATTTTGCCAAGGAAATTCCCTGTTTTTCCATGATATTTTTGTGTGTGACTTCTCTTTCCATTTCCAGGGAAAGGGGGAAAACAGGGAGAAGTGACGGATCCTACCACAGGATCTTCCTGCCCAGAACAATTCCCTGTTTTTCCAGCATATTTTTGGGTGTGAAATCCCTCCTTGTTTCCAGGGAAAGGGGAAAAAACAGGGAGAAGTGACAGATCCCATCACAGAACCACGTTCTTCCCGTGCACCAGGAACTGTGGGATCTTTTTGCCAGGGAGAGTTCCTTATTTTTCCATGATATTTTTGGATGTGACATTCCTCCTTGTTTCCAGGGAAAGGGGAAAAAACAGGGAGAAGTGACGGATCCCATCACGGCACCGAGTTCTTCCAGTGCCAGAGGAACTGTGGGATCTTCCTGCTGAGGAAATTCCATATTTTTCCATGATATTTCTATGTGTGTGACATCCCTTCTCGTCCTGTTTTCCAGGGAGAGGGGGAAAACCGCGGGCGAAGCGACGGCTCCTACCACGGCACCGAGTTCTTCCAGTGCCGGAAGAACTGCGGGATCTTCCTGCCCTTCAGCAAAATCCAGTTCAATCCCGCCACGGGCAAGAATTTCGGGAATGCGACGCCCAAAGAGGCCGAGGAAGAGGCGCTTCCCGTAAAAGTGGGAGATGCCGTCAGCTTTTACGTGGATGAGATCCCGACCAAGGGAATTGCCATGGCCGTTTACCGGGAAGGGAGCCGATGGTTCGTCAGGGTTTGTCCGGTAGGAGCAGCTTTTCCAGGTTTTTTTTTTGGGGGGAACAGGACCGGGGAGGGATTTTTAAAATTTGGATTTTTCCGGCTTAAAATTCAGATTTTTTTGCTGTTTAAAATTCTCATTTTCCGGTTTGAAATTCAGATTTTCTACTTTAAAACTCAGATTTTTCCAGTTTAAAATTCAGATTTCCCAGTTTAAAATTTGGATTTTCCAGTTTAAAATTTGGATTTTCCAGTTTAAAATTCAGGTTTTAAAATTCAGGTTTTCTGGTTTAAAATTCAGATTTTCCAGTTTAAAATTCAGATTTTTCTGGTTTAAAATTCAGATTTTCTGGTTTAAATTTCAGATTTTCCAGTTTAAATTTCAGATCTTCTAGTTTAAAATTCACATTTTCCTGGTTTAAAATTTGGACTTTCCAGTCTAAACTTCAGATTTCCCGGTTTAAAATTCAGATTTCCCGTTTTAAAGTTCAGATTTTTCCAGTTTAAAATTCAGATTTTTCCAGTTTTAAATTCAGATTTTCCGGTTTAAAATTCAGATTTTCTGCTATAAAATTCAAATTTTCTGGTTTAAATTTCAGATTTTTTCGGTTTAAATTTCAGATTTTCCAGTTTAAAGTTCAAATTTTCCGGTTAAAAATTCTGATTTTCTGGGTTTAAAATTCAGATTTTCCGGTTTAAAATTCAGATTTTTCCAGTTTAAATTTCAGATTTTCTGGTTTAAATTTCTGATTTTTCGGTTTAAAATTCAGATTTTTCGGTTTAAAATTGGGATTTTACAGCTTAAAATTTAGATTTTCCAGTTTAAAATTCAGATTTTCCGGTTTAAAATTCAGATTTTCGGTTTAAAATTCAGGTTTTCCAGCTTAAAATTCAGATTTTTCCGGTTTAAGATTCAGACTTCCAGTTTAAATTTTCATCTTTCTATTTTAAATTTAAGACTTTCCACTTTAAAATTCAGATTTTACTAGTTTAAAATTCAGATTTTCCGGTTTAAAATTCAGATTTTCCAGTTTAAAATTCAGATTTTTGAATTTTCCAATGGGAAAAAAAAAATCGGGGAAAAAAATCTTAAAAAAACCCCTAGAATTCCAAAATTCCCTCCTATTCCAGCATTTTTTTTCCTTCCTCTCCTTTCAGGAAGAAGAAGGAACGACCGATATTTTCCGGGAAATCCCGATGGATTCCGTGGTGAAGGAGAGTTTGCCGAGTAGGTGATCGCCCTGTGGGAATTCCAGGGAGGGAATTTGGGATTTATTCCCTCTCTGCGGGGTCTGAAAATCCAGTAAAAGCTGAGTCGATCGGGATTTATGGAAAAATCCCCAATTTCCAGGCGGAATTCTTTGGGTGAATCCCAGGAAGAAGAGTTTTTCCTCAGGGAAGAGGCTTTAATTTAGTGGGAGACGGAGCCGGAGCTTCATCCCGGTGGGAAAAACTCCGGTGGGAGTCGTTGGGAAAGGCAAGGAATTGGTGGAATCTCTCTGTCGCCGCCAAAACCCACCAAAAAACCTTGGAATTTTCGCTGATTCATCTCGGTAAAGGCAGAAGAATTCGGGAAGAACCCTCTGCTGCCATTCCAGGAGTTTGGGAAGGGCTGGATTAGCTCCGAGGCCGGGAAACAGGAAACAGGGACATTCAAGGATCAGACCCAGCCAGGACGGGTTTAGGAAGGGCAGGGCCTGTCTGACCAACCTGAGCTCCTTTTATGACCCACCTGGGGGATGAGGGAAGGGGTGGATGTGTCTGTCTGGACTTCAGCAAAGCCTTGGGCGCCGTCTCCCGCGGGATGTTCCTGGAAAAGGCTTGGACAGGGGCGCTCTGTGCTGGGTTGGGAACTGGCCGAGGACCAGGCCCAGAGAGTGGTGGGAATGGAGCTGCATCCAGGTGGGATCCGGTCACCAGTGGTGTCCCCAGGGATCAGTGCTGGGCCCAGTCCTGTTTAATGTCTTTATTGATGATTTAGATGAGGGGATCGAGTGAACCATCAGCAAATTTGCAGATGACACCAAGCTGGGGGGAGCGTGAATCTGCTGGAAAGCAGGAGGGCTCTGCAGAGGGACCTGGACAGGCTGGATCCATGAGCTGATTCCAGCTGGATGAGGTTCAACAAGGCCAAATGCCGGGTCCTGCACTTTGGCCACAACAACCCCCGGCAGCTCCACGGGCTGGGACAGAGTGGCTGGAGAGCAACCAGGCAGGAAGGGAACTGGGAGTGTGGATGGACAGGAAGCTGAACAGGAGCCAGAGTGTGCCCAGGTGGACAAGAAGGCCAATGGATCCTGGCCTGGATCAGGAACAGTGTGGCCAACAGGTCCAGGGAAGTGATTCTGCCCCTGGACTCAGCGCTGGTGAGGCCACACCTTGAGTGCTGTGTCCAGTTCTGGGCCCTCAGTTCAGGAAGGACATGGAGGGGCTGGAGCAGGTGCAGAGAAGAGCAACGAGGCTGGGGAAGGGTCTGGAGCACAATTCCCATGAGGAGAGGCTGAGGGAGCTGGGGAGGCTCAGCCTGGAGAAGAGGAGGCTCAGGGGAGACCTCCTCGCTCTCTGCAACTCCCTGACAGGAGGTTGTAGCCAGGTGGGGGTTGGTCTCTTTTCCAAGGCAACCATCAGCAAGACAAGAGGGCTCGGTCTTCAGCTGTGCCAGGGGAGGTTTAGGTTGGATATTAGAAAGAATTTCTTTCCAGAGAAGGTGATCAGCCATTGGAATGGGCTGCCCAGGGAAGTGGTGGATTCTGCATCCTTGGAGGTTTTTAAGAAGAGACTGGATGTGGCATCAGTGCCATGGCCTGGGAACTGCAGCAGGGTTGGATCAAGGGTTGGACTTGATGATCTCAGAGGTCCCTTCCAACCCAGCTGATTCTATGATTCTATGATTCTATGATTCTATGATTCCCTGTCATCCTGTTGGACCAGCTTGGCCATCCATTGGGAATTACACCTTGTACTCATCTGTGTGGCCTGGAATTCCAAAGTAGGCCTGGAATTAGGTGAGATCCAGAGGTTCCATCCGTTTGGGATGGAATTCCCGCCTCACCCCGTGTTTTGTGTTGTCCGCCAGGTTTGTTTCCGTCCTTCGACTCCGACGTGGGTTTGGGCCCCCCAAATCCAAGAAAAGCGGAGACGAGCGAGAGCGGCGAGGAGGGCGAAGGTGGGAATTTCCCCCTGGAAGTGAACTCCATGGTCCAGATTGCCTTGGACAAGGGGAGCCAAGTGTCGGGAATCATCCGCTGGTTGGGATTCCTGCCCCAGATTACGGAGAAAATGGCGGGAGTGGAACTGGTGAGGGGCAGGTTTGGGATCTCTGGGTACGTCAAGGGGTTGGGAGCGCATCCCGGGAAGGAGACGGAGCTGGGAAGGGTTTGGAGCAGTGGGAGAGCTCATTCTGGAGAAAAGGGAGATCAGGGGGGATCCAGGGGGACAGGAAGGTGGAAATGGGTGGGATCGGGCTCTGCTCCTGGGGAACAAGGGACAGGATGAGAGGGAACGGCCTCAAGTTGCGCCAGGGGAGGTTTAGGTGGGATATTGGGAAAATTCCTTCCTGGAAAGGGCTGGAAAGCACTGGAAGGGGCTGCCCAGGGCAAGGGTGGGATCCCCATTCCTGGAGGGATTTCCCATCCCTGTGGATGTGACCCTTTGGGGGGGGACACAGTTTAGTGGTGGTGGGGTGCTCTCAGAGCTCTTTTCCAACTCCGTGATCCCATAAATCCTGCCATTCCCGGATGTCTTCTCCAGGATGAAGACAAGGGGGTCACCGGGGGCGAGTGGTTGGGCAAGTCCTACTTCCACTGCGCCCCAAAACGCGGCCTCTTCGTGAGGCTCAACTCCTGCCAGCCCGACCGGCGCTTCCAGAGCCTTCCTGACGCCCAACCCTCCCTCCTGGAATACGGTGAGTCCTCTGGGAAGCGGGAAAACCGGGAAGACTCCCCATGGAGAAGGGAGATCCTTCACCTGCTTTGAGTGTTGGGTTCTGGTGGTATCTGTGCCCCACCCCACCCTCAGCACTGTTGGCTTCAGGGCGGGACTCCAAAGTTCTCAGAGGTCTTTCCCAATCTAAAAAAATTCCGTAGGGAACATCCCCGCCGGCGCAAGGCCGTAAGCGATTCGGGAAACCGGGAAAGCCCGGATGGAGAAACCACCTTGGAGTCTTAGGCTCAGCTTAAGACTCTTGGGGGGGGATCAGGGAAGGGCCGAGCTGCCACCGAGGATTTGGGGACTCCAAGGGATTCGTTTTCCTTGCAGGAGAACGGGAAGTTCTTCCCCAGACTCCTCCGGAGAGTTTTCCTCCCCTCAGGAACGAGGTGGCTGTGCGCGTCCTGCGGGGCCGGATGAAGGGCATCCAAGGCCACTGCAATTCCTGCTACATGGATGCCGCTCTCTTCAGGTGAGGAAATGGCTTCCCTGAGCGGGGTTTTAATCCCTAAATTGCAGCACTTCCCTGGATTTCCACGTCGGCGGGATAAAACCATGGAGACAGAGCCCCGAGGCTGCTTTTCCAGCTCATTCCCAACCCTGGAAGGCTTTCCAGCCCTGAGGAACCCCCATCCTCCCCTGTTCCCATGTGTCTTGTCCTCCAGGGTGCTGAGAGCTCCCAGTTTTCCGGACTCGGACCGTGCCGGCTCTGTCCCTGGAAGTTGTGGCTGGAATCACTTCCCAAGAACCCACCCAGCAGGTCCCAGCTTGGCTGTTTGGAGAGGAAAAGACTCCCTGGGGCCTTTCCCTGAGTTTTGGCTGCCAAGTAGGAATTCCCTTCTCCCTGAGCTCTTCCCTTGCTTTCTCCCAGTGTCCATCGATCCAGCTGTGCTGTCCCTCACCTCCCTGTCATTCCATGCATGGAATCTTGAGCATCCCAGCCATCGACTGTCACCATCCACCGGCATTTTGGGTTCCGGCCGTTGCTCCCAATCCATCGGGATTAAACCCATCCCACTCTTTCCACAGCCTCTTCTCCTGCACATCTGTGCTGGACTCCATGCTCTTCATGCCCTTCCCACTGAGTGACAGGAATGTCCAGGGAATTCTGCGGGATGAGATCGTGAATCCCCTCCGGAGGTGGGTCTCTGGGAATGCCGGGAGTTTTCTGTCTGCCTTCATTCCTTCTCTGCTGGCCCTGGAGGTGGGAGCTGGCGCCGAGGGAAAGGGATTTTCCTGCCAGCCACATCCCACAGGAGGACAGGGAATGGTTTCCCACTGCCAGAGAGTAGGTTTAGATGGGATATTGGGAAGAAATTCCTCCCTGGGAGGGTGGTGAGGGGCTGGAATGGAATTCCCAGGGAAGTTGTGGCTACCCCATTCTTGGAAGTGTCCAAGTCCAGGTTGGAGCAACCTGGGATAGTGGGAGGTGTCCCTGCCCAGGACAAGGGGTTGGAATTCAACAATCCCTCCCAACCCAAACCATTCCATGATCCTGTGATGGTTCTTCCAGTTGTTCCTTTCCCTGGGATGTGAGGCTGTCCCAGCTCCTTCCATGAGAGTCTCCCGCTCTGGAGGAACCTTGGGAGCTGCACATCCCAGGGAAAGGGAAAAACGGGGATCCCTGGGGTTCCAACCACCTCCGGGTGGAATCGTGGAGTTGATGAAGCTTTGGAATCAATCCCAAAGAATTCCAAGCTGGATGAGGGGAGACCATCCACCTTCCAGAGCCTAAAGGGGCTCCCGGAGAGCTGGAGAGGGAATTCGGACGAGGGATGAAGGAACAGGACAAGGGGGAAGGAATTCTTCCCTATGAGGGTGGGGAGCAGCTGGAATAGAATTCCCAGAGAAACTGTGGCTGCCCCATCCCTGGAAGCGCCCAAGGGATGCAACTTGGAGCAACCTGGGATAGTGGGTGGCATCCCTGCAGGTTGAACGAGATGACCTTTTAAAATCCCTTCCCACCCAACCCATTCCATGATTGAAACGCCCTGGAGGGATCACCCGGAGCCGGTTGTCGTTCCAGGACTGGATTCGTCCGGGCCAGCAGCGTGATGCACCTCCGGGAGCAGCTCACGGACAAGGGACAATGTTCCAGCTTCACCAACGCTGAGAAAGGTCAGGAGGTCCCTCTGGAGCTTTTCCAGGGCTGCTTCCCTGTGTTCTGCCTCATCCAGGCACCAGCCGACCATGGAATTTTGGGCTTTTCCCGGGAATGTGCTTTAAGGAGCCGGTGATTTATGGCAAAATTCACACGGAAAATGTTTTCGGGTTTTAAAACTTTCCGTATCCGTAGAGCCCCTTCCAGAGCCTAAAGGGGCTCCAGGAGAGCTGGAGAGGGAATTGGGATGAGGGATGGAGAGACAGGACACAGGGAATGGGATTAAACTGCCAGAGGGCAGGGTTAGGTGGGATGTTGGGAAGGAATTCTTCCCTGGGAAGGTGGGGAGGGGCTGGGATGGAATTCCCAGCGAAGCTGTGGCTGCCCCATCCCTAGAAGTGTCCAAGGGGAGGTTGGAGCAACCTGGGATAGTGGGAGGTGTCCCTGCCTATGGAAGGGGGTTGGAACTGGATGATCTTTACGGTTCCTTCCCACCCAAACCATTCCAGGATTCCATGAAAGTGCAGTATCCGAAGGCTGGTTTGCCTTTTCCGTGCTCCCCTTGGGATTTGTGCCTTATCCAAGTGCTCTCAGCCTTTATCCCGGTTACCTCCTCACCTAAAAAATGAAATTCCAGGTTCATGGAATGTTGGCCTGTGTTTCCCTGGCAGCTTTTGGCTCCCATGCCTTTTCCCTCCCCTTTCCAGATCCTGAGGAATTCCTCAACCTCATAATGCAGCAGATCCTGGGAATGGAGCCACTCCTGAAACTCCAGTAGGTTTCCACAGCTAAGGGATGCAATTCCCTGGTTTTCCACCTCACATTCCCTGGGTTGAGTGGGGGGGTCACTTTTCCCTTTCCATGGAGCTTTCTGGAAGCACAGCTCTGAGTTCTGGGCAGCTCCTTCTGCTGTCCCCCGTGATCCTGCTTGTTGGGATCTTCCCAGCCAGGAAAAAACACTTCTGAGCTCTCCCTGGAAGGCGCTGCCTTCGGAAAATCGGGATAAAAATCCTTGTCCCACCCTCGGGGAGAGCTGAGAAGGGGTTTGAGGGCAGAGCCAGCGGGATCCAACAGCCTTTGGATAAATCTGGGATGCATCCAGGCTGCCGAGCTGGCTCCCATCCCAGAGCCTCTCCAACAGGCAGTCCATGGATGCCATCCCAGGGCTCCACAAAGGGGATGAGGGGCTGGAGGAAGCCAAAAGTAACAGAAGGGGATTGTTGGATCTCCGCGCTTCTTTGTGGATCCTGGAACGCAGAGATCCTGGGAAAAGGCCGAGCACAAAGGGGGCCTCTGTGCTGCAGCTCCCCTGCACGGGCTCATCCCGGGGAAATCCTTCCCCCGCTGGATGGAGGCCTTTTGGGAGCTCTCCTGGAACAGCTCAGTGATGGGAATATCAATGGATCTCCCATCGGAGCAACCGTTGGATTGTCGGGCTTAAAAGCCATTCCCAGTAATTTTTTTAATATTTATATCCAGGAATTTTACCCATGGGAGCGGGATTTGGTGCTATAAGGGGCAACGAGACTGAAAATCCTACTTATCCCCCCTTCCCATGGCACAAATGTGGGATTTCCACATGGAAAAAGGGCTGGGTGTGGCACCAAACCGCCCCTGGTGCCTGGAGCCCGGAAACTCCGGCAGGAGAATCCTTAGGGAGAATCCTCCTGCGGCACCACCTCAGCCATCCCACGACTATTCCCTGCAGGTCAGGAGGGCAGGAGCAGGATTGTTACTGCTACCAGATCTTCCTGGATAAGCAGGAGGATCTGGTGGTTCCCAACGTGCAGCAGTTGGTGGAACGTTCCTTCCTGTCCTCGGATCTGAAGCTGGTGGAGGTGAGGCCCTTCCCTTCTGCTTCCCAAAATACCTTCTAGGTCTCACATCCAACACCGAATCCAAGCCTGACTTGGGAAAAAGGGCTCAGCTTTCCCCGTTTCCCTTTTATCCTGCGAGAAACCACGGCGGGAAGTCTTCATTCCCAAATTTAGAGCGGAACCTCCGAGCTTTGGCTCTTCCGACTCCCTTTTCCCTTTCTTTTCCCCTTTCCTTTCCCCAGATCCCCTCCTGCTTCATTATCCAAATGCCACGTTTTGGGAAGGAGTACAAAATGTTCAGCAAAATCATCCCTTCCTTGGAGCTGGACATCACAGACCTGCTGCTGGACAGTGAGTTGGGAATGACGGGCCAGGAGCTCTTGGGATCAGGGTGGGATCCTCCTCCTTCCCCGAGGAAGAATTCCCCACGGTTTTGGTGGGACAAACTGGATTTTGGGGGGGATCTGGGGAAGCCCCAGCCTCTATTGTCCCTGCAGGTCCCAGGGAATGCTGCCTGTGTGGAGATGTTGCCACCCTGGAATGTTTGGAATGTTTCCAGGACCAGGTGTTCGCAGCCACGGGCCTGAAGCAGTTCTGCAGCTCCTGCTCCAGACAGGTAGTTTTCCTTGGATGCTCCCCGGAATCCCCTCTCGGCATGAGGTTGAACCCTCCCAAAATTTCCCTGGATGTTGGGCACAGAGTCATTCCCACCGGCTGTTGAACCCTCTGCTCACACAGAGCCTGAAGAATTGTGGAATCATAAAATCATGGAATGCTTCAGATTGGGAGGGAGCTTAATTATTATGGAATTCCAAGCCCCTACCACAGGCAGGGACACCTTCCACTATCCCAGGTTGCTCCAAACCCTGTCCAGCACGGCCTTGGACATTTCAGCTTCACATCCGCAGCTTCTCTGGACAACCTATCCCATAAAAAAGCACAAATCCCAACCTATTCCATAAAAACCCCTAATCCTGCACAAACTGGGTGCTGACCCCTCACCATGAGCATTCCCACAACTTCTTGGAGAGTGACAGGCTCCAGATTCAGCTTCTTCCTGCCAGGCTGTTGCCACAACAGTATTCCCAGACATCCAGGGAACACAGGAGTCAGACGATTTGGGAATAAACTGGGAATGTGACCCCTGTCCCCTCTCCCAGGGTCAGTCCTTCCCTCCCCCCCTCATGAATCCCAGCCTGTCCCCTCCCTCAGGATCATTCCCATCCCCTCCCTCAGGTTCATTCCCATCCCCTCAGGATCATTCCCATCCCTTCCCTCAGGATCATTCCCATCCCCTCCCTCAGGTTCATTCCCATGCCCTCAGGATCATTCCCATCCCCTCCCTCAGGATCATTCCCATCCCCTCCCTCAGGATCATTCCCATCCCCTCCCTCAGGTTCATTCCCATCCCCTCCCTCAGGTTCATTCCCATCCCCTCAGGATCATTCCCATCCCTTCCCTCAGGATCATTCCCATCCCCTCAGGATCATTCCCATCCCTTCCCTCAGGATCATTCCCATCCCCTCCCTCAGGATCATTCCCATCCCCTCCCTCAGGATCATTTCCATCCCCTCAGGTTCTTTCCCATCCCCTCAGGATCATTCCCATCCTCTCCCTCAGGTTCATTCCCATCCCCTCCCTCAGGTTCATTCCCATCCCCTCCCTCAGGTTCATTCCTATCCCCTCCCTCAGGATCATTCCCATCCCCTCGCTCAGGATCGTTTCCATCCCCTCAGGTTCATTCCCATCCCCTCAGGATCATTCCCATCGTCTCCCTCAGGTTCATTCCCATCCCCTCCCTCAGGATCATTCCCATCCCCTCCCTCAGGATCATTCCCATCCCCTCCCTCAGGATCATTCCCATCCCCTCCCTCAGGTTCACTCCCATCACCGACGCAAGGCGCACAAACCAACGCGGCTGCACATCCCGGAGGAATTCCAGCGGTGGAATTCCCGGCGGAGGCAGCCGATCCCTCGGGAGAAGCTGGAGCTCTTCGCCGTGCTCTGCATCGAGACCAGTCACTACGTGGCCTTCGTCAAGTACGGCCCCGGGAAGGAGCACTGGATGTTCTTTGACAGCATGGCCGACCGGCACGGTGAGCACCGGCATTCGGGAAGCTCCCAGGAGCTGCTCAGCACACCCTTTCCCTCTGGAATTCCCTGCCCAGTTTAGTCTCTCTCTGGATCTTGCTCCCATTGAATTAGACTCCAGAAAAAACAGGGCCAAGCCAAGGTGGGAGTTCTCCCAGGAGCTTCCATCCTCTGGATACGTTCAGGCAAATCCACCTTTTCCCTCTGAAATTCCCTGTCCAGTTTAGTCTCTCTCTGGATCTTGCTTCCATTGAATTAGACTCTAGAAAAAAACAGGGCCAAGCCATGGTGGGAGTTTCTTCCAGGAGCTTCCATCCATGGCCAGGCCAAGGTGGGAGTTCTTCCAGGTGCTTCCATCTCTGGATACGTTCAGACAAGTCCACCTTTTCCCTCTGAAATTCCCTGTCCAGTTTAGTCTCTCTCTGGATCTTGCTCCCATTGAATTAGACTCCAGAAAAAACAGGGCCAAGCCAAGGAGTTCTTACAGGAGATTCCATCCGTGGTCAAGCCATGGTGGGAGTTCTTCCAGGAGCTTCCATCCTCTGGATACAGTCAAGCAAATCCACCTTTTCCCTCTGAAATTCCCTGTCCAATTTAGTCTCTCTCTGGATCTTGCTCCCATTGAATTAGACTCCAGAGAAAAGTGTGGCCAAGCCAAGGAGTTCTTCCAGGAGCTTCCATCCTTGGCCAGGCCAAGGTGGGAGTTCTTCCAGGAGCTTCCATCCATGGCCAGGCCAAGGTGGGAGTTCTTCCAGGAGCTTCCATCTCTGGATACGTTCAGACAAGTCCACCTTTTCCCTCTGAAATTCCCTGTCCAGTTTAGTCTCTCTCTGGATCTTGCTTCCATTGAATTAGACTCTAGAAAAAAACAGGGCCAAGCCATGGTGGGAGTTTCTTCCAGGAGCTTCCCATGGCCAAACCATGGTGGCAGTTCTTCCAGGTGCTTCCATCTCTGGATACGTTCAGACAAATCCACCTTTTCCCTCTGAAATTCCCTGTCCAGTTTAGTCTCTCTGGATCTTGCTTCCATTGAACTGGATTCCAGAGAAAAATAGGGCCAAGCCGAGGGGGGAGTTTCTTCCAGGAGGTTCCATCCATGGCCAGGCCAAGGTGGGAATTCTTCCAGATGATTCCATCCATGGCCAGGCCATGGTGGGATTTCTTCCAGGTGATTCCATCCTCTGGATACGTTCAAAAACAGGGATTTAAACCCAGTCCCAGCTGGGCATGGATTGTTCTGCTGTCCTTCCCACTTTGTTCTTATCATGGAATCATGGAACGGTTTGGGTTGGAAGAGAATTTTGAAGGTCAAGGAATTCCAAACCCCATTTCCATGGGCAGGGACTCCTCCCACTATCCCAGGTTGGTCCAACCTGGCCTTGGACACTTCCAGGGATGGAGCAGCCACAGCTTCTCTGGGAATTCCATTCCAGCCCCTCCCCACCCTCCCAGGAAAGAATTCCTTCCCAGTATCCCATCCAACCCTCTGGCAGTGGGAAGCCATTCCCTGTGTCCTGTCCCCCCATCCCTCATCCCAATTCCCTCTCCAGCTCTCCCAGAGCCCCTTTAGGCTCCGGAATGTGGATGTTCTCCCCTCATCCAACCTCTTCCAGCGCTTTTGGCCTCTGGGTCTCTCCACTGTCGAGCGTGACGGGATCTCCTGGAGCTGCAGGAGCTCGTCCCTCGGGATCTGAGCCGGGCCTTCCCTCCTTTTCCCTGCCGTAGGTGGCGAAAGCGGCTTCAACATTCCCGCGGTGACGCTGTGCCCGGAGGTCGCCAAATACCTGGAATTGCCCTTGGCCGGGCTGGCCCTGGAGCAGCCCCGGGATATGGATGGAGTGGCCAAAAGGCTCTTCTGTGACGCCTACATGTACCTGTTCCAGAGCCGGAAAATGGCCCTGTACAAGTGACCCGGAGCGGCCTCGGGAATCCGGGATCGCTTCCCGGCCCCTCGGGAACAGCCGAGTCTGGACGCAACAAGCTGCACTTCGGAGCCTCTTCTTACCTCTCCTGGTATCCCACTATCCGTGGGGTTGGGAAATCCAGGCTTTATCCTGTGGGCACAGCTGGACTTTGGAATTGTCGACGCCCGGATCCCGTCTCATTCCGCACGTTCCCATCCCGCCCTTTTCCCTTCCCACCCTCCTTTTCTCCTGTCGCTCCGAAGCTGAGGACCAGCAGCAACCAAAGCACCGGGATTCATCCTCAGGTTTTCAGGGAGCACAAGGAATCCGCAACCTCCCCTTCCCTGAAAACATCCTCGCCTGGATTTGGGGGAGTGGGAAAACCGGGTGGGAGCCAGTTGAGATGGATCAGGAGGAGGGGTTTTCCCTCTAAATCCCTCAATTATCTGCACTTCCCTTATCCAGCACTTTTTTCCCGCCATCCCTCGGGTGTCTCGAGCTGAAAATATCCTTTAAAACCAGACATTCCTGGAAGAAGAAAACTGGGAGAAGGATGGAGCACCTGCCGCTCCCTCCCTTTGGCAAACTCTGCGCGGGATTCGGAGTTTCCACTTGACTCTTAAGCACTTCCCATCCTGTTTTTTTTCCACGTCCACTTCCAAGTTCGGTGCCAAACACCGGAATTCCAGGGGCAGAAATGGAAAAAAACCAAAAAAAACCAAAAAAAAAACCAAAAGCACTTCTGGATTTCCTGCCCCGAGTCGGGGAAAGTTTCGGGATTCGGTGGGAATTGATATTCCATGAAGTTTAATAAACTCGTGAACTGGGGGATTCATGGACATGGAATTCCAGCGGCGGGACACCCAAAACCTCGTGGGACACTTCCAGGAATCCCGGATTTGCAGCTTTAATCCCTCTCCCTGCTCTTTTTTTTCTTTTCCCTGTTTAGTGCAGGAATTTTCCCACCCGGCTTCGGATCCGTCCCGGTGGCTCGGGCCACGCGGTTTAGGATCTTCCTGGCATTCCATCCCTATGGAATCCTTCCACTTGGATAAGTCCCACTTGGAGTTGTGGGCCCAGTTTGAGCTCCCCAGTCCGGGAGAGAGGAAGAGAATCCAAGGAAGAGCCGTGAAGGGATGAAGGGATGGGATGAAGGGATTGGAGCAGGAGAGGCTGGAAGAGCTGGGATTGTCCATCCTGGAGAAGGGGAATCTCCTCAATATCCACAAATCCCTGAAGGGACCCCCGGGAGCTTCTGTGCCCGGCTCCAGGACCAAAGTGGTTTCACTTGGATTCCCTCTGGACATCGGGAATCACATCCTTGGGTGTGACAGAAGGAATTCCAGGAATTCCACTGGCACAGGTCGCTCCCCTCGTCCACCCAAGTCGTTCTTCATTCCTCTTTTCCCAAAAACTCGGGACAACCTTTACTCAGGCACAATGAACTCCGGGATTTTTTGGTGCTTTGCTCTAAAAAAAAAAAAAAAACCATGGAACTTCCGGCAAAATATTCCCGGTTTTCTTGGAGTTTCTTCCTCTCTCCAAAGGGGGATACGGCGCCCACAGCTGGAGCGTCGCCACGGGACGCTCCAGGCTGTCGGGATTTTGGGAATAGCGACCAGCAGGTTCATTAAGCTCTTAATTATTCTCTTCCCTGTCAACGGGCTGGGAAGATCCAAAGTGCGGAGGGTGGGAATGATCCCTGGGAATGGGGAGGTTCATCTTCCGGGGGAATTTTCCTCCCGGTGGAGCTGCAAAGGGGTTTTCACTGGAATTAGGGTTTGACACTGGAATTAGGGTTTGACACTGGAATTAGGGTTTTTACTGAAATTTGGGGGTTTTTACTGGAATTAGAGTTTTACAGTGGAATTAGGGTCTTTACTGGAAATAGGGTTTTTCCCTGGAATTAGGGTTTTTCAGTGGAATTAGGGTTTTCACTGGAATCAGGGTTTTTCAGTGGAATTAGGGTTTTCACTGGAATTAGGGTTTTCAGTGGAATTAGGGTTTTTCAGTGGAATTAGGGCTTTTACTGGAATTAGGATTTTTCAGTGGAATTAGGGTTTTCACTGGAATTAGGGTTTTTACTGGAAATAGGGGTTTTCACTGGAAATAAGTTTTTTTAGTGGAATTAGGGTTTTACACTGGAATTAGGGTTTTCACTGGAATTTGGGGTTTTTACTGGAATTAGGGCTTTTTACTGGAATTAGGGTTTTTACTGGAATTTGGGTTTTCACTGGAATTAGGGTTTTTACTGGAATTTGGGGTTTTTACTGGAATTGGGGTTTTACACTGGAATTAGGGTCTTTACTGGAATTAGGGTTTTTCAGTGGAATTAGGGTTTTACACTGGAATTAACTTTTTCTATGGAATTAGAGTTTTACACTGGAATTAGCGTTTTCACTGGAATTTGGGGTTTTTCAGTGGAATTAGGGTTTTTACTGGAATTAGGGTTTTCACTGGAATTTGGAGGTTTTACTGGAATTTTTTGTTTTTATTGGAATTAGGGCTTTTACTGGAATTAGGGTTTTTATTGGAATTAGGCTTTTCTCTGGATTTAGGGTTTTTCAGTGGAATTATGGCTTTTACTGGAATTAGGGTTTTTACTGGAATTAGGGTTTTCACTGGAATTAGGACTTTTTACTGGAATTAGGGTTTTTCACTGGAGCCAGGACCACCCAAGAACCAGGATCCACCTGGAGGTGGGTTCAGCCTGAATCCAGGATGAACCTGGAGCTGTGATCAACCTGAATCTGGGATCAACCTGGAACCAGCCTCCACCTTCCGGGGAATGCAAACAGAATGGGAAGAGAGGGAATGTGGCCACAGAGACCAAGCTTGGAATAGGGAAGGCAGAGTATCAGCCAGGGGTGTCCCAGGAGTGTCCCTCAGGATGTCCCAGAGATGTCCTACAGCATGTCCCACGGGATATCCCATGGGATGTCCCAGGGATGTCCCAAGGATGTCCCAGGGGTGTCCCAGGGCTGATTTGGTGGGAAGATCCCTTTCTGTGCACTCAGGATTTGGTCTCCGGGGGGGGAGTTCCCTGTCCCCAGCTCCCTCTCCCACATCCCCCTGTGTGCCACCATCCCTGGTGCCCTGTGTCTCCCCCTCCTGCCACCCCTGTGTCCCCTCTGTGTCCCGTGTCCCGGCTCTGTGGCCATCCCTGTGTCCCATGTGCTGCCATCCCTGTCCCCGTGTCCCCTGTGTCCCCATCCCCGGTGTCCCGTGTCCCCACGTGCTGCCATCCCTGTCCGTGTCCCCTGTGTCCCCCCCCTGTGCCCCATGTCCCCTGTGTGCCACCACCCCTGGTGTCCTGCATGCTGCCATCCCTGGTGCCCTGTCCCCTGTGTGCCACCATCCCTTCCCATGTGTCCCAGGTGCCACCCTCCCCTGTCTCCCCCTCTTCCCCGTGTCCCCGCTGTCCCCACGCCCCGGCGGCGGGAGGAGCCTTCGCAGGGCGGGGACACGGGGACAAGGGCGGGGACACGGGGACAAGGGCGGGGACACGGCCACGGGGGAGGGGACAGCGGGAGGGACGAGGGACGGGGGTGGGACGGGGAGGAGCGAGCGGGGAAATGGGAGGGGAACAGGGACACGGGACAGGGAGGGGGACACAGGGGACACGGAAGACGGGGATGGCAGCACAGGGGGACAGGGGACACCGGGGATGGCGACACAGCGGACACGGGACAGGGATGGCAGCACGTGGGGACACAGGGATGGCCACAGAGCCGGGACATGGGACACAGGGATACAGGGACACGGGACACAGGGACCATGGCACACGAGACACGAGGATAGTGGCACAGGGTGACGCATGGATGGTGGCACAGGGGACATAGGGACGGTGGCACAGGGGGACAGAGCGATGGTGGTACACGGGACACACAGGGGTGGCAGCACAGAGGGGACACAGGGATAGTGACACACAGGGGACATGGGGCACACAGGGATGGCAGCACACGGGGGACACGGCCAACAGCACATGGGGACACGGGGGTGGCACCACAGGGGGCGTGCAGGGACAGTGGGACACGGGGATGGCAGCACACGGGGGACAGAGGACACGGGGATAGTGGCACACAGGGGACAGGGCACATGGGATGGCAGCACACGGGGGACACAGGGATGGGGGTGGCAGCATTGGAGGGGGCACAGTGGCACATGTGACAAGGGACAAGGGCCACGGGACAAGGATGGCAATACACGGGTGACACAGGGATGGTGACAGAGCTGGGACAAGGGACACAGGGATAGCAGCACACAGGGGACACAGGTGGCACACAGGGGACACAGGGATGGCAGCACGCGGCAGACACAGGGGACAGGGCACAGGGGATGGCGGCACACAGGGGACACAGGGATGGTGGCACACAGGAGACACAGGGGACACAGGGATGGTGGCACAGGGGACACGGGGATGGGGTGGCAGCACACGGGACACAAAGAGACGGTGGCACAGGGGGACACAGGGATTGTGGCACAGGGGACACAGGAATGGTGGCACAGGGGACACGGGGATGGTGGTACAGGGGGACACAGGGATGGTGGCACAGGGGGACACAGGCACGGTGGCACACGGTGCCACCAGTGCCCGTGGGACACCGGGGACAGGGCGGGCAGAGGCGCCATCGCGGGGCGGGGACACTGTGACAGGGGAGGGGACACCGGGACAGGGGAGGGGGACACCGAGACAGGGGAGGGGACACCGGGACAGGGGAGGGGACACCGGGAGGAGCAGGCGGGGAAACGGGGGAGGGAGGGACAGGGGTGGGTGGCACCCGGGACACACGGGAATGGAGGGTGACACTCAGGGGATAGGGTACCAGGGATGGGGACACACAGGGGACACGGAACACGGGGACGGCAGCACAGGGGGACACGGGACACCGGGGACACGGGGGTGGGGACACAGGGGACACAGGAATGGCAGCATATTGGAGACACAGGGATGGTGACACAGGAATTAAGGACATTCCCAGCTCCAGGGATTTGGGACATCCCCAGCTCCAGGAATTAAGGATGTTCCCAGTTCCAGGGATTAAGGACATTCCCGGCTCCAAGGATTTGGGACATTCCCAGCTCCAGGAATTAAGGACATTCCCAGCTCCAGGGATTCGGGACACTGGGCATTCCCAGCTCCAGGGATTCGGGACACTGGGCATTCCCAGCTCCAGGGCTTTGGGACATTCCCAACTCCAGGGCTTTGGGACATTCCCAGCTCCAGGAATTAAGGATGTTCCCAGTTCCACGGATTATGGACATTCCTGGCTCCAGGGATTCAGGACACTGGACATCCCCAGCTCCAGGGATTTGGGACATTCCCAGCTCCAGGGATTTGGGACATTCCTGGGTCCAGGGATATGGGACACTGGAAATTCCTGAGACACAGCCAGGAATGTCACCTGTCCTCTCCCACCCTCGGGAATGTCACCTTTCCACAGCTCCAGCGACCTGGGCACGGAATCACTGGGAAAAGAGGGATGAAATCCATCCCAAACCACCAATTCCAGGATGTTTCTCGCTGATCCATCCTGGTTTTCTTTTTTTGTAGGGACTGCTGGGGGTCTCTCCCTTGGGAAAGGGGAGTTGGAAGCACCTTTGGCACCCCCAGACCTTCATTCCCAAAATTTCGGTCCTCCCGTATCCCAAGGTCTTTCCCAAAGGGAACGAGGAAATCATGGAATGCTTTGGGTTGGAAAGGACCTGGAAGCTGCTCAAGTTCCAACCTCCTTCCGCTAGTCCAGGTTGCTCCAATATCCCAAAATTTCCCATGGAATCCCGCTGGAGATGGGAATAAACCCCCATTCCATGTGCACTTCCAACCTTCAGCTTTATTATTCCCGTTTCAGAGGGAAAAAGATCCCAGTTTTCCATCTAAATCTTGTTGAAGGCAGCGATGTCCACGCTCTGCACCTGGAATGAGAGCAGAACCCTCCGGGTAATTCCAGGCATTCCCAAGAAAACATATCCCAGTCTAAACCCTATCTCTTTTATCCTGCTCCGACGAGTCCTCCAGGTAATTCCAGGCATTCCCAAGAAAACACATCCCGGTTTTTAAACTCTCCCTCTCTTATCCCACTCTGATGAGCCCTCCAGGTAATTCCAGGCATTCCCAAGAAAACCCATCTGGTTTTCAAACCCTCCCTCTCTTATCCTGCTCCGACAAGTCCTCCAGGTAATTCCAGGTGTTCCCAAAAAACACATCCCAGTTTTCAAACCCTCCCCCTCTTATCCTGCTCCGATGAGTCCTCCAGGTAATTCCAGGTATTCCCAAGAAAACATATCCTGGTCCAAACCCTCCCTCTTATCCCGCTCTGACGACTCCTCCAGGTAATTCCAAGCATTCCCAAGAAAACACATCCCAGTTTTCAAACCCTCCCTCTCTTATCCCACTCTGATGAGTCCCCCAAGTAATTCCTGGCATTCCCAAGAAAACACATCCCGTTTTTTAAACTCTCCCTCTCTTATCCCGCTCCGACAAGTCCTCCAGGTAATTCCAGGCATTCCCAAGAAAACACATCCCGGTTTTCAAACCCTCCCTCCCTTCTCCCAATCCCGGACTTACGTAATCCTCGAACTTGGTGATCTCCTCCTCCAGGATGTCCGTTCCCACTTTTTCGTCCTCCACCACGCACTGGATCTGCAGTTTCCTGATTCCGTATCCCACCGGGACGAGCTTGGAAGCTCCCCAGAGCAGCCCATCCATGCGGATGGAACGGACACATTCCTCCAGCTTGGCCATGTCCGTCTCGTCGTCCCACTGGGAAAAGAGGCGGGAAAAGCGGGAAGTTCAAGTGTTTTCCCGGGATTCGGCAGCGATCCTCTTTTTCCTTGATTTCCTCCCCTTTTTCCGTAGGATCTTCCCTTTTTCCTTTACACCAGGACACCTCTTGGGATCATCCAGGTGATCCAGAGAGCCCTTTCCCGGCTGGTTTCACCGGAGCTTGGGAAAGGGAAGGATCCGGGGAGAGCTGGGAGCAGCTTCCGGTGTCCAAAGGGGCTCCCGGAGAGCCGGAGAGGGAGTGGGGATAAGGGATGGAGGGACGGGACACAGGGAATGGATTCCCACTGCCAGAGGGTTAGATGGGATATTGGGAAGGAATGGGATATTGGAAGGAATGGGATATTGGGAAGGAATGGGATATTGGGAGGGAATGGGATATTGGAAGGAATGGGATATTGGGAAGGAATGGGATATTGGGAGGGAATGGGATATTGGGAAGGAATGGGATATTGGGAAAGAATGGGATATTGGGAAGGAATGGGATATTGGGAAAGAATGGGATATTGGGAAGGAATGGGATATTGGGAAGGAGTGGGATATTGGGAGGGAATGGGATATTGGGAAGGAATGGGATATTGGGAAGGAATGGGATATTGGGAAGGAATGGGATACTGGGGAGGAATGGGAGATTGGGAAGGAATGGGAGATTGGGAAGGAATGGGAGATTGGGAAGGAATGGGATATTGGGAAGGAATGGGATACTGGGAAGGAATGGGATACTGGGAAAGAATGGGATATTGGGAAGGAATGGGATATTGGGAAGGAATGGGATACTGGAAGGAATGGGATACTGGAAGGAATGGGAGATTGGGAAGGACTGGGATATTGGAACGAATGGGATATTGGGGAGGAATGGGATATTGGGAAGGAATGGGAGATTGGGAAGGAATGGGAGATTGGGAAGGAATGGGATATTGGGAAGCAATGGGATATTGGGAAGCAATGGGATATTGGGAAGCAATTCTCCCCTGAGAGGGTGGTGAGGTACTGGGATGGAATTCCCAGAGAAGCTGTCCTGCCCCATCCCTGGAAGTGTCCAAGGCCAGCTTGGAGCAACCTGGGATAGCGGGAGGTGTCCCTGCCCATGGAAGGTGATGGAATTCCATGATCCTTACGGTCCCTTCCCACCCCAAACCATCCCAGGATTTCACAGCGTGAAGGCGACGCATCCCGGTGGGAACATCCCAGCAGGAACATCCCAGCAGGAACATCCCGGCGGGAACATCCCGGCGGGAACATCCCAGCGGGAACATCCCGCCCGGCTCCAAGGTTTGGAATTCCGCTGGTCCTCCCAGCGTTCCTCTCGGAGGATGAAGGGAGAAGATTCCCAACCTCGCTCCGGAGCTCCCAAATTCCCATCGCTCACCGGCTTCACATCCAGGAGGATGGAGGACTTGGCGACGATTCCCGGTTTCTTGGCCTTCTTTTCCGCGTACTGCCGGAGCCGCTCTTCCCGAACTTTGGCGGCTTCCCGGTCTTCCTCTTCGTCGTCGCTCCCGAAAAGGTCGATGTCGTCGTCCTCCTCCTCATCCTCCTCGGCAGCCGCCGGCTCCGGTTTCTTGGCCGGGAGCTCCACTTTTTTGGAGGGAACGCTGAAAGGTTCCACTTTCTGTGGAGGGGGAGGGAAAAGGGGAGATGGGGAAGGGGAAAAGGGAGAAGGGGAAGGGAAAAAAAGGGGAGAAGATTCAAGGAAAAAGGGGAGAAGGGGAAGGGAGAAAATTAAAGGGAAAAGGGGAGAAGGGGAAGGGAAAAGGGGGAGAAGGGGAAGGAAAGGGGGAGAAGGGGAAGGAAAAGGGGAGAAGGTGAAAAGAAAGGGAGAAAATTAAAGGGAAAAGGGGAAAATTAAAGGGAAAAGGGGAAAATTAAAGGGAAAAGGGGAGAAGGGGAAGGAAAAGGGAGAAGGGGAAGGGAAAAGGGAGAAGGGAAAAAACAGGAGAAGGGGAAGGGAAAAGGGGAGAAGGGGAAGGAAAAGGGAGAAAATTGAAGGGAAAAGGGGAGAAGGGGAAGGGAAGAAAAGGGGAGAAGGGGAAAGGGGGAGAAGGTGAAGAGAAAGGGAGAAAATTAAAGGGAAAAGGGGAGAAGGGGAAGGAAAAAGGGGAGAAGGGGAAGGGAAAAGGGGGAGAAGGGGAAGGGAAAGGGGAGAAGGGGAAGGAAAAGGGAGAGAAGGTGAAAGGAAAGGGGGAAAATTAAAGGGAAAAAGGGGAGAAGGGAAAGGGAAAAGGGGAGAAGGGGAAGGGAAAAGGGAGAAAAAAAAAGAAAAAGTGGAGAAGATTAAAGGGAAAAGGGGAGAAGGTGAAGGGAAAAGGGGGAGAAGGGGAAGGAAAAGGGGGAAAATGAAAGGGAAAAGGGGAGAAGGCAAAGGGAAAAGGGGGAGAAGGGGAAGGGAAAAGGAGAGAAGGGGAAGGGAAAGGTGATAAGGTTAAAGGAAAGGGAGAAAATTGAAGGGAAAAGGGGAGAAGATGAAGGGAAAAGGGGGAGAAGGGGAAGGAAAAGGGAGAAAATTGAAGGGAAAAGGGGAGAAGGTGAAGGAAAAGGGGAGAAGGGGAAGGGAAAAGGGGGAGAAGGGGAAGGGAAAGGGAAGAAGGGGAAAGGGGAAGGAAAAGGGAAGAAGGGGAAGGAAAAAGGGGAAGAAATTTAGGAAAAAGAGGAGGAGATATTAAGGAAAAAGGGGAGGAGATGAAGGAAAAACGGAACAAGGGGAATGGAAAAGGGGATGAGGGGAAGGAAAAGGGAAAAAGAAGGGAAAAGGGAAGAAGGGGATGGGAAAAGGGGAGGAGATGAAGGAAAAAGGGAATGAGGGGAAGGAAAAGGGAAGATATTAAGGAAAAAGGGGAGGAGATAAAAGGAAAAGAGAAGAAGGTGAAGGAAAAAGGGAAGAAGGGGAAGGAAAAGGGAAGAAGGGGAAAAAAAAGGGAAGAAGGGGAAGGAAAAGGGAAGAAGGGGAAGGAAAAGGGAAGAAGGGGAAGGGAAAAGGGAACAAGGGGAAGGAAAAGGGAATGAGGGGAAGGAAAAAGGAATGAGGGGAAGGGAAAAGGGAAAAAGAAGGGAAAAAGGAAAAAGAAGGGAAAAGGGAACAAGGGGAAGGAAAAAGGGAACGAGGGGAAGGAAAAGGGAAGAAGGGGAAGGAAAACAGGAACAAAGTGAACTTGGAGTCAGAGCAGAGCAGCCCAAAAGCCCGGGAATGGCAATGGGAATGCTCAAGCCCCACCCGGTGGGATTTGAGGGGGGAGAACGGGATCCAAACCGGGATATTTGACCACCCGGACCATTGATCCCTCCGGAGTTCTATTCCCGGAGGGAATCCCGCCGCGTTCCCGAGGCTCACCTGGGTGGGAGGGACGGGCGAGGGCTGGTGGGAGCCGGAGGAGGATTTTTCCAGGGCGTTCAGGCGGCTCTCCAGCTTGAAGATGGCCATCTGCAGGTCGGAGACCACTGGGAAAAGGAGGGAAAAAACCCGGGAAAAGCCACTCAAATTTTCCCGGATCCGGGCGGGATTCCGAGCCGGGACGAGGATTTTCCCCACTCACCGCTGCGGAGGTTTTGGTTTTCCACTTCCAGGTGGGAAATCCGGGCCAGGAGCTCGTTCTGGTCGCCGGCGGCTCCGGAGGCGCTGCCGCTCTGGAAGGAGGAGGAAAAGCGGGATGAGGCGGAGCCAGTTCCGCCCCTTTTCCCGAAAATTCCATGCGGCAAAGCCCGGGGGGGAGGAAGGAATTGAAGAGCTTGAAGTAAAAAACGTGGATATTTTCCCCTCAAAGGGTTTTATAAAATCGGGATAGGGAATAAAGGGGCTCCAGGCCGGGATAAATCCCGAGGGATTCCAGCCGGCACTAAGGATAACGTGGCTTTTCCCGCTCTTTTGCCATGGAAAACAAGGAAAACTGATCCCAAATTTCACACCAAACCCCCTTAAAAATCTTGGAATCCCTCGGTCTCCTTCCTCTCCCAACAAACCCAGTCACTGGGAAAGGCGGGAAGAGATCCCAGGATTTCTACATTCCCACATTCCCGGCCCAGCTTTTCATTCCGAACAATTTAAACCCCACGAATCCCGAGGGAATAATGTGATCCCGAGGATTCCAATGGATTTTTTTGGGAGGCAATGAAGAGCTTTTTGTTTTGTTTTATTAAGGAGGTTCCTCATCCAGCGATTCCGAGGAGCAAAGGGAAGGAAAACAACGGGAGAGTTTCGTTTCCAAGGGAATTGAAAGGGGGGGAATAATTTATCCCGCACGGAATTCCAAGGAGATCTCACTTGGGATGGAGAGAGGGGAGAAGAGGAAGAATATGAGGAGCAGGGAAAGGAAAAAGCAGGGCCTGGATCCCAGAAATCCGGGAACGGTTTGGGGTTGGAAGGGACCGGAAAGATGATCCCATTCCCATGGAAAATGAAAACTTCCACCATTCCAGGCTGCTCCAGACACTTCCAGGGATGGGGCCGGAGATTCCTGGAGCGGGAAGGTCTCCAGGGAGATCCTTCTCCAGAAATTCCACCTTTTCCAGCCTCAGGAATTCCGGCGCGAATCCCCGGCCGGGGAGATCTCAAATCCCGGGATCTCAGCTCCAGGATTATCCCAGAAGGGAGGCGGGAGAGGCGGATCCATCCCCAGGGAATGGGAAGGAGCCTCCTCATCCCAACCGGATCCTGTCCCGTTCCCTTGGAAAACTTACGGAGGAGCGTCCCGGCTGCTTCCGGGCACGGCCACAGGGAACGTCCCGGCTCCGAGCAGGAGGAGCAGGAGCAGGAGCAGGAGGAGGAGGAGGAGGAGTCTTCTGCTGCAGGGAGCGGAAAAGTTTGGGAAGAGGGGAAAAGTTTGGGAAGGCGGGGAAAGTTGGGTAAAGTTTGGGAAGACGGGAAAGGTTTGGGAGGAGGGAAAAGTTTGAGAAGATGGGAAAGGTTTGGGAGAAGTTTGGGAAGACAGGAAAGGTGTGGGAGGAGGGAAAGGTTTGGGAAGAGGGAAAAGCTTGGGAAGGTGGGAAAAGTTTGGGAAGGCGGGAAAAGTTTGGGAAGATGGGAGAAGTTGGGAAAAGTTTGGGAAGACAGGAAAAGTGTGGGAAGAAGGAAAAGCTTGGGAAGATGGGAAAAGTTGGGAAAAGTTTGGGAAGACAGGGAAAAGGGAACAATGTGGGAAGATGGGAAAAGTGTAGGAAGAGGGGAAAGGTTTGGGAAGATGGGAAAGGTTTGGGAAGAGGGAAAAGTTTGGGAAGATGGGGAAAAGTTGGGAAAAGTTTGGGAAGATGGGAAAGGTTTGGGGAGAGGGAAAAAGTGTAGGAAGGCGGGAAAGGTTTGGGAAGACAGGAAAGGTTTGGGAAGAGGGGAGAAGTTGGAAAAAGTTTGGGAGGATGGGAAAAGTTTGGGAAGAAGGAAAAGTTTGGGAAGGCAGGAAAGGTTTGGGAAGAAGGGAAAAGTCTGGCAAGATGGGAAAGGTTTGGGAAGATGGGAAAAGGTTGGGAAGGCGGGAAAAGTGTGGGAAGATGGGAAAGGTTTGGGAAGAGGGGAAAAGTATGGGAAGATGGGAAAAGTCAGGAAAAGTTTGGGATGATGGGAAAAGTGTGGGAAGAGGGGAAAAGTTTGGGAAGAAGAAAAAGCTTGGGAAGGTGGGAAAAGTTTGGGAAGACAGACGGGAAAAGTTTGGGAAGAAGGGAAAAGTCTGGGAAGGTGGGAAAGGTTTGGGAAGAAAGAAAGGTTTGGGAAAAGTTTGGGAAGACGGGAAAAGTGCGGGAAGAAGGAAAAGTTTGGGAAGATGGGAAAAGTTGGGAAAAGTTTGGAAAGATGGGAAAAGTTTGGGAAGGCGGGAAAAGTTTGGGAAGACAGGAAAGGTTTGGGAAGGCAGGAAAAGTTTGGGAAAAGTTTGGAAAGGTTTAGGAAGAAGGAAAGGTTTGGGAAAAGTTGGGGAAGACGGGAGAAGTTTGGGAAGAGGGGAAAGGTTTGGGAAGGCAGGAAAAGTTTGGGAAGAAGGAAAGGTTTGGGAAAAGTTTGGAAAGAGGGGAAAAGTTTGGGAAGGCACAAAAAGTTTGGGAAGACAGACGGGAAAAGTTTGGGAAGAGGGGAAAGGTTTGGGAAGACAGGAAAGGTTTGGGAAGGCAGGAAAAGTTTGGGAAAAGTTTGGAAAGGTTTAGGAAGAAGGAAAGGTTTGGGAAAAGTTGGGGAAGACAGGAAAAGTTTGGGAAGAGGGGAAAGGTTTGGGAAGGCAGGAAAAGTTTGGGAAGAAGGAAAGGTTTGGGAAAAGTTTGGAAAGAGGGGAAAAGTTTGGGAAGGCACAAAAAGTTTGGGAAGACAGACGGGAAAAGTTTGGGAAGAGGGGAAAGGTTTGGGAAGACAGGAAAGGTTTGGGAAGGCAGGAAAAGTTTGGGAAAAGTTTGGAAAGGTTTAGGAAGAAGGAAAGGTTTGGGAAAAGTTGGGGAAGACAGGAAAAGTTTGGGAAGAGGGGAAAGGTTTGGGAAGGCAGGAAAAGTTTGGGAAGAAGGAAAGGTTTGGGAAAAGTTTGGAAAGAGGGGAAAAGTTTGGGAAGGCACAAAAAGTTTGGGAAGACAGACGGGAAAAGTTTGGGAAGAGGGGAAAGGTTTGGGAAGACAGGAAATGTTTGGGAAGATGGGAAAAATGTGGGAAAAGTTTGGGAAGATGGGAAAAGTCTGGGAAGGCAGGAAAGGTTTGGGAAAAGTTTGGGAAGGTGGGAGAAGTTTGGGAAGGCAGGAAAAGGGTTTCCCCACTCGGAGGCAGCTCAAGGGCGGGAAAGATCCACATGCAGGGAAAAGTCTTGGAAAAGTCTTGGAGCAGGGGGGATGTGGAGCACCCGGAGCACAAACATTCCTCCAGGAATTCCAGAGGCTTCTCTTGGATCTGAACTAAAGGAGCAGCTCCGGGATGGAACAAATCCCGAGGGATTCCAGCTGGCACCGAGGATAAAGTCGCTTTTCCCGCCCTTGGATCCCCAAAATGCCACGGAAAACATGGAAAACTCGACCCCAAATTTCACACCAAGTCCCTTAAAAAAATCTTGGAATGCTCTGGAATCTCTTGGAGCCTTGTGGGAAGCTCCTGCAGCACTCAGGGATCATCCCTGGGGCACCAGGGATAAAAATCATGGAATGGCAAAGGTGGGAAAAGCCTCTGGAGTCCATCCCAGTGTTCCCCAATCCCTGTCCCCTGGTGCCACATCCACGTCCCAAATCCTGGGATCCATCCCAAATCCTGGGATCCATCCCAAATCCTGGGATCCATCCCAAATCCTGGGATCCATCCCAAATCCTGGGATCCGCAGGGATCCACGATCCCACCGGGAATGGCGGTGACTCCACACTCGGGCTGGGGTGAAAATTCCAGGAAGGAATTTTCCCAATATTCCACCAGAACCTCCCCTGGAACACCACTTTTTAATTCCATATTTTGGCTTCCTCTTGGAAAAATAGGGAATTTTCAGAGTGTTGTCCCTGCTCAGCACAAAATCACATTCCTGAGGGAATTCCTGAGCTCCCACTGGATGCTCCAAACTCAGGACTGAGCAGCCAAGCTGAATTCCCTGGAAAACCCCATTCCTTTAAACAGTCCCGAAAAACTGGAAGGGAAACAGGGAAGAGAAGGTGGATCCCAAAAAAACCCACATTCCAGCACTTCCCTACTCAGCCAAGACCTGTGGGAACATCCCAGCAGGACAAAAAAAAAGGTGGGAAAAGCCCAAGTCGAGGAATTTTCACCCAAATCCAGGGATTTTTTTACCCCTCTAACACCACTTTTTAATCTGATATTTTGGCTTCCTCTTGGAAAAATTGGGAATTTTCACAGTGTTGTCCCTACTCAGCATAAAAACACCTTTCCAAAGGAATTCCTGGGCTCCCACGGGAAGCTCCAGCAGCCAAACCCAATTCCCTGGAAAACCCCATTCCTTTTAACAGCCCCTGGAAACAGGGAAGAGAAGGTGGATCCCAAAAAAACCACATTCCAGCACTTCCCTACTCAGCCAAGACCTGTGGGAACATCCCAGCAGGAAACAAAAAAAAGGCGGGAAAAGCCCAACTTGAGGAATTTCCCGCCAAATTCCAGCGGTTTGGAAGCACGAGATGGGCCGGAGCGACGCCGGTGTCGCTCCCCCTTGCTCTTCCCTGCCTTCCCAAGGAGCCAGGGAAGGTGTGGGGAGCCAGAATTCCAGGAAAAAGCGGGAAGCAGGGAGGGTTACTCACCCCTTCCAGGGATTTCTGGATATTCTCCCTGGCTCTGGCGATGTCCCGCAGGATCGTGCTGGCTCCGTTCTCCTGCAGACAGCGGGGAAAGAACCCACAGTTTCCTTGGAAAACTCATCCAAAAAAAAACTTGGAAAAGCGAGGAAAAGGACGGGAGAATCAAGGGGGGGAAGCGGGAATCGTCCCGGCCGCGATCCCAGCGGGATTTGCCGCCCGGAGTGGGTGGGAACCCCCGCAAGGATCAGCCTGGAAAAGGGGTTTGGAATTGCCCTGGAAGGTTGGGAAAGGTGCCAGAGGGTTGGAAGGACTCCAGGATTCCTTAAAAATCCAGCCCCAGCTGGATTTTTCCATAAAAATTTCCATAAAAATTTTTCCCCAGCTCTTTTCCATAAAAATCTCTGTATCCAGGCAGGAAGTGACAGCCCTGATTCCAAGTCTTGTATCCAGCACATCGGGAATTTTTTCCCTCTGCTCCTGCCTGGAAACCTTGGAAAGCTGCCAGAGGGTTGGAAATGACTCCAGAATTCCTTAAAAAGGGTTGGAGTGCCTCCAGGATTCCTTAAAAATCCAGCCCCAGGCAGCTCTTTTGGAATATTCCCTGTACTCAGGAAGTGACAACTGTGATTCCAGCCTCGTATCCAGATCCAAAATTCCAGCACACAAGGAATTTTTTTCCCTCTGCTCCTGCCTGGAAACCTTGAGAAGCTGCCAAAGGGTTGGAATAACTCCAGAATTCCTTAAAAATCCAGCCCCAGGCAGCTCTTTTCCATTAAATTCCCTGTATCCAGGCAGGAAGTGACAGCCCTGATTCCAACCTCATATCCAGACCCAAAATTCCAGCACACAAGGAATTTTTTCCCTGTCTTCCTGCCTGGAAGGTTGGAGTGACTCCAGGATTCCTTAAAAATCCAGCCCCAGGCAGTTCTTTTCCATAGGATTCCCAGAGTTCAGGCAGGAAATTCTTTTGGAATATTCCTTGGGTCCAGGAAGTGACAGCCCTGACTCCAAGTCCCAAAATTCCAGCACACAAGGAATTTTTTTCCCTCTGCTCCTGCCTGGAAATCTTGGAAAGCTGCCAGAGGGTTGGAAATGACTCCAGGATTCCTTAAAAAAGGTTGGAGTGACTCCAGGATTCCTTAAAAATCCAGCCCCAGGCAGCTCTTTTCCATAAAATTCCCTGTACTCAGGTCTTGTATCCAGACCCAAAATTCCAGCACACAAGGAATTTTTTTTTTCCCTGTTTTCCTGCTGCCAGAACTTTCCCTGGATTTAAAGATCCCCTTCCCAGAAATTCCCTGCTCCATTCACTCCTTGCCTCTTCCCAAAATTCTGACCTCCCAGGCCCGACCTGAGCCGGGAAAACTCCTCCCAAGCCCCGAATCCCGGGATAAGGAGGCAAAGAAAAGAGGGATAAGCCTGGATACATCCCAGTGGGAAGCACTTGGGAAGGTTTTAAGGAGGGTGGGGATATTTTTCCATGGGGAAAAGGGCTGGGAAACTGCTGCAGGACCTCCAGGAATCCTTCAAATCCCAGGGAAAACTCCTTCCCTGGGAACTTTGGAATAGTTGAACTCTTCCAAGAGGTTTTTCCATCCCTAAAAATCGACTCCCAGGACTCATCCAGAGCTTCCCAGTTTTTATTATTCCTGTCTCCAGTGCCAGCAGGAATAGCCAAAACCAAAATCCCTGTCAATCCATGGGGAAAAAAACCTTTGGAATTGTGTGGGAAAAAATCCCTGGAAAAACATCCCTGTCGCTCCAAGGAAGGCAAAAAGCTTCCTGAAAAATCCTTGGAAAAAGGCATTGGACACTCCCCACCCCAAGGCACGAGCGGGAAGGGGGCAGGAAAGCTCAGGAGCTTCCCAAAGGAATAATTTTGGGATAACATTTCAGCTGGATTTGCTTCCCATCCCCCAAAAACTCACCGGTTCCGTCCCGGGATTTTCCACGGGAACACCCGGAATATTCCCGGGAAATATGAAGGCAGGGATAAAAATCCTGGGGTTTTTGGGAGCCCTCCAACTTGAGGTCATGGAATATCCTTTGGGATATCCCAAGGGAAAGTTTTGCTGCTCCCAAGGGGAAGCAACCCGGGGTTTTCCCTGGAAAAAGGGGGGACAGGGAAACTCTTCCAGTGGAGAGAATTTGGGGATTTGGGGGTTTAAGGTTGAAAATGGGATCCCAAAAATCCTGGATCTGAGCCCTGGCACGGCCTGGGAAAATCAGGGATAGAGGACAACACAGGGAAAAATCCCTGGAAAAAAATCCCTGGCATTACAGGGAAAAATTCCCTATGGAAAAATCCCTGGCACTGTATGGAAAAATCCCTGTCAATCCATGGGAAAAATGTTTGCACTCCAGGGAAAAATCCCTGGGAAAAAATCTCCTGGCACTGCATGGAAAAATCCCTGGAAAAAAAATCCCCTGGCACTACAGGGAAAAACTCCCTAAGGAAAAATATCCCTGGAAAAAAAATCCCTGGCACCCCAGGGAAAAACTCTCTATGGAAAAAAAAATCCCTGGCACTACGTGGGAAAATTCCTTGAAAAAATCCCTGGCACTGCATGGAAAAATCCTTGGAAAAAATCCCTGACACCACGTGGGAAAAATCCCTGGCACTCCATGGGAAAAACCCTTGGCATTACGTGGGAAAAATCCCTGAAAAAAATCCCTATCACTCCATGAAAAATCCCTGTCATTCCATGGAAAAAATCTTTGTCATTCCATGGGAAAAATCCCTGGAAAAAAAACCCTGGCACTCCAGGGGAAAATTCCTGTCACTCCATGGGAAAAACCTGTGGCACTACAGGGGAAAATCCCCGGAAAAAAAATCCCTGGCACTCCATGGAAAAACCCCTGGCACTATGTGGGAAAATCCCTGGGAAAAAAATCTCTACAGGGAAAAATCCCTGGAAAGAAATCCCTGGCACTCCATGGAAAAATCCCTGGAAAAAAATCCCTGGCACTCCATGGGAAAAACCTGTGGCACTATATGGGAAAAATCCCTGGAAAAAAATCTTTGGCACTACAGGGAAAAACTCTCTATGGAAAAAATCCCTAGCACTACATGGAAAAATCCCTGGCACTATGTGGGAAAAATCCCTGGAAAAAATCCCTGTCACTGCATGGAAAAAATCCTTGGAAAAAATCCCTGACACCATGTGGGAAAAATCCCTGGCACTCCACGGGAAAAACCTTTGGCATTATGTGGGAAAAATCCCTGGAAAAAAATCCCTGGCACTACAGGGAAAAACTCTCTATGGAAAAAAATCCCTGGCACTACATGGAAGAATTCCTGTCACTCCACGGGAAAAATCCCTGGAAAAAATCTCTGGCACTATGTGGGAAAATCCCTGGAAAAAAATCCCTGGCACTACTTGGAGAAATCCCTGGCACTGTGGGGGAAAAATCCCTGGAAAAAAAATCCCTGGCGCTACAGGTAAAAAACTCCCTGGCAAAATTAAGGATACAGGCCACCTGACCTCCTAATTCCCTGGGATCAAATCCTTCAGGATCCATAAAAATCATGGAATTAAAAAAGTCCAACCAAAAGAGACCGAGCAGGTCGTCCTCGGGGATCGGTTCGGGAATCACCGGGAAAACTCGGGAACAAAACAGCCCCAGGAACGCAATTCCCCCCTCCCACCTCCCCCCAGATCCCCGTGGGGATTCCCGAGGCTGGGAATTCCTGAGGCTGGGAATTACCTGGGAGCGGGTGGAGGCTCCGCGGGGGCCGTTGAGGTGCTCGGAGACAGGGAAAAATCCCTGGGAAAAAATCCCTGGCACTGCAGGGGAAAAGCCCTGGGAAAACATCTCTGGCACTGCATGGAAAAATCGCTGGCACTACAGGGAAAATTCCTGTCACTCCAAGGGAAAAATCTTTGGCACTACAGGGAAAAATCCCTGGAAAAAAATCCCTGGCCCCCCATGAAAAAATCCCTGGAAAAAATCATCTGGCACTACAGGAAAAGCTCCCTAAAAAAAAATCCCTGGAAAAAAATCCCCTGGCACTACAGGGAAAATCTCCCTATAGAAAAAAATCCTTGGAAAAAAATCCCTGGCACTACAGGGAAAAATCCCTGGAAAAAAACATCTGGCACTACAGGGAAAAACTCCCTATAGAAAAAATCCCTGGCACTATGTGGCAAAAACCCCTATGGAAAAATCCCTGGCAAAATTAAGGATACAGGCCACGTGACCTCCCAGTTCCCTGGGAACAAATCCTTCTGAATCCATAAAAATCATGGAATTAAAAAAATCCCCCCAACTAATAAAAGAGACCAAATGGGTTTTAACTGAAGGTTGGCTCAGGAATCACCAGGAAAACTCGGAACAAAACAGCCCCAGGAAGGCAATTCCCCCCTCCCACCTCCCCCCAGATCCCCGTGGGGATTCCCGAGGCTGGGAATTCCCGAGGTTGGGAATTACCTGGGAGCGGGTGGAGGCTCCGCGGGGGCCGTTGAGGCGCTCGTAGAACCTGCGCTCGGCGTCGTCGTATTTGTGCTTGTCCAGCCAGACCTTGTCGTGCAGGAAATGATCCAGAGCCATTTTCCTGGGAAAAACAGCCGCCCACAGGTGAGGGAAAGAGCTTGGAAAGACGGGAAGGGGGAATGTTTGTGCCGGAAAAGGGTTGATCGGCTTCGTTAATGAATTAATGCTCTTAATTAACGAACCGGCTGCCTGAGCTGGGCATGGGCGGGATAAGCTGATCCCGACCTTATTCCATAAAAAAACCCTGCTGGGATTTGAGGGGGAGTGCCAGGGGAGGGGGGGGGAATGGGAAAGGAATGGAGACATGGAATTGTGGGATGGTTTGGAGACGTGGAATTGTGGGATGGTTTGGGATTAATTAATGAACCACCTGCCTGAGCTGGGCATGGGTGGGATAAGCTGATCCCAACCTTATTCCATAAAAACCCCGATGGGATTTGAGGGAGTGTCAGGAGAGGAGAAGGAGAATGAGAAAGGAATGGAGACATGGAATTGTGGAATAGTTTGGAGATGTGGAATTGTGGGATGGTTTGGGATTAATGAACCACCTGTCTGAGCTGGGTATGGGTGGGATAAGCTGATCCCGACCTTATTCCATAAAAAACCCCACCAGGATTTGAGGATGAGCTGCTGGCTCAGGGAAGGGGATGAGAAAGGAATGGAGACATGGAATTGTGGAAAAGTTTGGAGATGTGGAATTGTGGAATGGTTTGGGATTAATGAACCACCTGCCTGAGCTGGGCACAGTCGGGATAAGCTGATCCCGACCTTATTCCATAAAAACCCCGATGGGATTTGAGGGGGAGTGTCAGGGGAGAGGAAGGGAATGGAAAAGGAATGGAGACATGGAATTGTGGGATGGTTTGGAGACGTGGAATTGTGGGATGGTTTGGGATTAATTAATGAACCACCTGCCTGAGCTGGGCATGGGTGGGATAAATTGATCCCGACCTTATTCCATAAAAAAACCCCACTGGGATTTGAGGGGGAGTTGCTGGCTCAGGGAAGGGGAATGGGAAAGGAATGGAGACATGGAATTGTGGGATGGTTTGGGATTAATGAACCACCTGCCTGAGCTGGGCATGGGCGGGATAAGCTGATCCCGACCTTATTCCATAAAAACCCCGATGGGATTTGAGGGAGTGCCAGGGGAGGGGAGGGGAATGGGAAAGGAATGGAGACATGGAATTGTGGGATGGTTTGGAGACGTGGAATTGTGGGACGGTTTGGGATTAATGAACCACCTGCCTGAGCTGGGCATGGGTGGGATAAGCTGATCCCGACCTTATTCCATAAAAAACCCCACCAGGATTTGAGGATGAGCTGCTGGCTCAGGGAAGGGGATGAGAAAGGAATGGAGACATGGAATTGTGGAAAAGTTTGGAGATGTGGAATTGTGGAATGGTTTGGGATTAATGAACCACCTGCCTGAGCTGGGCATGGCCGGGATAAGTTGATCCCGACCTTATTCCATAAAAAACCCTGCTGGGATTTGAAGGTGAACACCAGGGGAGGGGAGGGGAATGAGAAAGGAATGGAGACATGGAATTGTGGGATGGAAATGTGGAATTTGGGGTGGAAAGGGCTGGAAAGCTGTTGTGGTTCCAACTCCGTTTTCCAGAGGGAAGGATGTGCTGGGATCAATCCAAGCTGGACTCGGACACTTCCAGGGATGGAAAATCCGTGGTTTCTCTGCGGGTAATTGGGATAATCAGCAGGAAAACTTGGAAGGGAGAGATCTGGAATTACGTGGGAAAATCCCTGGCACTACAGGGAAAAATCCTTCTAATAGATGGAAAAATCCCTGGTAATTACATGGAAAAAATCCCTGTGGAAAAATCCCCGGCACTACAGGGAAAAAAATTCCTGGCACTACATGGGAAAATCATGGAAAAATCCCTGGCTCTACATGGAAAAAACCCCTGTTCCTCCATGGAAAATTCCTGGTCACTACATGGTAAAAATTCCTGGAAAAAAATCTCTGGCACTACATGGAAAATCCTGGTAACTACATGGAAAAAATCTCCATGGAAAAATCCCTGGCACCACAAGGGAAAAATCCTTGTCAATACATGGAAAAATCCCTGGCACCACATGGAAAAATCATGGAAAAAATCCCTGGCACTACATCGAAAAATCCCTGTTCCTCCATGGAAAAATCCTGGTCACTCCATGGAAAAAATCTCCATGGAAAAATCCCTGTTCCTCCATGGAAAAACCCTGGTCACTACATGGAAAAAATCTCCATGGAAAAATCCCTGGCACTACATGGAAAAATCCTTGACAATTCATGGAAAAATCATGGAAAAATCCCTGGCACTACATGGGAAAATTATGGAAAAATCCCTGGCACTCCATGGAAAAAATCCCTGTTCCTACATGGGAAAAATCCCTGGCACTACATGGAAAAATCCTTGGAACTACACAGAAAAATTATGGAAAAATCTTTGGCACTACATGAAAAAATTATGGAAAAATCCCTGGCACCACACGGAAAAATCATGGGAAAAAATCCCTGGCACTACATGGGAAAATTATGGAAAAATCCCTGGCACTCCATGGAAAAATCATGGAAAAAAATCCCTGTCACTCCATGAAAAAATCCCTGTTCCTACATGGGAAAAATCCCTGGCACTGCATGGAAAAATCATGGAAAAGTCCTTGGAATGACACAGAAAAATTATGGAAAAATCTCTGGCACTACATGGAAAAATTATGGAAAAATCCCTGGCACCACATGGAAAAATCATGGGAAAAAATCCCTGGCACTACATGGGAAAATTATGGAAAAATCCCTGGCACTCCATGGAAAAATCATGGAAAAAAATCCCTGTCACTCCATGAAAAAATCCCTGTTCCTACATGGGAAAAATCCCTGGCACTACATGGAAAAATCATGGAAAAAAATCCCTGGCACTACATGGAGAAAAATCCCTATGGAAAAATCCCTGGCACTTCTTGGGAAAAATCCCTGGTGCTCCATGGAAAAATATCCCTGTGGAAAAATCAATGTCGCTCCCTGGAAAAATCCCTGGCACTCCATGGGAAAACCAGGATAAAAGAACCCCCGATCCTGCTGTGAAACGGTGGAATTTTTAAGGAGCAGCTTCCAAAGGATTCAGCTGAAGGGAAATGGGAAAAGAGGAGAAGAGGAGGTGGCCGGAATTCCAGCCGGGAACAGGGACAGGAGGCGGAAAACAGGGATGGAGCAGCGCAAGGAAAACGCGCCTGGATCAGGTCCCGCCACGGCCTCATCCCAAATCCCACAGTTTTCCAAGAAAACGCTGCCAGGGACGGCGAGAGACGATTTCCTTGGAAAACCATCCCCTTCCCATCTCATCCATCCGCCGGGAAGAGGCGAAATTCCAGGAGCAGCTGGAATTCCAGCCGGGATCGTCCCCAGCAAATCCCAACCCCAGACAAACTTATCCCGCGGATTCGATGGTGACACCCGGATACTTTTCCCACATATCCCAAAAATCGCTGGGAACCGTTCGAGGGAAAATTATCCCGGGAAAAAGGGGGAAAGGTGGGACCTCTAAATTCCATCTGGGATAAACCCATGGATAGAAAGACCCTAAAATTTACGACGTATCCCAAAAATCAAAGTGTTGGGAATAAAGGATTGATGCTCCAAGAGCTTTTTTTTTTCCCAGGAATATCAGGTTCTACCTCAGCTCCGAGCACCATTCCAAAAATTCCAAAAATTCCCGGGATCGTAACAACTTTTTTCCTCAATAAACCAAAGCACGGCACAATATTCCCGGAAAAATCATTCCCGAAATTGTGTCCCTGCCCTTCAAGCTGGAAAATGGGAATGACGCTCAGTTTTTCATGGAATGAGAGCATGGAAAGGATCCCAGAGCATTCCATAAATTCCCAGGAATGTAACAAACTTTTCCCTCCAAAAACCAGCACACAGCACAATATTCCCAGAAATATCATTCCCTAAATGATTCTTCAAGCTGGATCATGGGAATGACGCTCAGTTTTTCATGGAATGAGAGCATGAAAAGGATTCCAGAGCATTCCATAAATTCCTGGGAATGCAACAACCTTTTCCCTCAATAAACCAAAGCACGGCACAATATTCCTAAAAATATCATTCCCAAAATTGTGTCCCTGTTTTTCAAGCTGGATCATAGGAATGACGCTCAGTTTGACATGGAATGAGAGGATGGAAAGGATCCCAGGAAATTCCAAACATTCCCTGGAATGTCACAACCTTGTCCCTCAATAAACCAAAGCACGGCACAATATTCCCAGAGGAATCATTCCCGAAATTGTGTCCCTGTTTTTCAAGCTGGATCATAGGAATGACGCTCAGTTTGACATGGAATGAGAGGATGGAAAAGATCCCAGGGAATTCCAAAAATTCCTGGGAATGCAACAACCTTTTCCCTCCAAAACCCAAAGCACGGCACAATATTCCCAGAGGAATCATTCCCTAAATTGTGTCCCTGTCACCTCCAAACCTTTGGGAATGACGCTCAGTTTTTCATGGAATGAGGGGATGGAAAGGAGGAAGGTCCTGTATCCATGGCAAAAAAAAGAAAGGGAACACCAAGCTCAATTCCCAAATTCTGGCTCCACGCAAATCCAACCTTTATCCACCAGAATCCATCAGGAGCAGGGGGAATTCCCGCCGGGAATTCCCACCGGCAGCACTTCCAATCCACCCAGTTCTTCTCCACGTGCAAAAAATTCCTTCCGGGGCTCCTCAATCCCGGAATTTTTTGCGCCTTCCCCCCCCCCCCACCCCACGAACGGAAACTTTTCCTACTTCGTTCCCGGAGCCGGGACGGGCGGATTTTCCAGAGGTGATTCCCGAATCCCTGAGGCTCTGGAAGCTTCCAGGGCGAAGAACCGGGATTCGGCTCGGTCGTAGGACGACTTGTGGAGCCACCCGGCTTCGCTGTCCCGGTGCAGGAAAAAACAGGCGGGAATATCCTCGGGAACGCCGGGAATCGCCGGCTCGGCGCCGCTTCCCGGCCGATTCCCGGCTTTCCGGTTCTTCTCCGGGATTTTCTCCGGGATGTTCCCGGAAAACATCCTCTCGTAGAAGTTCTTCTCGGCGGCGTCGTAGCGGGGCTTTTCCAGCCACACTTCCGACGCCAGCGCTTCCCGGTTGGAAAACTGCGGTTTGCCGTTCACCGGCGGCCGCTCTTCCGAGCCCGCAAAACCGGGAACGCCGGAATCGGGAATAACCGGAGCCAGGCCGGGCGTGGCCGGAGTGGGCAGGGCGGTGCCGTAACCTTCGTCCGGCGTTCCCAGCCCGGAATTCCGGGACGGGACGGTCAAGACGTCGGGAGGAAGGAAAAACTGGGATTTCTCCATGAATTTTCCCTCGGCTTTGTCGAAGTCCGGCTTGTTGAGCCAAACCCCTCGGACAACGTGGTGACAGGCGGCCAGATTCCCGTGGGAGCAGATTCCCTTGGGAACATCCGGGCTGGATTTGGCCTCGGGAGCCGGCGGGAATTCCTCCGGGATTCGTCGAGTCTCCGGCGCTTCCCCGCTCCAAGAATCCACGAGTTTTTCCCGGTAGACGTTCTCGGCCCGGTCGTACAAGGGCTTGTCGAACCACACGCGCTCGGCCGACATTCCCAGCAGGAATTCCAGCTTGGAATCGCCACTTTTGGCCTTGGGCGAGCGTTTCCTTTTCCGCTGCTTTTTGCCATTCCGGGATTTCTTGAGGTCTCCCTTGAGCTCCCCGTCCGCGGATTCCTCGGGGCAGAGCCCGTTGATTTGGGAGCCGTCGGGATCCGGAGCCGCCGTCGCCGCTTCCCGCTCGGAGTCCTCGGCTTTGTGCTTTTCCGGCCAAACTTTGTCTCCCGGGCAGGGATTTTTCCGTGTCCTCATCTTCCCCAAAAAAATAAAAATAAACCGGGAAGAGCATGGAAAGAACAAGCACAACAAATGTAGCGGCAGCAACGGGAAAAGCGGGAAGTTTTATCCGTTAAAATTCCTCGGGGGGAAAAAAAACCACCGAAACGTGGGATTCATTTTTCCCTCTTTTTGGCCTAAATGGGAATTCCGAGGAAGGCCAAACCACCTCCTCCCTGAAATACTCCGAATATTCTTCCCGGGATTTAAAACTCCAAATTTCCCATTGCCATAAAAAAGAAAACCCCACCGGGATTTTGTTGAAATCCTCGGGAATTCCACGAGATTATCCCAAGTTTTAAGGGATCGGCTCGTTAGTTATTCCCAACAAAGCCCAATTTGGGGAAAACCGAGCCCAAAATTGATCCCAAAATTCCCGATTTTGGGAGTTTTCCGAGGTCGTTTCTCGCCCTCGGTCGGATTTTCCCAGGAAAAGGCGGCTGCTGAAAAACCGGGATTTCAGTCGGGATTCAAAATCCCAAATATTGGTAAATTCAAGCAAGCCAAGAGTTGGGAATTTGGAGGTTAACGCCCTAATTAATTCTTCTGTTAATTATCCCAACAACCCTGAAATAGAAATTAATATAAATCTGTTCCTTTAACGTTGAAATAAATAGAAAATATTTTTAATTATGATTTTGCACAAGACCCTTAAAATCTAAATTATTAATACAAAATAGTAGTTCTATTAATACAAAATGAAATTAATTAAAATATTGTTAAAAGATTAATAGCAAATTTTACTAAAATAAAAACCACAAATAAAAAAAATCAAAATATTAATATTAATATAAAGCAACATTTCTAGAAACAGGAAATAAAATGAAATTAAAATATTGTTAAAATATTAATAGCAAATATTACTAAAATAAAAATCAATTTCTTATTTCCAGCTGATTTTCCAGCCAAAAAAACCCCTAAAATTTGGGATTTAACACATTTTAAAATTATTTATTTTTTAATTAGATGTCATTTTGCACAAGCCTAAAGTCGAAATTAATATTGAAATAAATAGAAAATATTTTCAATAATAATTATAACAATAATAATTATTATTATAATATAAAATAACATTTCTAGAAATAAAAAATAAAAATTCCTTTCTTATTTCCAGCTGATTTTCCACTCAAAAACCCCCCTAAAATTTGGGATTTAACACATTTTTAAATTATTTAATACGCTTTTTAGAGGTCATTTTGCACAATCCTCATCCAAAAATATAAATTATTATTGAAATAAATAGAAAACATTTTTAATTATAATTACAGTAATAACAATTACAATAATAATTATAATTATAATATAAAATAACATTTCTAGAAATAAAAAATAAAAATTAATTTCTTATTTCCAGCTGATTTTCCAGCCAAAAAAACCCCTAAAATTTGGGATTTAACACATTTTTAAATTATTTAATACGCTTTTTAGAGGTCATTTTGCACAATCCTCACCCAAAAATATAAATTATTATTGAAATAAATAGAAAATATTTTTAATTACAACAATAATAATTATAATATAAAAAAACATTTCTAGAAATAAAAAATAAAAATTCATTTCTTATTTTCAGTTCATTTTTCCACCCCAAAAAAACCCCTGAAATTTGGGATTTAACACATCAATTTTTTGGAAATTAAAGTCACTTTGCTCCAGTTTTTCAGCAGCCCTGGAATTGCAGCCCCTCGGGATGAATCCCTGAGGAATTCCCCGGAAATTCCCTCCAAAGAGCTGAAATAATTGGGAAAAAAAAACCCCAAAACCACCTTTAAAAATTCCTTAATTCCAGGAAAAAAAAACCCTTTAAAATTCCTTAATCCCAAGAAAAAAAACCCTTTAAAATTCCTTAATTCCAATAAAAAAGACCCTTTAAAATTCCTTAATTCCAATAAAAAAGACCCTTTAAAATTCCTTAATTCCAAGAAAAAAAGACCCTTTAAAATTCCTTAATTCCAAGAAAAAAAACCCTTTAAAATTCCTTAATTCCAAGAAAAAAAGACCCTTTAAAATTCCTTAATCCCCCCAAAAAACCCCTTTAAAATTCCTTAATTCCAAGAAAATTCCATGAAAATTCCCCAATATTTCATCCCATAAATATCCCCCCGGCGCCGACATTCCCGGATTTTCCGGGATCCCGAAAAAAGCCAAACGGAGGGTACTTACTTTGTCTTAATTCCTAGGAAAGCGTTAAAAAAACAGGGAGAACATCAGAGAAAATTCCCAATTTTTTTTTTTTAGGGAATCACCAGGACCGACAAGAACCAAATTAACTAATAATTATAATTAATAATTAATACAGTCGTTAATTAACACGATTAATTCGACGCAGAGCTCGGGAGCTTCCCAGAATTCCCGGGAAGTCAGGAACAAACATCACAAAACCCGTTTTTCCACCCAGAATTCCACCCAAAAAGCAGATTTTTAAGGAATGAGAAGTTTAAAAACAAGGAAAAATCAGAAATAATAAAGTCATTTCTATTCCACATCCATCGGTTTTCCCAAAATAATCCAGGAAAAAGGGATTTGAACCACCCAAACCAGTACTTTTCCACGTTTTTCCACCCAGAATTCCACCCAAAAAGCAGATTTTTAAGGAATGAAAAGCTTAGAAATGAGGAAAAATCGGGAAAAATCGAGTCATTTCTATTCCATGCCCATCGGTTTTCCCAAAATAATCCGGGAAAAAGGGATTTGAACCACACAAACCAGCACTTTTCCAGGTTTTTCCCACCCCAAATTCCAACCCAAAAGGGAAACCAAAAGAATTCCAAAGAAATCCCGACAAAACCTTCGACCTCTTTGTGTCCAAGAGTTATTGTTCATCCCAAAGCGGCTCTTCCGCAGGTTCATTCCCGAAAATCGGCTCTTTTCCAGCTCCCACTGGTTTAATTCCCGAAAATTCCCTAAAATCGGCTCTTTTCCAGGTCCTGCTGCTTTAATTCCCTAAAATTCCCTAAAATTCCCGGAAATCAGCTCTTTCCCAACTCCTGCTGGTTTCATTCCCTAAAATTCCCAAAAATCCCTAAAATTCCCAAAAATCAGCTCTTTTCCCAACTCCTGCTGGTTTAATTCCCCAAAATTCCCTAGAATTCCCTAAAATCGGCTCTTTTCCAGCTCCTGCTGGTTTAATTCCTGAAAATTCCGAAAATTCCCAAAAATTCCTGAAAATTCCCGAAAATCGGTTCTTTTCCAGCTCCCACTGGTTTAATTCCCGAAAATTCCCTAAAATCGGCTCTTTTCCAGGTCCTGCTGCTTTAATTCCCTAAAATTCCTGAAAATTCCCAAAAATTCCCTAAAATCTCTCTTTCCCAACTCCTGCTGGTTTAATTCCCGAAAATTCCCTAAAATTCCCTAAAATCAGCTCTTTTCCAGCTCCCACTGGTTTAATTCCCTAAAATCAGCTCTTTTCCAGGTCCTGCTGCTTTAATTCCCAAAAATTCCCTAAAATTCCTGAAAATTTCCTAAAATTCCCAAAATCGGCTCTTTTCCAGCTCCCGCTGGTTTAATTCCCTAAAATTCCCCAAAATTCCCCAAAATTCCCCAAAATTGGCTCTTTTCCAGTTCCTACTGGTTTCAGTCCCCAAAATTCCCTAAAATTCCCGAAAATCAGCTCTTTCCCAACTCCTTCTGGTTTAATTCCATAAAATTCCAAAAAATTCCCAAAAATCGGCTCTTTCCCAACTCCTGCTGGTTCAATTCCCAAAAATTCCCCAAAAATCCTGAAAATTCCCGAAAATCGGCTCTTCTCCAGCTCCTGCTGGTTTAATTCCCTAAAATTCCCCAAAATTCCCTGAAATTCCCGAAAATCTGCTCTTTCCCAGCTCAGGACACGAGCGGTTCTTTCACCATTCCCTTGGCAAAGCTCCAGAATTCCAAGGAAAAGGCAATTCCCAACCTTCAAAACTGCTCCTCACTAAGGGGAAAACTCAAGGATTCGGGAATTCCGAGGGAAAGGGAAGGCAGGGAATGTGTCACCTTGGAAAACGGTCGGGAATGAACAGCTCCAGGGGAGGGAAAAATCCTACCTGAAGGTCCGGGAGAAACGGGAAACACCTGGAAAAAAAAGGGAATGATGGAATCACAAACAATTCCAAACCATCCACATGGATTTCAGGGAATGCCAAGGACGGATTTCAGGGAATGCCGAGGACGGAATTCAGGGAATGCCAAGGACGGAGTTCAGGGAATGCCAAGGACGGATTTCAGGGAATGCCAAGGACGGAGTTCAGGGAATGCCAAGGATGGAGTTCAGAGAATGTCAAGGACGGATTTCAGGGAATGTCAAGGATGGAGTTCAGGGAATGCCAAGGACGGAGTTCAGGGAATGTCAAGGATGGAGTTCAGGGAACGTCAAGGACGGAGTTCAGGGAATGCCAAGGATGGATTTCTGGGAATGCCAAGGACGGAGTTCAGGGAATGCCAAGGACGGAGTTCAGGGAATGCCGAGGATGGAGTTCAGGGAATGCCAAGGACGGAGTTCAGGGAATGCCAAGGATGGAGTTCAGGGAATGTCAAGGACGGATTTCAGGGAATGTCAAGGATGGAGTTCAGGGAATGTCAAGGACGGAGTTCAGAGAATGCTAAGGATGGAGTTCAGGGAATGCCAAGGATGGATTTCAGGGAATGTCAAGGACAGACTTCAGGGAATGCCAAGGATGGAGTTCAGGGAATGCCAAGGATGGAGTTCAGGGAATGCCGAGGATGGATTTCAGGGAATGTCAAGGATGGAATTCAGGGAATGCCGAGGATGGAGTTCAGGGAATGCCGAGGATGGAGTTCAGGGAATGTCAAGGACGGAGTTCAGGGAATGCCGAGGACGGAGTTCAGGGAATGCCAAGGATGGAGTTCAGGGAATGCCAAGGATGGATTTCAGGGAATGTCAAGGACAGAGTTCAGGGAATGCCAAGGATGGAGTTCAGGGAATGCCGAGGATGGAGTTCAGGGAATGCTGAGGATGGATTTCTGGGAATGCCAAGGATGGGCTCAGCAAGTTCAGCCCTGGATTTAATCCCTCATTTCCATGGAAAACAGCAGCAGGCTCTGCCCATTCCCAAAAATAGTTGGGAAAAGGATCCCTCCCTCCTGAGCTCGGAGCCAACAAAAAAAAAAAAACCAGGGAGAGGACAAATCCCACCCAGGTTCTGGAAGTTTGGGAATGGCAGCACATGGAAAGAGGGAGAGGGAAGAGAAGCAGAATTCCAGGAGCTGATTTTTCCAAGGCTCCCAACTCCCAAAAAAACCTTTGGAGAGGCAGCCAAAGGGGGCTGGGATTGGGATGGATCCGGGCCAGGCCACGGAGCAGCTGCAGATTCCCTTTGGAAAGGGAAGGAATCCAAGGAATCAGGAGGGAAGAGAAGATCCTGGAGGCTCCTGGAGGTGTCAGGGAGGGGGAGGATTCCCGAAATTTCCCTCTTTTCCAGGTGGGAATTAACACTGAATTCCCTGGCAATCCAGAGGGGGGGATTTACACGGCAGGAATATTCCCGAAAAAAAGGGAATCTGCTCCCCCAAATTATGGAAATCCACAGAAATTTAGGGAGATTTCCACGCCTTAGACCTGGAAAAGGGGGCTCTTAAATCCTGGGAATGGGAAGGGATTCCAAAGAGAGGGAGATTCCCAAAAAAAAAACCCATTCCCTGTGGCTGGAAGAGGGAAAAGGGATCTCCCAGAAAATGAGGGAATTCCCAACATCTTCCTTTTTGGGAAAAGAGGGGAAAAGAGATCCCACAGGGAATGTGGGGAAGGGTTTCCACACCCCCCTTTCCCAGAATTATTAGGGAAAAGGGATTTAAAACATCGGGAAGGGGGATCACCCCAATATTCCCGGGGATTTTGAGTGGGGAAAAGTGATCCCAAAAAACAAGGACATCCCAAATCCCTTCCCTAAGGACTCTGAGAGGAAGGAGAGGATTCCCACAATTCCCTTTCCCAGAATTATTAAGGGAAAAGGAACCTAAAACACTGGGAAGGGGGGTCACTCCAATATTCCCAGGGATTTTAATTAGGGAAAAGTGATCCCAAAAAACAAGGGCATCCCAAATCCTCTCCCTCAGGACTCTGAGAGGAAGGGGAGGGTTCCCACAATTCCCATTCCCAGAATTATTAGGGAAAAAGGGACCTAAAACATTGGGAAGGGGGGTCACCCCAGTATTTTCTGGGATTTTGAGTGGGGAAAAGTGATCCCAAAAAACAAGGGCATCCCAAATCCTCTCCCTTGGGACTTTGGGAGGAAGGGGAAAGATCCCACAATTCTCATTCCCAGAATTAATAGGGAAAAGGGACCTAAAACATTGGGAAGGGGGGTCACCCCAATATTTTCTGGGATTTTGAGTGAGGAAAAGTGATCCCAAAAAACAAGGACATCCCAAATCCTTTCCCTTGGGACTTTGGGAGGAAGGGGAAAGATCCCACAATTCTCATTCCCAGAATTAATGGGAAAAGGGACCTAAAACATTGGGAAGGGGGATCACCTCAGTATTCCCTGGGATTCTGAGTAGGGAAAAGTGATCCCAAAAAACAAGGGCATCCCAAATCCTTTCCCTCGGGACTCTGGGAGGAAGGGGAAGGTTCCCACAATTCCCTTTCCCAGAATTATTAGGGAAAAGGGATCTAAAACATTGGGAAAGGAGGTCACTCCAGTATTCCCGGGGATTTTAAGTACAGAAAAGTGATCCCAAAAAACAAGGACATCCCAAATCCTCTCCCTTGGGACTTTGGGAGGAAGGGGAAAGATCCCACAATTCCCTTTCCCAGAATTATTAAGGGAAAAGGGATTTAAAACATTGGGAAAGGGAGTCACCCCAATATTCCCGGGGATTTTGAGTAGGGAAAAGTGATCCTAAAAAACAAGGGTATCCCAAATCCTCTCCCTCAGGACTCTGGGAGGAAGGGGAAAGATCCCACAATTCTCATTCCCAGAATTAATAGGGAAAAGGGACCTAAAACATTGGAAAAGGGGATCAATCCTGTATTCCTTGGGATTTTGAGTGGGGAAAATAATCCCAAAAAACAAGGGCATCCCAAATCCTTTCCCTCAGGACTCTGGGAGGAAGGAGAGAGCTCCCACAATTCCCTTCCCAGAATTATTAAGGGAAAAGGGATCTAAAACATTGGGAAAAGGGGTCACTCCAGTATTCCTAAGGATTTTGAGTGGGGAAAAGTGATTCCAAAAAACAAGGGCACCTCAAACCCTTTCATTCCGGACTTTGAGTGGAAAGGATTCCCAAAATCCCCTTCCCAGAACTATTGAGGGAAAAAGGGATCTAAAACATTGGGAAAGGGGGTCACCCCAATATTCCCTGGAATTTTGAGTGGGGAAAAGTAATCCCAAAATTCAAGGGCACCTGAAACCCTCTCATTGACGGCTTTGGGGAACTCCCACAACCCCCTTCCCAGAACTATTAAGGGAACAGGGACCTAAAACATTGGGAATGGGAAGGGATCGCCACCTTTCCCTTGGGAATTCTCACACGATAAAGGCCCCCCCCCACCCCACCCGGGAGGTGGCAAAGGACGCTCCGGAGAGCCCCGAAAGCGCCATTACGGAGGCTCAGGAAAGGGGACGAAGGATCCCAAGAGCGGGATAAGGATCCCGGGATACGGATTCCCGGGGCTGGGAAAAGGAGAGCGGGGGGTGGGGGGTGGAAATCGGGACTCACGGGAAGGGCGCGATCCCTGAGGCGCCGCCGCTCCTTTCGGCCGCCGCCGGGGTAAAGGGGGGCCGCGCGCGCCGCGCGGAGGGTTATGGGGGCGGCGCGTACCATGTGGAGGGGGGGAAAAGGGGGTTCAGAGAGGGGAGACAGCGCGCTGAACACATATTTCTGGGATTATCCCACTCCACGTGGAAATGAATATGTGGACTATCCCCGCGGGGCAAGCGGAATGCGCGCAGACCCCCTTCTGGTAGACGGTAGGTTGCGCAGTCCCCCCCCTTCTCTTTGCCGAGTTGGATTCGTCCTCGCGCCGCTGGGGCGCCGGCGGGTTGTACCACTCCGCGGAAAATGGGGGTGCGCCGCCTCGCTTCACCTCACACCCCCCCTACACACACTGACACACACACGGCTTCCCTGCTTCTCCCGGGATGTTCCTCATGTTTTGGAAGGGAACGGGAAAAGGGGGAGGCCCCGCGCTGCGCGTGAGGCGCGCCGTCTCCCCCCGCTCGGTGGAACAGCCCTTGAGGGGGGCAAGCGGCGCGGGGGGGGGGGGAATGCAGCGATGCGTTTCGCACCCCCCTTTTCACAGAGTGGTACAACCCGCGGGCGCTGGCGGGGCTACGAGGACGAAACCAACTCGGCAAAGAAATAGGGGGGGGGGGGGTGAGCGGAGCTACTCGGTGGGTATGGGGGGGGGGAGGCAGCGCATGCGGGGGAGCGGAGCGGGGACAAAGGCGCCCCATCCTCGCGTCCCTCCCCGGTTATAACGCGCCCCCCATTCCCATGGACGCGGCGGCCGCTCCATGCCCGGGGGGGAGCCGGAGGAGGGCGGGGGAATGGCGGGAGGGCGGCGGGGAGGAGGAGGAGGCAGCAGCGCATCCCCCGGGGGGGTGTCGGCGAAGATGTCGCTTCGCCGCGCCTACTCCATCAAGGACAAGCTCCAGGCCATCGAGCGGGTGAAGAAGGGCGAGCGCCAGGCGTCGGTGTGCCGGGCCTTCGGGGTGCCGGGGGGCACCCTCCGGGGGTGGCTGAAGGACGAGGCGAAGCTGCGCTGGTTCCTGGAGCAGCTCGGGGGCGAGGTGGGCACCCAGCGCAAGAAGATGCGCTTGGCCAACGAGGAGGAGATCGACCGCGCCGTCTACGCCTGGTTCCTGGCGCTGCGCCAGCACGGCATCCCGCTCTCCGGGCCCCTCATCCAGGCGCAGGCGGAAGCCTTCGCCCGCCAGATCTACGGGCCGGAATGTACCTTCAAGGCGAGCCACGGCTGGTTCTGGCGCTGGCAGAAGCGCCACGGCATCTCCAGCCAGCGCATCTACGGCGAGGGCGGCGCGGCCGCCGAGCCCGAGCGTGCCCCGGCCGCCCGCGCCGAGGCTCTACCTGACGCCGGGGGCTACGGCGACGAGCAGATCTACAACGCCAACGTCACCCGGCTCTTCTGGAAGCTTCTCCCCGGCGGCGTCCCAGCGGGTTCGGCGCGGCCGCGGCGGCGCGGCGAGCGCGTCACGGTGCTGCTGGCCGCCAACTTGACCGGCGCCCACAAGCTCAAGCCGTTGGTGGTCGGGGGGCTCCGGGATCCCGCCAGCCTCCGGCATCACAATCAGGAGAAGTTCCCGGCGTGTTACCGCTACAGCCGCGAGGCCGCGCTGGCGCCGGCGCTGCTCCGGGCGTGGTTCTTCGAGGACTTCGTGCCGGGGGTCAAGCGGTACCTGCGGCGGAGCTGCCTCCAGCAGAAGGCCGTGCTGCTGCTCAGCTCGGCGCCGGCCCGCTGCGGCTCGGGCCGGGAGGATTCTCCGCCTCTGCAGACGCCCGACGGGTCCATCCGCGCGCTCTTCCTCTCCAAGGCTCCCGCCGGGAGCGGCTCTGCCGGAGCGGGAGGCCGGATCCCGGTGCCGCTGGAGCAGGGCGTGGTGTTGGCCTTCAAGCAGCTCTACAAGCGGGAGTTGCTGCGCTTGGCCGTGTCCTGCGGCGGCCCCGGCGGCCCCGGCGACTTCGTGAGGTCCTTCCTCCTCAAGGACATGCTGTACCTCGCCGGGCTCTCCTGGGATCTCATCCCGCCGGGATCCATCGAGAAGTGCTGGCTCCTGGGGCTGCGCGCGGCCTTCGAGCCGCATCCCGGCGAGGAGGAGCGCGGAGAACCCCCAGGAGCGGGGCAGGAAGGAGGAGGAGGGGACAGCAAAGTCTTCAGCGACCTGACCCACCTGGCAGCACTGGCCTTCAAGCGCTTGGCTCCCGAGGAAGTGTCCGACTGGCTGCACTTGGATGACGCCGCTCCGGGCACGGAGGAGGATGAGGAGGACGGAGAAGAGGATGCGGACGAGGAAGGCGCCGAGGAAGACGAGGAGGAGGAGGAAGCAGCTGGCGGCAGAGGCGGCGGGGAAGGAGGAGACCCGTTGCTTCCCACGGCTCGGGAAGCCATCCAGGGCCTGGAGACGGCGCTGCGGTGGCTGGAGGGGCAGGACCCCCGGGAAGTGGGGCCGCTGAAGCTGCTGCAGCTCCGCTCCCTCATCTCCACGGCCCAGCGGCTGCGCCGCGGCCGCAGCCCCCCCGCCTAGGCCGGGGGCTACCGCTGCCCACATCTGGGCTACCGACCGCCCCCACTTGGCCACGGGGCCGGGAACGCCCCGTTATCCGGAGGTGCCGCCCGTCCCCGCCAGGATTCCTCCTGGGGATCAGGAGGCTGTGGGTCGCAGTTTCGGGGATTGCCGGGCGCCGGCTCGCGTTCCGGGGTTGTCCCTCGCCTCAGCGTGGTGAGGAGGTGCTATTTTTTACACCCCTGGTCGCTGGTGCTGCCAGAAGGGGGGGTGAGTGCCCCCCCCAAAATTCCCCGGTCGCCCCAATCCCATGGGAAGAAGGGGCACCTTCTTGGTGTCACCGGGATTATTGGGGATAATATCTCGGAGCAGGGCCCAGCCAGCTGGACAGGGACCACTCCCAAGGTGCTGTAGGGCAAATATTCCACCCTGGAAGAGGTTGGTGATGCCCTTCCCACTGCTGAAACAAAAGCCAGGATGGTTTGGGGCCGGTTGAAGGCAACTCCGTGCATTGGATTGGGAAAGGGACGCTTGAGTGGCATCCAAGAAGCTGCAGCTCCCTGGAAAAGGTCACCACCACCACTCCCACCACGGCTGGCAACACCTGGACCACGGAGAGCTGCCGAACCAGGTACCTCATCCCGGCATCCCCGCGGAGCCGAAGGCTCCGGGAACGGGCCGTTCCTTCCCGTTGAGGTTTTGTGGGGTGGTTGGGGCTGGACGACACGTCTGGGGAGTTGAGGTTGGAGCAGGGAGAGCCACCTTGGAATTCTGGAGGCCTCAAGAGAAGAATTTGGCAGCTCTTGGCCCGACCTGGATGAAATTTGAGCCGGTTTAAGCCAACGACTGAAGGGAGGGGGGAGGAATGAGATGAGCTCCTCGGAGCTGCCCCGTGTCAGCCGGAGGGGTGGAGGTTTCTCCGTGTCTTGGTCTCCTCACTGCAGAGTTTATGGAAATTAAATGGATTTTTATTCCCACACGGAGCCTGTTGTTTGTGAACAGCCACACGGAGCCATCCCAGGGGGGTTTGGGGTGGCCCGAGGGGGACCTCGGCGTGGTTGTGTCCCCTGGGTGTGGTTTTCTCCCCCCCAAAAAAAAAGACCCCACAAAAATGTTTCGGGAGCTTGAGATGTGGCTGGTTTCGAGCAGGAGTTTGGGAATTCAAGGAGTCCTCGGTTGCATGACAGGAACGTCGCCGAGCTCGGCAGAAGGTGCTTGGCCTGATCCGGGGGGTGAGACCTTCAAAGCATGGAATGGGTTGGGTTGGAAGGGACCGTGGAATTCCAACCCCCTGCCATGGGCAGGGACACCTCCCGCTATCCCAGGTTGCTCCAACCCGGCCTTGGGCACTTCCACAGCTTCTCTGGGAATTCCATCCCAGCCCCTCCCCACCCTCCCAGCCAAGAATTCCTTCCCGATATCCCATCTAACCCTCTGGCAAGTGGGAAGCCATTCCCTGTGTCCTATCCCTGCATCCTTCATCCCAAGTCCCTCTCCAGCTCTCCTGGAGTCTCTTTAGGCCCTGGAAGGGGCTCCAAGGTCTCCCTGGAGCCTTCCCTTCTCCAGGCCGGCTCCAGCTCCATTTCTGGCTCCTGTGGAGCTCTGCTAATTAATTAATTGGGTGCCTGGAGAAGGTTCCCACTGAGGTCATGCCTTGGCAGCACCATAAATTGGGAATCTGTGGAATCTCTCTTGGCTCGGTGCCACCGGCCTCTGGAGCAACCAAATCCTGGGGAACGGGGTCAAAGCCACGGGATCCGGAGGCTCAGCATCCAGATGTTTTCCCCAAAACCCACGTTTTGCCCAGAAAAGGCTTTTTCATCCTCAAAGCAGTTCCCAAATCAGCTGGAATGCTGATTGTATCCGTGCAGGTGCCGACGGGAAAAGGGAGCTGAATTAGGGCATGGAAAAGGTTTGGATCCTCGCTGGATAGTTCGAGTTTCCACTCCCTGGAGCTGGGAGTGGGTCTAGGCCTCCATCCCATTCCCGTGGAGCCAGAGAGGGACCCGTCTGTGGGATCATGCTGGAGGTTTTTAGGTTGGGTAACTTCATCCCTGTATTTTTGGGCACAAAACTCTCGCGGCGCCCGGCATGGTCCCTCGTCTCCCACCGCAGGGACGTGGCCGCTCTCCCAGCTCCGGGAGGCTTCAGTTGGGATCAGCCCATCCCCAAAACCCCGGCCCTGGTGCCACACAGAGGGCACGGCGCCCGTGAGGGCGGGTGGCACCTTCATCCTCAGCGATGGCAGCACCAACTCCATCCCCAGGGATCCCGGGGGAGCGGAGCCAGCGTGGCACCGGCACCATCCCAGGCACCCACCGCTGGGCGGTGACCCCGTGGTGGCTCCCACACCCCCCAGGGACCGAAGGCACCTGGAGGAGTCACCCATGGCTGGGTGGTGACCCCGTGGTGGCTCCCACACCCCCCAGGGACCGAAGGCACCATGAGGAGTCACCCATGGCTGGGTGGTGACCCCGTGGTGGCTCCCACACCTCCCAGGACCAAAGGCACCATGAGGAGTCACCCATGGCTGGGTGGTGACCCCGTGGCGGCTCCCACACCCTTCAGGGACCGAAGGCACCCGGAGGAGCCATGCGTGCCCACGTTTATTTGGTCGCGGCCCCTCTGAGGTAACGCGCGCCCGACGCCACCTTCCCACCCCCCTCCAGCTTCTCCCGTGGGCATCAGGATCTCCTGGAAGAGGCCGGTTTTGGTCCCCATCACCCCTTCCTGGGACAAGAGCCGGGCCAGCTACTCCTTGGCCATGTCCCAGGCGCGGATGGTGGCCGCCTCCACGGCGTTCATGACGGTGGCCCGGAGCGCTCCCTTCTCCAGCTGGTGCAGCGCGTGGATGGTGGTGCCCCCGGGGGTGCAGACGTCCCCCCTTAGCTTTGCCGGGTGTTCCCCGGTCTCCAGCAGCATCTTGGCAGCGCCCTACGGAAAAAAGGGCACCTCCCAAAACATCTGACCCCTCCGGGAAGCGTCGTCCCGACGCCCCCGTGGTGAGGGATCGGCCTTCGCCGCCTTCTGAGGGTGGCCTCGTTTTTTGGGGGGCCAAGAAGGGGAAGGGAGGCAGGAGGGGAGTCAGAACCTCCTCCATCGCACCGAGGGGTGTCCCGAAACCAGCAGCCCTAAAATCAGCATCCTCAAAACCAGCAATCCCAAAACCAGCATCCCTAAAATCAGCAACCCCAAAACCATCATCCCTAAAATCAGCATCCTCAAAACCAGCATCCCTAAAACCAGCAAACCAAAAAAGAAAAAACAGCACCTCCAAAACCAACACCCTCAACCCCCAGCAACCCCAAACCTAGTGACCCCAAAACCAGGACCCCAAACTCAGCACCCTAAAAACCAGTAACCACAAAACCAGCAACCCCTAAACCCAGCAACCCGTAAAACCAGCACCCAAAAACAACAACCCCAAAATCAGCACCCCTAAACCCCAGCACCCCAAAACCAACACCATCAAAACCCAGCACCCCCAAACCCAGCCCCCCCAAAATCCAGCACCCCAAAACCAGCAACCCCAAAACCAGCAACCCCTAAAAGCAGCACCCCCAAAAACAGCAACCCCAAAACCAGCAACCCCAAAACCACTACCCTCAAAACCAGCACCCTATAAAACAGCAACCAGAAAACCCATCCACCCCAAAACCCAACATCCCAAAACCAACACCCTCAAAACCCAGCACTCTCATAACCAGCAACCCCAAAACCAGCACCCCTTAACCAACACCATCAAACCCCAACACCCCAAACCCAGCACCCCCAAACCAAAAGCCCCAATACCAGCAACCCCCAAACCAGCTAAACCAAAACCAGCACCCCCATAACCAGCAACCCCCAAACCAGCAACCCCAAACCCAGTACCCCCAAAACCAGCAACCCCAAAACCATCATTCCCAAAACGAGCACCCCCAAAACCCAGGAACCCCAAAACCAAAAGCCCCAAGGCCAGCAACCCCAAAACCAACATGCCAAAACCAGCACCCCCTAAAACCAGCAACCCCTAAAACCAGCAACCCCAAAACCAGCAACCCCTAAAACCAGCACCCCAAAACCAGCAACCCCAAAACCAGCAACCCCAAAACCAGCATCCTCAAACCCAACACCCTCAAAACCCACCACCCCAAACCCAGCACCCCAAACCCAACATCCTCAAAACCCAGCACCCCAAAACCAGCACCCCAAAACCAGCAACCCCAAAACCAGCACCCTAAAAAACCCAGGAACCCCAAAATCAGCAACTCCCAAACCAACACCCCAAAACCAACACCCTCAAAACCCAGCACCCCAAAACCAGCACCCTCAAAACCCACCACCCCAAAACCAACACCCCAAACCCAGCACCCCCAAAACCAGCAACCCCAAAACCATCATTCCCAAAACGAGCACCCCCAAAACCCAGGAACCCCAAAAGCCCCAAGGCCAGCAACCCCAAAACCAACACCCCAAAACCAGCACCCTGAGAAACAGCAACCCCAAAACCAGCACCCCTTAACCAACACCCTCAAAACTAGCAACCCCCAAACCAACACCCTCAAAACCAGCACCTCAAAATCAGCACCCCCAACACCAGCAACCCCAAAACCAAAAGCTCCAAGACCAGCAACCCCAAAACCAGCAACCTTTAAAACCAGCACCCCAAAACCAGCACTCCTTAACCAACACGATCAAAACCCAGCACCCCAAACCAAGCACCCTAAAAACCCCAGGAACCCCAAACCCAGCACCCCAAACCAAGCACCCTAAAAAACCCAGGAACCCCAAACCCAGCACCCCAAAACCAGCACCCTAAAAACCCCAGGAACCCCAAACCCAGCACCCCAAACCATGCACCCTAAAAAACCCAGGAACCCCAAACCCAGCACCCCAAACCCAGCACCTCAAACCCAGCACCCCCAACACCAGCAACCCCAAAACCTAAAGCCCCAAGACCAGCAACCCCAAAACCAGCATCTCAAACCCAACACCCCCAAACCCAGCACCCCAAAACCAGCAACCCCAAACCCAGCAACCCCAAACCCAGCAACCCCAAACCCAGCAACCCCAAACCCAGCAACCCCAAAACCAGCATCCCAGAACCAACACCCTCAAAACCAACACCCTCAAAACCCAGCACCCCAACCCAGCACCCCCAAACCCAGCACCCCCAAAACCAGCACCCCCAAAACCAGCACCCCCAAAACAAACACCCTCAAAACCAACACCATCAAAACCAGCAACCCCATAACCAGCAACCCCAAAACCAGCAACCCCAAACCAACACCCTCAAAACCAGCAACCCCAAAAGCAGCACCTCCTCCCTCGCCCCGACGACCGTCGTGGAGCCCAGAGCCGGGCGGGAAAAGTGGGAAAGGCGGGAAGGGAACGGGAAAGGCAGGAAGAGCGGGAAAGGCGGGAAGGGAGCGGGAAAGGCAGGAAAAGCGGGAAAGGCGGGAAGGGAGCGGGAAAGGCGGGAAGGGAGCGGGAAAGGCGGGAAGGGAGCAGGAAAGGCGGGAAGGGAGCAGGAAAGGCGGGAAGGGAACGGGAAAGGCGGGAAGGGAGCGGGAAAGGTGGGAAGGGAACGGGAAAGGTGGGAAGGGAGCGGGAAAGGTGGGAAGGGAGCGGGAAAGGTGGGAAGGGAGCGGGAAAGGCGGGAAGGGAACAGGAAAGGTGGGAAGGGAGTGGGAAAGGTGGGAAGGGAGAGGGACAGGTGGGAAGGGAACGGGAAAGGCGGGAAGGGAATGGGAAAGGTGGGAAGGGAGCGGGAAAGGTGGGAAGGGAACGGGAAAGGCGGGAAGGTAGTGGGAAAGGCGGGAAGGGAACGGGAAAGGCGGGAAGGGAACGATGCTGCACGTTCCCAACTCACCAGCAGCGTCTGTGCCGCGATCCTGCCGGCCAAGGCTCCCGGCATTCCCATCTTCACCGCGCCCTCGGCCAAGGCTTCGGCGAACAGGTACACCTGGGGGGGGACAACGGGGACATCTGGGGTGAGCTAGGGGGGCGAGGAGAGCCCCCACATCCCACTGGGGTGGGAATTCCACCCCGGCGCTCACGTAGGCCACGCCGCTGCCGCTGAGGCCGGTGTGGATGTCGATGTAGGATTCGGGAACCTCCTCACAGAGCCCGCAGGACGACAGGAGGTTCTTCAGGAGAGCAGATTCCTTGTCGCCGGCGCTGCTGCCCCGGGAGAAGACCATGGCGCCCGCCTGCACCACGCACGGCAGGTTGGGCATCAGCCGCAGAACCTTTGTCCAGGGTGGGAGCAGCTGCGGAGAGACGGGATGGGAGAAGGGGAGATGGCGCCGGGAAGGACCCAAAGGTGTCCCAAACACCGGGGGGGGTCACCCTGAGGGGCTGGGGGAGAAGTGGGGGAGGTGGGGAAGGAGCTGGAGGGGAGGGGAACCGGGTGGGGACAAGGCCATGGGGGTGTGTCCTCTGTGGGGCCGGGGGGAAAAGGGAGGAGGAGAAGAAGGAGGAGAAGGAGAAGGAGAAGGAGAAGGAGAAGGAGAAGGAGAAGGAGAAGGAGAAGGAGAAGGAGAAGGAGAAGGAGAAGGAGAAGGAGAAGGAGGCTCACCCTCTGCAGTGTCTGGATGGTGACTCCGGCCACCAGGGAGACCACGATGTGGTGGGTGCCCACAGCAGGCCGGATCTCCTCCAGGACCCCCGGCAGCACATGGGGTTTGGTGGCCAGGAAGACCAGGGTGCTCCTCTGCACCACCTCCAGGTTGCAGTGCGTGGTCCTGCACCCCAACTCCTGCCCACGGGACAGGGAGAGGTGTCACAGCCCCAAAAGCAGCACCTCAAAACTCATCAACCCCAAAAACCAGCAACCCCTTAACCAGCACCCTAAAACCCAGCAGCCTCAAAACTGGCACCCTAAAAACCAGCATCCCCCAAACTATCAACCCCAAAACCAGCACCCTAAAACCCAGCATCCCCCAAAACAGCAATCCCAAAATCAGCAACCCCAAACCATCAGCCAAAAAATCAGCAACCCCAAAACCAGCACCCTAAAAACCAGCATCCCCCAAAACAGCAATCCCAAAATCAGCAACCTCAAAAACAGCATTCCTAAAATCAGCAACCCCAAAAACAGCACCTCAAAACCCATCAACCTCAAAACCCATCAACCCCTTAACCAGCACCCTAAAAACCATCAAACCCAAAATCAGCAACCCCAAAGCCAGCATCCCAAAACCCATCAGCCCCAAAACCCATCAACCCCTTAACCAGCACCCTGAAAACCAGCATCCCCAAAATCAGCACCCTAAAAACCAGCATCCCCAAAATCAGCACCCTAAAAACCAGCATCTCCAAAATCAGCACCCTAAAAACCAGCATCTCCAAAATCAGCACCCTAAAAACCAGCATCTCCAAAATCAGCACCCTAAAAACCAGCATCTCCAAAATCAGCACCCTAAAACCAGCATCCCCAAACCAGCAATCACAAAATCAGCAACCTCAAAAACAGCATTCCTAAAATCAACATCCCTAAAACCCAGCACCCCAAACCAGGATCCTAAAAATCAGCAACCCCAAAACCAGCACCCTAAAAACCAGCATCCCCAAAATCAGCACCCTAAAAACCAGCATCTCCAAAATCAGCACCCTAAAAACCAGCATCCCCAAACCAGCAATCACAAAATCAGCAACCTCAAAAACAGCATTCCTAAAATCAACATCCCTAAAACCCAGCACCCCCAAACCAGGATCCTAAAAATCAGCAACCCCAAAACCAGCACCCTAAAAACCAGCATCCCCCAAAACAGCAATCCCAAAATCAGCAACCCCAAAACCAGCACCCTAAACCCAGCAACCCCAAAACCCAGTAACCCCAAAATCAGCAACCCCAAAACCCAGAAACCCCAAAACTCAGTAACCCCAAAATCAGCAACCCCAAAACCCATTAACCTCAAAATCAGCACCCCCAAACCAGCATCCTAAACCCAGCAACCCCAAAACCCAGTAACCCCAAAATCAGCAACCCTACCTATAACCCAGTAACCCCAAAACCCAGTAACCCCAAAATCAGCAACCCCAAAACCCCGCACCCCCCAAAACCCCAAAGCCAGCAATCCCAAAATCAGCACCCACAAAACCAGCATCCTAAAAATCAGCAACCCCAAAAACCGGCACCCCCAAAATCAGCAACCCTACCTATACCCCGTAACCCCAAAGCCCAGTACCCCAAAATCAGCAACCCCAAAACCAGCACCCTAAAAATCAGTAACCCCAAAACCGGTACCCTAAACCCAGCAACCCCAAAACCCAGTAACCCCAAAATCAGCAACCCTACCTATAACCCAGAAACCCCAAAACTCAGTAACCCCAAAATCAGCAACCCCAAAACCCACTAACCCCAAACCAGCATCCTAAAAATCAGCAACCCCAAAACCAGCACCCGAAACCCAGCAACCCCAAAACCCAGTAACTCCAAAATCAGCAACCCCAAAACCCAGGAACCCCAAAACCCCAAAACCAGCAATCCCAAAATCATCACCCACAAAACCAGCACCCTAAAAAACAGTAACCCCAAACCCAGCAACCCCAAAACCCAGGAACCCCAAAACCCCAAAACCAGCAATCCCAAAATCATCACCCACAAAACCAGCACCCTAAAAAACAGTAACCCCAAACCCAGCACCCCCAAAACCCAGTAACTCCAAAATCAGCAACCCCAAAACCCCAAAACCAGCAATCCCAAAATCGGCACCCTCAAAACCAGCACCCTAAACCACAACAACCCAAAAAAACAGCACCCTAAACCCAGCAACCTCAAAACCCAGTAATCCCAAAACTCAGTAACCCCAAAATCAGCAACCCCAAAACCAGGAACCCCAAAATCCAGGAACCCCAAAATCAGCAACCTTGAAACCCAGGAACCCCAAAACCCAGGAACCCCAAAATCAGTAACCCCATCAAACCCAGTAACCCCCAAACCAAAACCTGGAAACCCCAAAAACCAGCAATCCCAAAATCAGCAACCCCAAAACCCAGCAACCCCAAAATCAGCAACCCCAAAACCCAGCAACCCCAAAATCAGCAACCCCAAAACCCAGAAACCCCAAAACCAGCAATCCCAAAATCAGCACCCACAAAACCAGCACCCTAAACCACAACAACCCCAAAACCCAGCCCCCCTGGACACGGATGTAGGGACACAGCTCGGGGTCCTGGGCCTGGATCTCATCCAGACCTGGGAAGGATGAGCCAAAGGGGTGGGAAAAGGGGGAAAAGGCCCCACTCACCCTCCAAGCTTCCAGGTTTTTATCCGAGGGAGCGCTGGCCAGGATGTTGCCGGCCGGGACCTTCCCTTGGGATACGCAGGGACAGGGTCAGGATTAGGGGCCTCAGCACCCAGGGCGGTCCCAGGGTGGGGGGGACCCCCCTGAGCTCCACAGGGATGTGATTCCCTCCCCCAGTCCCTGCAGGATCCCAGTGGGACTAAAGGGGGATGGGGATGGATCCTGCTGGGAACAGCACGGGGACAATTAGGGACACCCGGGGAGGAGGGAAGGGCCCCACTGTCTGTGGGGCAGGGACACCAGGGAGGGGGCAGGACAGGGATGTCCCCATGTCCCCATTGATCTGTGGGACAGGGATCCCAGGAAGAGCAGGGATCCCGGGAGAGGGACAGGGCAGGGATGTCCCCATGTCTCCACTGATCTGTGGGACAGGGAAAGCAGGGATTCCAGGGGAATAGGGCAGGACAGGACTGTCCCCATGTCCCCACACTGATCTGTGGGACAGGGATCCCAGGAAGAGCAGGGATCCTGGGAGAGGGACAGGACAGGGATGTCCCCATGTCCCCACTGATCTGTGGGACAGGGAAAGCAGGGATTCCAGGGGAATAGGACAGGACAGGGATGTCCCCATGTCCCTGCACTGATCTGTGGGACAGGGAAAGCAGGGATTCCAAGGGAATAGGACAGGACAGGATTGTCCCCATGTCCCCACACTGTTTTATAGGACAAGGACACCAGGGAGGGGGCAAGACTGTCCCCATGTCCCTGCACTGATGTGTGGGACAGGGAAAGCAGGGATTCCAGGGGAATAGGGCAGGACAGGACTGTCCCCATGTCCCTGCACTGATCTGTGGGACAGGGATCCCAGGAAGAGCAGGGATCCCGGGAGAGGGACAGGACAGGGATGTCCCCATGTCCCCACACTGATCTGTGGGACAGGGACACCAGGGAGGGGGCAAGACTGTCCCCATGTCCCTGCACTGATCTGTGGGACAGGGAAAGCAGGGATTCCAGGGGAATAGGACAGGACAGGACTGTCCCCATGTCCCCACACTGATCTGTGGGACAGGGATCCCAGGAAGAGCAGGGATCCTGGGAGAGGGGCAGGACAGGGATGTCCCCATGTCCCCACTGATCTGTGGGACAGGGAAAGCAGGGATTCCAGGGGAATAGGACAGGACAGGGATGTCCCCATGTCCCCACAGTTTTATAGGACAGGGACACCAGGGAGGGGGCAGGCCAGGGATGTCCCCATGTCCCTGCACTGATCTGTGGGACAGGGAAAGCAGGGATTCCAAGGGAATAGGACAGGACAGGATTGTCCCCATGTCCCCACACTGTTTTATAGGACAAGGACACCAGGGAGGGGGCAAGACTGTCCCCATGTCCCTGCACTGATGTGTGGGACAGGGAAAGCAGGGATTCCAGGGGAACAGGGCAGGACAGGACTGTCCCCATGTCCCTGCACTGATCTGTGGGACAGGGATCCCAGGAAGAGCAGGGATCCCGGGAGAGGGACAGGACAGGGATGTCCCCATGTCCCCACACTGATCTGTGGGACAGGGACACCAGGGAGGGGGCAAGACTGTCCCCATGTCCCTGCACTGATCTGTGGGACAGGGATCCCAGGAAGACCAGGGACCCTGGAGAGGGGCAGGACAGGGATGTCCCCATGTCCCCACTGATCTGTGGGGCAGGGACACCAGGAAGAGCAGGGACCCCAGGAGAGGGACAGGTCGGGGCTGTCCCCATGTCCCTCCACTGGAGGTCAGGGACACGGGGGAGGGACCACGAGCGGGTTGTCCCCCTGTCCCTGAACGAGGGAGGGCAGGGACTCTAGTGAGGGGGACAGGGCTGTCTCCATGTCCCCTCCCCTCCCTATGGGACAGGGACGCCGCAGATCCCAGACCAGGACCGTCCCCATGTCCCTGTACTGGAGGGCAGGGACCCCGAGGGAGGGGCCAGACCAGGTCTGTCCCCATGTCCCCTCCCCTCTCAGTGGATCAGGGACCACCCAGATCCCCCAGGCAGGAGCCAGACCAGGATTGTCCCCATGTCCCTGTACTGAAGGTCGGAGACCCTGGGGATGGCAGGGACCCCGAGGGAGGGGCCAGACCAGGTCTGTCCTCATGTCCCCATGTCCCCTCCCCTCCCCGGGGATCAGGGACCCCCCAAATCCCCCGGGGAGGTTCCAGATCGGGATTGTCCCCATGTCCCTGTACTGAAGGTCGGAGACCCTGGGGGGATGGCAGGGACCCCGAGGGAGGGGCCAGACCAGGACTTGTCCCCATGTCCCCTCTCAGCGTGTCACGGACCCCTCAGGCCCCCGGGGAGGTTCCAGCCCAGGCCTGTCCCCGTGTCCCCTCCCACCCTCCGCGCATGAGAGACCCTCCAGATCCCCCGTGGAGGTGCCAGATCAGGACTGGGGAGAGGGACCCCGGGGAGGGGGACAGGACAGGGCTGTCCCCATGTCCCCTCCCATTTCCGTGGGAGGGGACCCCCCCCAGTTGCCCCCGGGTGAGGGACCAGTCCAGGACTCTCCCCACGTCCCCACGTCCCCTCCCCGTGGGTCAGTGACCCGTCACATCCCCAGACCGGCACTGTCCCCATGTCCCCTCCCGTGTGACAGTGACACGCGGAGGCAAGACGAGGGAGGGTCTGTCCCCACGCCCCCTCCCCTCCCCGTGGCTGAGGGTCCCCTCTGACCCCCCCCGGGCCGTACCCGCCTGCAGGAGCCCCCGGGCGAGCCCCCCGGCCATCCTCCCCGCGCCCACGAACCCGACCCACAGCGGCGGCTCCTCCATCGCTCCCGGGCCCGCCGCGGGGACACGCCCCCTCGTAGAGGCCACGCCCACATCGACACGCCCACTCCATGACCTGTCCACCCCGCCCCCCTCCCTCCTATTGGTGGAGCCACCTATAAAGGGGCGGGCTTAGCCGGAGGCGGGATCTGCGCAGGCGCGCGGCCGCCAACGTGGTTGGTTGGGGGGGGTCCTGAGGGGGGGTCCCCGACGGGTCGCGATATGTTGTCCCCCCCCCCCCCAGGGTGCTCGGCGGAGCCTCGGGACATCTGGGAATAGCGGGGGGGGGGGTCGCCTCGGTGGGGTGGGACGCCCAGATTTGTCCGTGGGGCTCGGGGGGTTTCCCGCCCTCTCTTCTCCCCCCGGGACCCCGCGGGGCACCCCTGGGACTATGGGGGGTCCCCCAAATTTGGGACGGGGGTCCCACAGTTTGTCCGTGGGCGCAGGGCGGGTTCCCACCCACTTCTCCCTATAGGACCCTCTATGGGCACCCCTGGGACTATGGGGGGGTCCCCTCAGTGGGGTGGGTCCATCGATTTGAGGGGGTGTTTTCCATCCTCTTCTCCCCACGGAACCCCGCCGGCACCCCTGGGACTATGGGGGATCCCCCAAATTTGGGACGGTGGTCCCACAGTTTGTCCGTGGGCGTGGGAGGAGTTTCCCACCCTCTTCTCCCTATAGGACCCCCCTTGGGCACCCCTGGGACTGTGGGGAGGTCCTCCAAATTGGGGTGGGTGTGTCTCACCCTTCTTCCCCCATAGGCACCCCTGGGGACTATGGGGGATCCCCCAAATTTGGGGAGGGTCCCACAGTTCGTCCTGTGGGCATTGGGGGGGTGTTTCCCACCCTCTTCTCCCATAGGACCCCCATGGGCACCCCTGGACTGTGGGGAGGTCCCCCAAATTTGAGGAGGGTCCACAGTTTGGGCATGGACGTGTGGGGGGGGCGTTTTCCACCCTCTTCTCCCATAGGACCCCCACGGGCACCCTGACTATGGGGGGGTCCTCCAAATTGGGGTGGGGGGTTCCACAGTTTGTCCGTGGGCATGCGGGGGTTTCCCACCCTCTTCTTCCCATTGGACCCTCATGGGCACCCCCTGGACTACGGGGGGTCCCCCAAATTTGGGACGGGGGTCCCACTATTTGTCTGTGGGTGTGGGGGGTGTCTCCACCCTCTCCTCCCCACAGGACCCCCATGGGCACCCCTGGGACTATGGGATGGTCCCCTCAGTGGGATTGGTCCCCAGATTTGGGGGGGGGGGGTGTCCCAAATTTGTCCATAGATTTTGGGGGGGGTTCCCACCCTCTTCTCCTTATAGGACACCCTTGGTCATCCCTGGGACTATGGGGATCCCCCAAATTTAGGGCACCGCCTTTCTCGGTGTGGGGGTGGTTTTTGGGGCATGAAGGTCAAGTTCTGGGGGGGTTCTCACACTCTTTTTTCATCCCTTTCACCCCAAATTCTCCCCTCTCTGGGCCCCCACCCTGCACTGGGAGCACCCCAGGGGCTGAGGGCTCGTTTTGGGGTGTCTGTGGGCACCTCCATAGGGGACGAGGAGGGGGTTTGGGGCCACCCTCCATCACCAACCTCCCGAATATTTCCCACAGGAGGAGCTGTGGGAGACCTGGATGAGGCTGGCACTGGATGAGACCCCCGTGGTCCACCTCCTGGAGGACGTTGCCCACCGGATGGGTACGAGCCGGCTCTGGAATGCTGGGACATCCCCCACCTTGGGATTGATCCAGGGATGCTGAGAATTCCCCGTATCCCACCTTGGGATCGATCCAAGGTGCTGAGAATTCCCCATATCCCACCTTGGGATTGATCCAAGGATGCTGAGACATCCCCATATCCCACCTTGGGATTGATCCAAGCCTGCTGAGAATCCCCCTGTCCCACTTTGGGATCGATCCAAGGATGCTGAAACATCCCCATATCCCACCTTGGGATCGATCCAAGGATGCTGAGACATCCCCATATCCCACTTTGGGATAATCCAGGCTGCTGAGACATCCCCCCTGTCCCACTTTGGGATTGATCCAAGGATGCTGAGACATCCCCTGCTTTGGGATTCATCCAAGGAATGCTGAGACATCCCCCTGTCCCACCTTAGGATTGATCAAGGATGCTGAGACATCCCCCTGGGTTGGGATTGATCCAAGGATGCTGAGAATCCCCCTGTCTCACCTTGGGGTCGATCCAACCTCTTATCCCTCCTCCACAGGGAATGGGAGAAGCCGGGGGGCCGCAGAGCTCCGGGAAGGACACCAGGTTTTCCCATCCCACCTCCCTCAGGAGCAGGAAAGACCTCGGGATGTTTATCCCCAACGAGGTGGGAACCCAGCAAACCCCATTCCCAGCTTTTTTCACTTCCCAGGCTCATCCCACCTCCGTATCCATCTTTCCACCCGCAGAGAGTGCCCTGGCCTTCAAGAGGTGATGGAGAAGCTGCAGAGGCTCAACCAGAGCCTGGAGCTGACGCTGGAGGCCTTGGAGGACTCACGAAGCTGGCTGGAAACCACCTGGAGCACCTCAAGGCCGTTCCCAACCCGGATGGTGAGCGGGAATAGGGGCTGGAGCGCGGATGGGAGCCGGGTGGGTGCCAATTCCAGGTTTTTCCACCCCATCCCACAGGTCAGAGCCTCAAGTGCCACCTCCAACCTCATCCCACCCGGCTCCTACTCGGCGCTGCTGGTTCTCTTCTGGTGCTGGCGCTGCTCTGGGTGATCCTCCTCCTCCTCCTCCTCCTCCTTTTTCCTGGCTTCCAGCGCCTTCGAATCCCGGAGCTCTCCGTCTCCGGGTCCTTGCTGTGCAGGTGGGGACAGGGTGGGGGAGCCTGGATGGGGACACAACCACCCTGGGGGTGCTCTGCTCTCTCCCACCCTCCTTTGTCCTGCAGGACAATGGATGGTGGCATCCAGAGGGATCCGGCCGGTGGTTTCCCGGGAAAAACCCCCTCACCGGCACACCTCCACCCCCAGAGAGGTAGGAGAGGGTTTGAGGGGGTGGGCGTGGCACCCTTGGGAGCTGGTGGGACCTGTCCTGGGCATCCCATCCTGGATGTCCCGTCCTGGAAAGTCCCATCCTTGGTATTCCATCCTGGATGTCCCATCCTGGAGCCACCTGGCAGAGGTTCCCAGGAAGGGACAGGACACACCTTAATGGCTTTCCTATGGATTTGGGGCACCTCATCCCAGCTCCCTGCCCTGTTTTCTGCTCAGATGTCCCATCCTTGGTATCCCATCCTGGAAGTCCCATCCTGGAGCCACCTGGCAAGAGGTTCCCGGGAAGGGACAGGACACATCCGAGTGGCTTTCCCATGGATTTGAGCACCTCACCTGAGCTCCCTGCTCTATTTCGCTCAGAAATCCCATCCTTGGTGTTCCATTCTGGATATTCCATCCTGGAGACATCTGGCAGAGGTTCCTGGGAAGGGACAGGACACACCTTGATGGCTTTCCTATGGATCTTGGGCAACCTCATCCCAGCTCCCTACCCTGTTTCTGCTTGGATGTCTCCTCCAGATGTCCCATCCTGGAGCCATCTGGCAGAGATTCCCGGGAAGGGACAGGACACATCCTGGTGCTTTCCTATGGATTTTTGGGCACCTATTTCTGCTTGGGTGTCCCCATCTTTGGTGTCTCATCCTTGGTGTCCCATCCTGGAGACATCTGGCAGATGTTCCTGGGGAAAGGACACACCTTGATGGCTTTCCTATGGATTTTGGGCACCTATTTCTGCTTGGGTGTCCCATCGTTGGTGTCTTGTCCTTGGTGTCCCATCCTGGAGCCACCTGGCAGAGGTTTCCTGGGAAGGGACAGGACACACCGTGATGGCTTTCCTATGGATTTTGGGCACCTGTTTCTGCTTGGTGGTGTCCCACCCTGGTGTCCCACCCTGGATGTTCCATCCCTGGTGTCCCATCCTGGATGCCCCATCCTGGAGGCTTCCTGGCAGAGTTCCCAGGAAGGGACAGGACACACCTCTATTGTTCCACCTTGATGGACATCTTGGTGGCTTCCCTACAGATTTGAGGCACCTCATCCCAGCTCCCTGCCCTGTTCTCTGCTCGGAGAAGGGGTTGGAGAGATGGAGAGCTGCTCACAGACCATCGTGGTGGGACACAGGAGCCGATTTTCATTCTTCCAACGCAGGGAATGCGACCTGGAAGCTGCTGCAGGAGGAGCTGGACAGGATGGAGGATGCTGCGTGCGAGGGTGACCAACGCTGTGGGAGGTGTGGGGGATCCAGGACCACTGGATCCAAAGCCCTGGCATGTCCCCCCCATCCACTGTCCCCATACCAGTGTCATCCCAGAGAGTCCCCAAGCTCTGCCAGGGCACGTGGCACCATTCCAAGTGTCCCCAACCTCCGCTAGGAGCACTGGGAGGTGTCTCCATGTCCTTCCAGAGCCCTCGTACCCAGAGCAGCCCCAGGACATTCCCGGCTCCATAGGATGGGTGTCACCTGTTCCTGGTGGCCGGAGGGCAACGCGGAGCTCGTGTGGGGTAAGTGGTGCTGGATGGGATGTCCCCAAATTGGGGTTGTCCCTCAAAAACCTGCTCTTTGGGAATGGGTTTTGGTTATGGAATCATGGGATGGGTTTGAGGATTTGGGAATGGATTTTGGTCAGGTAATTAGGGGATGGGATTGGGGATTTGGGAGTGGATTTTAGTCATGGAATCATGGGATAGGTTTGGGGAGTGGGAATGGATTTCAGTCACAGAATCATGGGATGGGACTGGGGATTCGGAATGGATTTTGGTCACAGAATCATGGGATGGATTTGAGAATGGATTTGGTCATAAAATCAGGATGAGTTTGGGGATTTGGGAATGGATTTTGGTCATAAAATCATGGGATGAGTTTGGGGATTTGGGAATGGATTTTGGTCATAAAATCATGGGATGAGTTTGGGGATTTGGGAATGGATTTTGGTAATAAAATCATGGGATGAGTTTGGGGATTTGGGAATGGATTTTGGTCATAAAATCATGGGATGAGTTTGGGGATTTGGGAATGGATTTTGGTCAGGGAATCAGGGGATGGGATTGGGGATTTGGGAGTAGATTTGGGAATTTGGGAATGGATTTTGGTCATAAAGTCATAGGATGGGTTTGGGGATTTGGGAATGGATTTTGGTCAGGGAATCAGGGGATGGGATTGAGGATTTGGGAATGGATTTTGGTCAGGGAATCAGGGGATGGGATTGAGGATTTGGGAATGGATTTGGTCAGGGAATCAGGGGATGGGATTGGGGATTTGGGAGTGGATTTTAGTCATAGAATCAGGGGATGTATTTGGGAATGGATTTTGGTCATAAAATCATAGGGGGTTTGGGGATTTGGGAATGGATTTTGGTTAGGGAATTGGGATGGGATTGGGGATTTGGGAATGGATTTGGTCATAAATCATAGGATGAGTTTGGGGATTTGGGAATGGATTTTGATCAGGGAATCATGGGATAGATTTGGGGATTTGGGAATGGATTTTGGTCATAAAGTCATAGGATGGGTTTGGGGATTTGGGAATGGATTTTGGTCAGGGAATCGGGATGGGATTGGGGATTTGGGAATGGATTTTGGTCAGGGAATCATGGGATGGGTTTGGGGATTTGGGAATGGATTTTGGTCATAAAATAATGGGATGGGTTTGAGGATTTGGGAATGGATTTTGATCAGGGAATCAGGGGATGAGTTTGGGAATTTGGGAATGGATTTTGGTCATAAAATCATAGGATGGATTTAGGGATTTGGGAATGGATTTTGGTCAGGGAATCATGAGATAGATTTAGGGATTTGGGAGTGCGTTTTGCTCAGGGAATCATGGGATAGATTTGGAGATTTGGGAGTGGATTTTGGCCACAGAACCACAGGATGCGTTGGAAGGGCCTCTTAAACCCCTTCTTCCCCAACCAGGCGACGCCAGAGCCGGTCACGGACGCCGGGAAGCGCCGGGAGCCCAATCCTTGCATCCCAAGGGCCACCACGTGAGCTCCGACCACCCAGCTCCTTCCCCAGGCCTGGTGTCACCCCAGCGTGGGCTGTGGCCTCCTGGGGGTCTGACGGGCGTGTCCCCTGCAGGTCCCTGCTGTCCCCACGCTCCCTGTGCCGGGCGCTCACCAGGGCCGGGCAGCGATGCCGGAAGAAAGCCATTCCGGGAAGGACTGTGCCACATCCACGCCTCTGGCAGCAGCTTGGCCACGGATTCACCCCTGGTTTTGACCCTCCACCCCCTCCCTGAGGGCTTTTAAACCCCTTTTTTTAATTTTTTTTTGGCTCTCCCAGATCCCGGTGGAGAACACATGGATGCCGTTGGATGTGGGTTCAGGGCAGAGGCTCCTCGTCCCGCCAGTTTTAGGTTATTTGCATATATTTGGTTATTTGCATATATTTTAATAAACGCCACATTTCCAGCTGGAGTCTTTCCCACTCTGGTCCCCCCTTATCCCGTGGGATCATCCCCATGTGCCAAGAGCCAGCAGCGAATCCCTTGGCTGCCGTCCCTGTGCCGTGGAATCCCGATGCCCTTCCCGTTATTAGGCCTAATTCCAGGTAATTAGCACAGCTCATTAACAGCTCACCTTCCTCTTGGACACCACCACGGTGGCTCCTTCCTACCACCTAATTTGGGATCCCTTTGGGATACTCCGACCTTCCCGCCCCTCCCTGCCCTGGGCGTCCCGCGCCGCTCCCGGCACGGGGCAGGAATGTGGGAGCTGCTCCCTGGGCTCCTGGTTTTTTTTCCCTTTGGAATTGTCCCTGTCACCCCCCCAGCCCCGCCCTCTGCCCCAGCAAAGGACAACCCTGAGTTGGAAGAGGATGATCCCGGTGATCCCGGTGCCGTCACTTCCTGGCGTCGGCGTAGTTGGCGTCGAACCAGGCACAGGTTTCCTTCACGGCTGCGGAGGGAGAGAAGGTGGGATTGGGAATGGATTTTTGGGTCATAAAATGGGATGGGGTTGGGGGTTTGGAAAGGGATTTTGGTCCCAGAATTATGGGACGGGACTGGGGATTTGAGAAGGGATTTTGGTCAGAGAATCATGAGATGGGTTTGGGATGGATTTTGGTCATGGAATCGTGGGATGGGTTTGGGGAATGGGACGGATTTTGGTCATAAAATCATGGGATGAGTTTGGGATTTGGGACTGGATTTGGTCACAGAATCATGGGATGGATTTGGGAACTTGGGAGTGGCTTTGGTCACAGAATCGTGGGATGGGTTTGGGAACTTGGGAGTGGCTTTTGGTCATAAAATCATGGGATGGGTTTGGGATGGATTTTTGGTCATGGAATCATGGGATGGGTTTGGAAATTTGGGAGTGGGTTTTTGTCCCAGAATCATGGGATGGATTGGGAATGGATTTTGGTCAGAGAACCATGGGATAGGTTGGGGATTTGGGAATGGATTTTGGTCACAGAATCATGGGATCGATTTTGGGAATGGGACTGGATTTTGGTCATGGAATCATGGGATGGGTTTGGGGCTTTGGGAGTGGATTTGGTTGTAAAATCAGGGATGGGTTTGGGGATTGGGAATGGATTTTGGTCATGGAATCATGGGATGGGATTGGGGAATGGGACTGGATTTCATATAATTGTGGGATGGGTTTTGGGAAAGGGACTGGATTTTGGTCATAAAATCATGGGATGGGTTTGGAGATTTGGGTACAGATTTTGTTTGTAAAATCATGGGATGGGTTTGAGGATTTGGGACAGATTTTGGTCAGAATCATGGAATGGGTTGGGGTTTGGGATGGATTTTGGTCACAGAATCATGGGATGGGTTTGGGGATTTGGGAGCAGATTTTGGTCCAGAATCATGGGATGGGACTGGGAATAGATTTGGTCATAAAATCATGGGATGAGTTGGGGGATTTAGGAATGGATTTTAGTCACAGAATCAAGGGATGGGTTTGGAGATTTGAGAATGGATTTTGGTCATGGAATCATGGATGGGATTGGGAATGGGACTGGATTTTCATCATGTAATTGTGGGATGGGTTTTGGGAATGGGACTGGATTTTGGTCATAAAATCATGGGATGGGTTTGAGGATTTGGGGACAGATTTTGTTCAGAATCATGGAATGGGTTTGGGGATTTGGGAATGGATTTTGGTCAGAATCATGGGATGGATTTGGGGATTGGGAATGGATTTTGGTCACAGAATCATGGGATGGGATTTGGGAATGGATTTTGGTCATAGAATCATGAAATCGGTTTGGGGATTTGGGATGGATTTTGGTCATAGAATCATGGGATGGGTTTGGGGATTTGGGGATGGATTTTGGTCAGAGAATCATGGGATGGGTTTGGGGATTTGGGAATGGATTTTGGTCAGAGAATCATGGGATGGGTTTGGGAATTTAGGAATGGATTTTGGTTGTAAAATCATGGGCTGGGATTGGGGATCTGGGAGCAGATTTTGGTCATAAAATTATGGAATGGGTTTGGGGGTTTGGGATGGATTTTGGTCACAGAATCATGGGATGGGATTTGGGGATTAGGAAGGGATTTTGGTCAGAGAACCACAGGATGGGATTTGGGATGGATTTTGGTCATGGAATCATGGGATGGGTTTGGGGATTTGGGAGTAGATTTTGGTCACAGAATCATGGGATGGGTTTGGGGGTTTGGGATGGATTTTGGTCACAGAATCATGGGATGGGATTTGGGGATTAGGAAGGGATTTTGGTCAGAGAACCACGGGATGGGATTTGGGATGGATTTTGGTCATGGAATCATGGGATGGGTTTGGGGATTTGGGAGCAGATTTTGGTCACAGAATCATGGGATGGGACTGGGAATAGATTTTGGTCATAAAATCATGGGATGGGTTTGGGGATTTGGGAACGGATTTTCTTCACAGAATCATGGAATGAGTTGGGTTGGAAGGGACTCTTTCAGGTCATTTCATCCAACCATCGTGCAAGGAGACACCTCCTACTATCCCAGCTTGCTCCAAGCCCATCCAACCTGACCTTGGACACTTCCCAGGGACGGAGAAACCACCAACCTCCCTGGACACCCCGTGCCAGTGTTCCACCACCATCATCCCAAAGGATGGACCACCCTGATGCCCCCAAGGCTGGCAGAGGCAGGACCTCCATGTCCCCACCTCACCTTTCCTGAAGGGAGTGAACTGGAAGCCGGGCAGGTACCGCCGGAGTTTGGCGTTGCTGGCCGTCTTCTTGAACTGCCCGTCGGCCTTGCTGGGGTCAAACTGGGATGGCAGGGATTAAGGAGGGAAAACGGGCGTTGCTTTGCCGCCACCGTGTCCCGGTGGAGCGTGGGATCCCCCCTGGAGCCCTCCCGGGTGAAGGATACAAGGAGCTCTCCCCGGAAATCCATGGCCTCCGCCACGGCCTCCGCCGCCTCCCGGATGGACACCTCGTCTTCTTCTCCCACTGCGGGGAAGGACGGGATCGTGGCTGTTCCCTCGTGGAGAGGGGATGGACAGGGGGAGGTCTGGGGGGGGGGGTTCACCTGACAAAATGATGGGCTCCACCTCGTCGTATTCCCGCAGGACCCAAAGGAAGAGCCGGGCCAGGTCCTGGGGGAAGAGCAGACAACCCCTGGGGGGGTCACTGCTGTTCCCAGCGTTCCCATTCCCAAGGAACCCAACCCAGGACAAACCAGGTGGGCTCAGACTCCTCTGGGGTCCCATTCCAGCCTTTCCAGCCCCATTCCCTGCTTCCCAAGGCCCCACCCACCAGGGAGTAGATGAGGAACTGTCTCCTGGCTTTGCCCTCCCATCCCAAGGGAACCAACCCCGAGAATGGCCCAGGACAAGCCAGGCAGGCTCAGACCCCTCTGAGGTCCCATTCCAGCCTTTCCAGCCCCATTCCCTGCTTCCCAAGGCCACACACCCCAGGGGATAGATGCACTTTTGGGTTTGCCTTCCCATCCCAAGCGAATCCAACCCCAAGGATGGCCCAGGCAGGCTCAGACCCTTCGGGGTCCCACCACAAGTCTTTCCAGCCCCATTCCCTGCTTCCCAAGGCCCCACCCACCAGGGAGCAGATGATGAACTCTCTCCTGGCTTTGTCCTCCCATCCCAAGGGAAACAAACCCTGAGGATGGCCCAGGACAAGCCAGGCAGACTCAGACCCCTCTGGATCCCCTTCCAGCCTTTCCAGCCCCATTCCCTGCTTCCCAAGGCCCCACACCCCAGGGAGCAGATGATGAACTGTCTCCTGGCTTTGCCCTCCCAGCCCCATTCCCTGCTTCCCAAACCAGGGAATAGTAGATGAACTCTCTCCTGGCTTTGCCCTCCCATCCCAAGGGAAACAAACCCCGAGGATGGCCCAGGACAAACCGGGAGGACTCAGACCCCTCTGGGTCGCTTCCAGCCCTTCCAGCCCCATTCCCTGCTTCCCAAGGCCACACACCCAGGGGTAGATGCACTTTTGGGTTTGCCTTCCCATCCCAAGCGAACCCAACCCCAAGGATGTCCCAGCAGGCTCAGACCCCTCTGGGGTCCCACCACAAGTCTTTCCAGCCCCATTCCCTGCTTCCCAAGGCCCCACCCACCAGGGAGTAGATGAGGAACTGTCTCCTGGCTTTGCCCTCCCATCCCAAGGGAACCACCCCTGAGAATGGCCCAGGACAAGCCAGGCAGGCTCAGACCCCTCTGAGGTCCCATTCCAGCCTTTCCAGCCCCATTCTCTGCTTCCCAAGGCCCCACCCACCAGGGAGTAGATGAACTGCCTCCTGGGCTTTCCTGTTCCCCACACGGTCAGAGCGGAGCCAGACTCTGTGGGAGGAAGGAGCGCGGCTGTCACCACCTCGCGGAGCAGGTGGAGAGTTGGAAAACCCCTCCCAATCCCTCTCCCTTCGCAAAACCACCCCCCCCCCCCCAGGAGTCCTGCCACCCTCACGTTTGGCCAGGTGGACCTTGTGGATGAGCCCCGGCAGGACGTGGCCGTCCTCGATGTTGAAGTTGTCGTGCGGCCCGAAGACGTTGGTGGGAATGACGGCGGTGAAGCGCCGGCCGTGCTGCTCGGAATAACCCCTGGATGGCAGCAGGGACGGGATATCAGCCACTGGAACGGCCCCACAAGACCCCAGCCAGCAGCACCTTCACCCGCTGATCCCAGGTATCTCTCCCCAGCTTCCACCCCAGCGCCGTTTAAATCCCGGGAATCCCACGGGATTCCTGCTGCCTTGATAACCAAGGGGTGCTTCTACCCTGGGAAGGGGCTCCTGCGTGTCCCTCCCTCACCTGTTCTGGATGTCAATCATCCTCTTGGCGTAGGAGTAGCCGAAGTTGGAGCTGTGAGGGGGCCCGTTGTGGATCTGGGAATACGGGAGCGGAGCGTTAAGGGGAAGGGACGTTCCCTGGAATGTCGTGCGGGGACGGGAGCGCTCACCATGGTCTCGTCAATGGGATATGTGGTCTTGTCTGGGAAGATGCAGGTGGAGAGGCAGGAGACCACCTTCTCCACCCCCATCTCGTGGGCCGAGTGCAGGACGTTGTCGTTGATGTGGATGTTTGTCCTCTGGGAAAAGGAGAGATTTGTCGGGATCATGGGATGGAGATTCCCCAAATCCCTTCGTTGCCCGGTGAGCGATGGCTCGTTAATAATTCCCAGAGCCACCAAAACTCTTGGCTGTGGAATCAGAACAAGCCCCCTATCCCTGCGTCCCCATAGCCCCCATCCCAGGGATCCCGACGGTGCCAGTTTTCTGTGTGCTCACCCAGAAATCCAGGTTGGAGCGGATGTTCTTGAAGAGGCCCCCGACCATGGCGGCCAAGTGGATGACGTGGGTGGGCCTGTGCCTCTCAAACAGGGCCTTGGTCTCGGAGCTGCTCCTGGAATGGGAAATTTGGGGCTCTGGGGGGGTCAACAGAGCAGGTCAGGGCGTTTCCGAGGGAAAAATCCAATCCTGGGATGGGAATCCAAGGAAAAACCCAATCCTGGGAGGGGAATCTGAGGAAAAACCCAATCCTGGGAGGGGAATCCAAGGAAAAACCCAATCCTGGGAGGGGAATCCAAGGAAAAACCCAATCCTGGGAGGGGAATCCAAGGAAAAACCCAAGCCTGGGAGGGGAATCCGAGGAAAAACCCAAGCCTGGGAGGGGAATCCGAGGAAAACCCAATCCTGGGCTGGGATATTTTGGGATTCAGTGAAGTCAACAGAGCAGATTAGGACTTTTCCAATGAAAATCTCAGTCCTGGGAGGAAAAATTTGGGGGTTTGGTGGCAGACTGGGGGGTTTCCAAGAAAAGAGCCAATCCTGGGATGGGAAATTTTGGGATCAGTGGCAGACCTGGGGGGTTCCAAGGCAAAACCCAATCCTGGGATGGGAAATTTGGAGGGTTGGTGGGGTCAACAGAGCAGATTGTGGGATTTCCAAAGAAAAACCCAATCCTGGGATGGGAAATTTAGGGGGTTCTGTGGGGTCAACAGAGCAGACTGTGGGGTTTCTGAGAAAAAATCCAATCCTGGTGTAGGAAATTTGGGAGGTTTGATGGCAGAATGGGGGGGTTTCCAAGGCAAAACCCAATCCTGGGATGGGATATTTTGGGGTTTACCAGAGCAGGTTGTGGGGGATCCCGAGGAAAATATCCCGACTCACGTCAGGTCGGCGTCCCGGGAGGACACGAAGATCCAGCGCTCGTCCGGCCGCCCCTCCCCATCTTCCACCACCTTCTGGATGGCCTTTCCCACCAAGCCGGTGCCCCCCGTCACCAGGATGCGCTTGGTCACCTCTGTCATGGCCCAGGTCCTGCGGGGGGGACACGGGGGGGGGGGCATTTTCTGGGGGAGTTTTTGGGTGTTTGTGGGAGAAGGGAAGCGGGAGGGGAGGGGAGAGGAGGGGAGGGGCGGGTTCTGACGTGGCACCCGCAGTCAGCAGGTGGGGACAGCAGAGGTGGCACCCGGGTGGTGGCACCCGGGCCCGGGGCCAGACCTGCCACGTGGGGACACCTGGGACGAGTGGGAGGGGCGGCTGCAGCCTCAGGGCTGGGCCCCAAATCACCCCCAAATCAACCCCTGCACCCCAAAATCACCCCCAAATCACCTTCGGCACCCCAAAATCACCCCCAAATCTCCCTCTGCACCCCCAAATCACCCCAGGGCTGGGCCCCAAATCACCCCCTGCACCCCCAAATCACCCCGGGGTGGACTCCAAATCAACCCCTGCACCCCTAAATCACCCCCATCACCCTCAAATCAACCCCTGCACCCCCACATCACCCCCAGGGCTGGACCTCAAACCACCTCTGCCATCCCAAATCACCCTCTGTACCCCCAAATCACCCTCTGTACCCCCAAATCTCCCCCTGCACCCCCAAATCACCCCCAGGGCTGGGCCCCAAATCACCTCTGCATCCCCAAATCACCCCCAGGGCTGGGCCCTAAATCTCCCCTTGCACCCTCAAATCACCCCTGTGCTCCCAAATCACCCCCATGCCTGGGCCCCAAATCAACCCTGTACCCCCAAATCACCCCCTGCATCCTCAATCTCCTCCTGCACTCCCAGGGGTCTGCCCCAAATCGTCTCCTGCACCCCTAAATCATCTCCTGTACCCCAAATCTCCCCTTGCACCCCCAGGGCTGCCCCCACAAATCCCTCCCTGCACCCCAAGTCTTCTCCTGCACCCCCAGGGCTGCACCTCAAATAACTCCCTGCACCCACCCCAAATCCCTCCCTGCACCCCAGGTCTCCTCCTGCACCCCAAGTCCCAGTTCTGCTCCTCATGCCTCCCCTGCACCCCCAAATCCCAGGTCTACATGCAGACCTCACCCCTTAAGCCGAGCCCAAGATCGGCACCCCACACTAAGCCCGGCACCCCAAATCCCAGGTGTGCACTTCAAAACTCCCCCGCACCCCAAACCCCAGCTCTGCACCCACGCGTGCACCCCAAACCGCCCCTGCACCCCAAACCCCAGGTTTCCACCCCAAAAACCAAGCCTGCACCCAGGTGCGCTCCCTGTATCCCAAATCCCATCTGTGCACCCACGCCCGCACCCCAAACCTCCCCTGCACCCCAAACCCCAGGTTTCCACCCCAAAAACCAAGTCTGCACCCAGGTGTGCGCCCTGCACCCCAAATCCCAGCTCTGCACCCTGTCCTGATCCCCTCTGCCCCCCAAATCCCACTCCTGCACCCCCCTCCTCCCGCTGCGCCCCCCCCCCCCCCCCAACCCCGAACCTCCCACCCCCCTGCCCTCCTGCCCCCCCACTTTGGGGACCCCTCCCGCTTCTATTCCCCCCCGACCCCCCAGTTTGGGGTGCTCCTAAACCCCCAAATGGCCCTTTAATGGGCGGGGGGCGCGTCTCACCCTCGGCTGCGCTCGGGGCCGCTCGGCTGCGCTCGGAACCGCTCGGGAGGTGCTCGGCTGCGCTCGGGACTACTCGGGTTGGCTCGGAGGGGGTTCGGCTGCGCTCGGGTGAGTTCGGGTGCGCTCGGCTGGGTTCGGGTCGGCTCGGAGGGTGCTCGGCTGGGTTCGTCCTCTTCCGCTGCCGTCACCGGGCTCTGCCGCGTGGCTTGTCGGGAAATGTAGTCCCTGCCCGGGTACAGGAGCAGGGAATGGGGTGCAAGGACAGGGAATAGGGTGCAGGGAAGGGAAGAGGGCTAAGGGGAGGAGGTGTAAGGAAGGAAGGGTGCAGGGGAAAAAAGCGGGGAAAAGGAGAGGGAAGGTTTGGGAAGGGAAGGTTTGGGAAGGGAAGGTTTGGGAAGGGAAGGTTTGAGAAGGGAAGGGAAGGTTTGAGAAGGGAAGGGAAGGTTTGGGAAGGTTAGGGAAGGTTTGGCAAGGTTAGGGAAGGTTTGGCAAGGTTAGGGAAGGTTTGGCAAGGTTAGGGAAGGTTTGGCAAGGTTAGGGAAGGTTTGGCAAGGTTAGGGAAGGTTTGGCAAGGTTAGGGAAGGTTTGGGAAGGGAAGGTTTGGGAAGGGAAGGTTTGGGAAGGGAAGGTTTGGGAAGGGAAGGTTTGGGAAGGGAAGGGAAGGGAAGGGAAGGGTGGGCAATGAACATGGAATGGGGAAGGGAACGAGGTGCAGGGGCAGGGAAGGGGATGCAAGAGAGGGAAGGGGAGTGCAGGGAAGTGGGAAGAGAAGGGGTGCAGGGGAAGGAAAAGGGGGTGAGAGGACAGGGAAGGGGAGATGGGAAGGGGCTACAAGGGGGTGTAGGGACAGGTAAAGGGACTCAGGGCAGGAGGTGCAGGGAAGGGAAGGGATTCAAGGAAGGAACAGGAAGGGAGCAGAGGCAGGAAGGGGGTGCAGGGGCAGAAAAGGGAGCTCAGGGAAGGGAAAAGGGGTGCCCAGTTTCCCCCCTTCCCAAAGGGGCTCGTCAAAGG